>NC_091158.1:30224997-30355244 GCF_040958095.1 Procambarus clarkii
TACCTTCCACAGAATACTAAAATATACCCCACACGTCATTCATAAGTTACAAAACATTGAAGATATACGTAAACAGTTTAAGGTCATGTATTTAAACAATGACTCCCCAATAACCCCCATCAGTCCACAACTGCAGGTTGTACAGCATGTACATCTGGCAAAGCGTAGAAATACATTTCATAGAGGCTTTTGGCCCCAAAATACAGAGGAAATATTTCAAGTGTCACATATTGACAAAATACGACCAATCCCAAACTATAAAATAAAAAAATTAAGCAACGAGTCAGTCCGTGGAATATTTTACGGCCAAGAGTTGATACCAACCTCCCTTCCAGACTATTTCCCTATAACGATATTACAGTTTAGGAGGACCTCGAATGGACACAGAGAATATTACGTCAAGTGGAGAGGGTCCCCCGATTCTAGCAATAGCTGGATTAAATTTCAAGACATCATCAAATTTTAAAAAAATGACAGTTCATCAGGACTCTCTCGCAGAGAAACACCGCCAGTTGTTATTTTTATTAAACAATTTATCACCCAAGAAGCGGAATAAACTAATCAAGGCTTTAAAATGACAGGAAATTGATTCAATTTGTGAAATTTTTGCAAATTTTCTGAAATGAAACATTTCAGTTCAACCGCAGATAGTTAATGGGTTACAGAGATATCAGAATGACATTCGTTCTGTAGCACGTAAAAACAAACTCTGTACAAAAAGAAACACATCCTAACCTCTAGGCGAGGTGGAGCTATATTGGCAGCCCTGCAGCTCACCCACGCGACTACCTAGCCTTCCGCCAGCAAAGCAGGCGTCCTACCAAAACATCAACTAAGCATCCACATGAACTCATGTGAAAACTCTACTAACAAAGTGTAGTACTAAGAACCATATAATCAGTAATCTTAAGAGTATATAATTATGTTATAATAATCACACGAATTTATTACACTCAATAACAGGAAATAATCCAGGTTGAAATATAAACACTAGCTTGACAACAAGCGGCTCTCTGGACACATCCAAATATGGTCATCCCCCCCCCAAGGAGAAACCACACTCCCTCCAACAAGAAATAACTTCCACAAGCCTATCAAAATAATGCAACTCAGGCACACTACAGCATATAACAATATACATCATACAATATTATATAAAACATACAATTTTAAATGGATAATATACTAATAATGGAACAGAACAGGGAAAGTATTAATTGCTATACATCGTTATCATGATAATGTTAGAATCAATGCTAGATTCGTAACAAGCTGTATCGTTAATTTCCTCCCTAATTTGGTAAAATAAGTAGCGAGAGAAAAATGGTGAAAGAATATTGTCTGGCACCACGGCTTGTTGCTGAAAAAATATTTATTTAATAAAAACAAGACTGCCCCACGGTCCCTTAATGTGGTGGGACCTCCTTCTTCCACCCAGGATGAAGGAAGTAACCCTGCATCCTTAAAACACAAAACCAAATGGGATAATTCTCCTCAGAAACACCACCACCACCTAGCTAATAATGATGGTGGTAGCTGTAAGGCTAGCGGGGGTGATGGCTGTGGATGCACCCCCCTCACACCTTGTAACAGCAGGTTGTGTGCGGCGTTGCCGCGGTAGCACCTGTGGACGAGAGAAGGCTCCAACTATCTCCAGGCGGGCGGGTCCCTTCGGCCAACCTTTAAATCACCTTCCCCGCCGCCGCCGCAGACCGGGCACGTGTCGGCCGCTTTTTAAAGAAAAAAAAAAGGAAACATTCCACCCTACCACCTGAAATACAGGTTGTTGGGATCACCCCCAGTAAAACTACCATCACCCCACAAAACCCAAGTCTGGACAACATAATAAATGTGTATTTTAAAATTGAGGAAATTCCATATGTCAAAACATTACTGAACATGTTTGAATAAAACAGTCAACAGGTGATTTGGGATAGTCGTGGGAATTTATTAAAGCCTGTGCAAAATTTTAATATTTTAGATGTAATTAAAACAATAGGCTTTATGAAAGGGCAATTTAGGGTAGTGGACAAACCAAATGTAAGGATTTTACTTGAGGTGGCCGGTATAGACCTAATCTTTATACGTAATTATCGCGCCAGATTGCAGTTGAAAGGTTGGGGGGCGGAAATAGCCTAAGCTACTCTGTCCCTTTGAGATGTATTTATTGCTTATCTCAATAAACATACTTGAACTTGAACCTGGGGGAAAGGCTACCCATAGGAGGCCCCCTTGGAACCCGTATTGAAGACCTATATGAACTACCCCTTAAACGCCATTATATTCAGTTGAGTATCCACCATAGAGCAAGCTTCTGCACACCCTCCAGTGGTAGATGAAAAATCTCCCTTATTAAAGCGATTGGTCACTACACAGAGATAATATAAGTTCGTTGAACACAAAAGTAGATTGATATATGCTTTGTGGGATTGTTATGACCACCTTGTGTTGAGTGCTCCACCAGAACGATTTTTTAAGTCATTTAACTAAACGGTGAAAAGTTATGAAACGTATTCATCTCAAGAGATCCAGATACACAACATAAACCCAACATAGACTCATTATCTTAATGGCGTAACTAATTAGCACTAACTACACAAGCTATAATCCTATCCCTAATTACAGGTAACAGTTCTCACACCTTCCTACCCTAGTAGAGAAAGGTGAGGGGTAGTCACCAAATATAAGGAAACGATATTTGAAAAGACAACACCATCTGGTCACCATTTGGTCCGGGAGACATCTCCCGTCACGCAGGGTGCAGTCGCGCCTCCACAGATCTCCGGTATCAGCTCTTAATACTGGTAATGGCTCAAAAGGGCCACCACTTACGGGCTATTCATGCCCGTGCCACCTTTCGGGTGGCTTAATCTTCATCAATCAATCAATCAATCGAAAAGACAACAGTACAATTTCCAGTCAAGAATGTAGCGCTCGGCGTAGGCAGTTCTATTAGTCTCCAAGAGACTACAGCTTCGACACAGAACAGGCAGCAGACTACGACCGTATCGAGCTACAACGCTCTCCCACATTGAGCTCCGCGACTCTAGCCACACTCAGCTCTGCTCCAAGCTTCGTCTCAACGTCTACGGCACTGCTGTATCCAGGACTTCTAAATAAATATGAAACTCACTAAACACTGTGTATCTAATTTACCCAGCAACATAATATAATCGTACGTTACATTGGTGGCCCCAGAGAGTTTCGACGATATTCAGCCACGATGTACTACAACATGGACTCTCACTGGACCTCTACTGCTGCTGCTTGCTGTGGACCGCAGCCAACTGTCATGGAACGCTGCCAACACCCTCGCCACAGCTATGATTTTCATCGCGATCATTTCTGCATTTTCATCTGCTACGGCTTACTGCTCCACGATCGTTACTCATTCATCCGACAGCCTCATCAATGATTACATCATGTAGGATCTACAACCTGTCCTGCCGACTCTCCGTCGCTGCCAGGGCACTGATTGTCATACAGGGACGCCCACGACAGCTGCTCTGTCATCAGATTCATCTACACGTTCACTGCATTCTGATACTCTGCCGACTCAAGCACCTTGCACAGTACAGAACTTACAGCTTGCATTTCCGACTCTTCGTCGCCTCCAGGACAATTCAGCTCTAGCAGTGATTCCCTCGTTGTTATACCTACGTGCCTACATTACCTCCTATTGTCCTGCTGCCTGAGCCCGTCCGCCCCGGATCTAAATGCTCCACAAGCGACCCAAGGACGCAACAATCAAGCACATTCTTCTCTCCTGCTACACCGAGCTTACCCACACACTGCCTGCATCTTTTGGTACCGAACTGCATGTTCCACAGCGACCCAGGGAACAGTAGCCTCGTATTTTTGGTTGTATTGCTTTTCTTTCATTCCCAGGCAGGGGGAGTCCTGTAGCGAGTAATCCTTATACTCGCTCCATTGTCTCATTATCTTAATGACATAATTAATTAGCACTAGCTACACAAACTATAATGGCATCCCTAATTACAGGTAACAGTTCTCACATGCTCCTACTCTAGTATAGAAGGTTAGGGGTAGTCACCAAACATAAGGAAACAATATGAGAATAGACAACAGTACAATTTCCAGTCAAGAATATAGCACTCAGCGTGGGCAGTTCTAATCGTCTACAAGACACTAAAGCTTCGACTCAGAACAGGCAGTAGAGTAGGACCGCATCGAGCTACAACGCTCTCCCACATAGAGCTCCGCGACTCCAGCCACACTCAGCTCTCTGCTCTGCTCCAAGCTCCGTCTCAACGTCTACGACACTGCTGTATCCAGGACTACTAATAAATATGAAACTCACTAAACACTGTATATCTAATTTACCCAACAACATAATATAATCGTACATTACAGTATCATCGGCAAATTTGCAAATGTTGCTACACAAATCTGAATCTAAATCATTTATATATATTATAAACAACAGAGGACCCAGAACAGAGCCTTGAGGCACTCATTTACATCATTATCCCACTATGACTTAACCCCATTTATACTATCTCTCTGTTTCCTTTAGAATAGCCATGCCCTAGTCCAACTTAATATAGCACCCCCAATACCATGAGTCTCTATGTTTTTAATCAGTCTTTCATGTGGCACTGCATCAAGAGCTTTGCTAAAGTCAAGGTACACAACATCACAATCCTGACTACTATCAACTGCCTCAACTATGCTGGAATAACAAGAGAGCAAATTTTTTAAACATAAACGGCCATTTGTAAAACTATGTTGTAACTCATTTATTAATTTATGTTTCTCAAGATGAAGACCAATTGTATTTGCAGTTATCGATTCAAGTAACTTTCCCACAATAGATGTTAGGCAAATTGGCCGATAGTTTGACGCAAGTGATGTATCTCCTTTTTTAAAAATTGGTACCACATTAGCAACCTTCCATGACTCTGGCAATCTGCCTGATTCAATTGATTTATTAAATTATGTAGACAGTGGCTCCAGAAGCTCCTCTTTGCATACTTTAAGCACCCTGGCAAATACTTAATCCAGCCCTGGGGATTTGTTTGGTTTTAATTTTACTATTTGTTGAATTACATCCTCCGTGTAGCTGCCAAACTAGTGAACCTGTCTTCGTCCCCACCCACATAGACTTGTTCGGCTGTAGGTATAGAATGCTTCTTAAGTAAATAGAGAGATAAAATATTTATTAAAAATAGTACTCATCTCCTACTCATTATCCATTATTTGACCTGTCTCAGTTTTTGATGGCTCTATCCTTTCCCTAGTCTTTGTTCGATATAAGTGAAAAAAAACTTTAGGATTTGTCTTTACTTGCCCTGCTATGCTAATTTCATAGTTTCTTTTTGCTTTTCTTTTCTCTATTTTTAACATTTCTAACCAGTTGTACGCATTCCTGTTCTGAACTGACTTCCCCCATTCTTAATCGTTTTGTACCACGCTCTCTTTTTACTTATAAGGTTCTTCTTATAAGGTCGTTTGTTATCCACTTTGGGTTATTAGTATTCGATCTATTCAATTTGTATTGTATACGACGTTACTGTGCTTTGCTTAGAATATATTTAAATAAGTTATATTTTGAATCCAAAATAAACTGGCCCAATCCCCATGCCCAAGACTTTCTAATCTATTTGACCCAAAAAATTTCTTAGGCTATTCAAATCAGCTTTTCGAAAATCTGGCACTTTAACAAAAAAATTTCCTACAGATCTATTCCATTCTATGCTAAATCTAATTTCTTTGTGAACACTGTTCCTTAGCTTACTCCCAATTTCGATGGGTGTATTCTTTGACCGAAGACGAAATAGCCAGTGAGTTGTTCAAAGACGTTGACGAATCTGATATTGACAACTCGTATATAGATGAGGACTATACACAGCCTGAGGAAATAAAAACCACAGATAGTGAGGGTGAACATGTTCTTGCTATGAGGGTGAGGATGCCACGAGTGTCACCCCCTACTATTCAGTACCATTCAACCCCATTACACACAGAAATCACAATAACGTGATGCATCATATGAACAAATCCACAAGGGCCATGACGAGGATTCAAACCTGCATCCGGGAGCATCCCAGACGCTGCCCTAATCGACTGAGCTATGACATGGTTAAAGGAGTTGAATCCAAAGTTCTACTGAACTTATTGGATCCCGCAGCCTCTCCGAGACACAAACCAGGGTTTTACACAACTCCCCCATGCACTCGAGCTATGTCAATAGGCTGTTCACCCACCTTTCTTTCCAACGCTGTTCTCCTACATCTACAGCGTGGGAAAGGTACAACTGTAGGTGAACTGTATGTGTTTTTTGCATTTTGTATGTTGATGAAACATTGTGTGAAACACGTAATATCGCAAAGGCAACGCTGTTCCAACACCATTGTTCAGAAAATATATGTCCCGAGACAGATTTCTGTTGATTCTACGGTGCCTTCATATCGACTGTTTCATGTAGTAACACAGTCTCCAGGACTATATAATGTAATACTTTTGTAAATAAAAGTACATATCAAGTTAATTTTAGTGTTAATATTGACAAAAAAAAACAATTACATTGAATATTTCCTGTAAGTGATACCATTTTGGTGGGCATACTTGTGACACTAATATGTATGTGGGCTCGTAGTGCGTTCATACCAGTTTTATTATAATACAACGTCTAGTAATTATAATTGGAACAATACTAGTGAAAAAAATTATTGTAAAATGTGCCAAGAATACTGTAAATAAAGCCACGAAAATAAATTCGCGGCAACTCGGACCTCCTGAGCGGCCGTGAGTGACGGCTCCCTGACGCAGCACCCTTGAGCGCTCACGCTCTGTGACTCATCGGCCAACTTGTCGGCTCAATTAAGTCATTGGTAAGTACAATACAATTTTTTTATTATTTTTAAAACAATTTTTAGAATATTTTTTTTTTTACGCACAGGGGTGTAAATGTCCTCAGGACTTCTTTGCGGCTTAGGGGTTAAGTTTGGTGGCCTGTGTATAACTCCTATTATAAGATTATTTACTCTTTCGTTTAATTATATCCAAATAGTTTCTGTGTGTGGCTCAGTGTAGATTTCCTCTGTGAGACTACATTTCAAATTTTCCCTAACATATATGGCTACTCCCCCACCTCGTCAAATATATCTGAGTGAAATAGATGGTAGCTGAGGCTATTTCCCCATCAGCCCGCCGGCACTCTGATGGTAATCTTGGGCATAGCATTTTACCAAATCACCTCAGTCTTTGGGGCACACGTGAGGACCACAAATGCAAATAAGCCTGAATGGTCCCCATGCATATATGTAACTGAAAACTCACCCGAAAAGTGACTCGAACCCAAACAGCCAGGAGCCCAATGCAACTGGTGTACAGGGAACCTGATCCACTCGACCATCATGACCGGACAAAAGCTGATGGTTATCTTGAGGTTATCTTGATATGATTTCGGGGCATTTAGTGTCCCTGCGGCCCTGTCCTCGACCCGGCCTCCACCCCAGGAAGCAGCCTATGACAGCTGACTAACACCCAGGTACCTATTTTACTGCTAGGTAGAGTGACACCCCAAAAGTGACTCGAACCCATATTGCCAGGAGCCCAATGCAACTGGTGTACAGGGTTTCCTGATCCACTCGACCATCACGACTGGACAAAAGCTGATGGTAGCAAGGGATACTTCCTCATCAGCCCGCTGGCTCTCTGATGGTAATCTTGGGCATAGAATTTTATCAAATCACCTCATTCTTTGGGGCACACGTGAGGAACACAAATGTTAAAAAGTCTGAATGGTCCCCGGGCATACATGCAACTGAAAACTCACAACCCAAAAGTGTCTCAAACCCATACTGCCAGGAGCCCTATGCATCTGGTGTACAGGGAACCTCATCCACACGAACATCACGACCAGACATAAGCTAATGGTAGCTGAGGCTATTTCCCCATTAGCATGCCGGCACTCTGATGGTAATCATGGGCATAGCCTTTTACCAAATCACCTCATTCTTTGGGGCACATGTGGGGAATACAAATGCAAACAAGCCTGAAGGGTCCCCAGGCATACATGCAACTGAAAACTCACACCCCAGAGTGACTCGAACCAATACTGCCAGGAGCACTATGCAACTTGTGTATAGGGCACATTAGCCACTCGACCATCATGACCGGATAAAAGCTGATGGTAGCCGAGGCTATTTCCCCATCAGCCAGCCTGCACTCTGATAATGATCTTGGGAATTGCCTTTTATCAAATCACCTCATTCTTTGAGGCACACGTGAGGAACACAAATGTTAAAAAGTCTGAATGGTCCCCAGGCATACATGCAACTGAAAACTCACACCCCAGAAGTGACTCGAGCCCATTTTGCCAGGACCACTATGCAACTGGTGTACAGGGCACCTTATCCACTCGACCATCATGATCAGACAAAAGCTGATTATAGCCAAGGATAATTCCCCATCAGCCCACCGGTACTCTGATGGTAATCTTGGGCATAGAATTTTATCAAATCACCACATTCTTTGGGCACACGTGAGGAACACTAATGCGAGCAAGCCTGAATGGTCCCCAGGCATACATGTAACTGAAAACTCACACCCCAGAAGTGACTTGAACCCATACTGCCAGGAGCACTATGCAACTGGTGTACAGGGAACCTGATCCACTCGACTATCACGACCGGACAAAAGCTGATGGTAGCCGAGTCTATTTCCCCATCAGCCCACCGGCACTCTAATGGTAATCTTTTGCAAAGCATTTTACCAAATCGTTTCTTTCTTTGGGGCACACGTGAGGAACACAAATGTGACCAAGCCTGAATGGTCCCCAGGCATACATGCAACTGAAAACTCACACCCCAGAAGTGGCTCGAACCTATACTGCCAGGAGCACTAGGCAACTGATGAACAGGGCACCTTATCCACTCGACCATCACGACCGTACAAAAGCTGATGGTACCCGAGACTATTTCCTCATCAATCTGCCGACACTCTGATGGTAATCATGGGCAAAGCATTATATCAAATCGCCTCATTCTTTGGGGAACACGTGAGGAACACAAATGTGACCAAGCCTGAATGGTCCCCAGGCATACATGCAACTGAAAACTCACACCCCAGAAGTGACTCGAACCCATACTGCCAGGAGCACTAAGCAACTGGTGTATATTGCACCTTATCCACTCGACCGTAACGACTGGACAAAAGCTGATAGTAGTTAAGGCTATTTCCCCATCATTCTGCCGGCACTCAATTGGTAATCTTGGGCATAGCATTTTATCAAATCACCTCATTCTTTGGGGCACACAAGAGGAACTCAAATGAGAACTAGCCTGAATGGTCCCAAGGCATAAATGCAACTGAAAACTAAAACCTCAGAAGTGACTCAAACCCATACTTCCAGTAGCCCTATGCAACTGGTTTACAGGGCATCTTATCCACTCGACAATCATGACCGGACAAAAGCTGATGGTAGCCAAGGCTATTTCCCCATCAGCTGGCCGGAACTCGGATGGTACACTTGGGCATAGAATTTTATCAAATCACCTCAATCTTAGAGGTACAAGTGAGGAACACAAATGTGAACAAGCCGGAAAGGTTCCCAGGCATAAATGCAACAAAAAACTCACCCCAAAAGTGACTCGAACCCATACTGCTAGGAGCACTAGGCAACTGGTGTATAGGGCACCATATCCACTCGGCCATCACGACTGGAAAAAAGCTGATGGTTGCCAAGGGTATTTCCCTATCAGCCCGCTGGCACTCTGATGGTAATCTTGGGCATAGCATTTTATAAAATCACCTCATTCTTTGGGGCACATGTGAGGAACACAAATGCGAACAAGCCTGAATGGTCCCCAGGCATACATTCAATTGAAAACTCACTCCACAAAAGTGACGTAAACCCATACTCCTAGGAACACTATTCGACTGGTGTACAATGCACTTTATCCACTCGACCATCACGACTGGACAAAAGCTGATGGTTATCTTGAGATGATTTCGGGGCTTTTTTAGTGTCCCCGCAGCCCGGTCCTCGACCAGGCCTCCACCCCCAAGAAGCAGACCGTGACAGCTGACTAACACCCAGGTACCTATTTTACTGCTAGGTAACAGGGGCATAGGGTGAAAGAAACTCTACCCATTGTTTCTCGCCGGCGCCTGGGATCGAACCCAAGACCACAGGATCACATGTCCAGTGTGCTGTCCACTCGGCCGACTGGTTCCCTCCGGTACGAGGAGGGACTGGTAGATGAGGGTATTTCTCCATCAGCCCGCCGGCACTCTGATGGTAATCTTGGGTATAGCATTTTATTAAATCACCTCATTGATTGGGGTACACGAGAGGAACACAAATGCGAACAAGCCTGAATGGTCCCCAGGCATAAATGCAACTGAAAACTCACCCTAGACGTGAAATGAACCAATACTGTCTGGAGCTGTATGCAACTGGTGTACAGGGCACCTTATCCAATCGACCACTAGATGAGGGTATTTCCCCATGAGTCCGCTGGTACTCTGATGGTAATCTTGGGCATAGCATTTTATCAAATCAACTCATTCTTTGGTGCACACGTGAGAAATACAAATGCAAGCAAGCCTGAATGGTCCCCAGGCATACTTGCAACTGAAAACTCACACCTCTTAGTGACTCGAACCCATACTGCCAGGAGCTGTATGCAACTGGTGTACAGGGCACATTATCCACTCGGCCATCACGACCGGACAAAAGCTGATTGTAGCCGAGGGTATTTCCTCATCAGCCTGCAAAAAACTCTGATAATAAACTTGGGCTTAGCATTTTATCAAATCACCTAATCCTTTGGGGCACATTTGAGGAACACAAAAGCGAACAAGCCAGAATGTTCCCCAGGCATACACGGAACTGAAAACTCAAACCGCAGAAGTGACTCAAACCCATTGTTATGATCCCAGGGTGCTAAAAATCGAGTCTCCCCTTTGAGAATTATTCTATCAGGCCTGACCTGACTAGAAGGTCTAGGAAATATAGAGGTAAAAATACAGATGTAAAATAATTGGTTGGATTTCATAGACAATTTAAGATAATGGGCAGTGAATCAGAAAATGAGTAAATGACTTGACACACGATGTGGAGAGTTTGGTGTAGGTGTGAGGCTCGCTTGAGAGGAGCTTAAGTCACTTGAGTACCAGACATCGTTAGGGGAAGTTGCACTCTGTTTGAGCTCCTGTTGGAGTGGATCCCCTGTTTGATTTACCTTCAAGAGAAAGGAAGTGTGCAGACGTTCCAGTTGTGGAATCGAGCTGAGATTGTATGGTCTCAATTCCTGGACGGCAAGGCGAGTTTGTTAAGCCGCCCAGAGACATTATCGTGGGCCGTGGGAGCGCCCTGGTCAGACTCCGTCAGAGGGAGAGCGCCCTGCAGGAGACCTTTTTGTGGTAAGCATAATTTTAACAAGTTTACAGTGATTGCCGGTAATTGATCGTGTGCCAAGCGATCATAGCGAATGTTTATTGATACGTTAGACATGTTTTGGTAAGGCAGGAAGCCTAAATAAGAGGACGGAGATGAGAGAGACAGCTGGAGGACGAGCAGCATATCCTCTCTCGTCGACCGCCTGGAGCCAACTGATTGGCGGCGGAGGACCGCTCCCAGAGTTAGGAGCCGCCCGCTGGGCAAGGCGGAACATGGACCAGCCCAAATGGGAGAGTCCACTCTCACAGTATGTAGAGAGCAAAGAGATGTAGGATGCAAACATATAGTGTGGTTATTTTCGTTCATGTGATTAAGGGGAAACGTTTTTATTGGCACGTCAATGGGTTGCAGGTTTGTCTGGGGAAGATGTTGCTGACAACTTCGAAGCCAGCAGAGAGGGAGTAGTTGATGAGACTCCAAGGTTGTGGAAGGTACTGAGCTCTGTGGAAGAGCAGTCCCTATTGTGAGGAGTTAGACCTCAAGCTGTGAGAGGAGAAGCAGTGGAGAAGAGTTTACATGCTTTTGGTGATACCAGTGGTGAAGCACAATTGTTGATCATGGAAGACTTCATGGTGTAGCAGTCAGGAGCGCTGTGGAGGACCCTGGTAGAAGTGGTGAAGCACCACTGTTGCTCAAGGTGCAGCAGCCTGGAGGAGCTGTGGAAGATCCTGGTAGATAAACCCGGAAGAATCTGAAGATATCAAGGTAGTCAACTTCCAGTTGTGGAAGGGAAGTTCTGGTTGATTACTTGTAGGGAGTTGGTAGAGTGTTTGGTTGTCATTAGCATGCAAGACGCAGTGAAAAGTGAGCGATTGTTTGCCATTTTTGTGCCAAGGAGTACTTATACTGTAGTATAGAGTTACAGTCGTAGGCTGGATTACCTGCAGAGACATACATATGTGTTCTAGGACTGATAGGGTGATCAATTGATCATCGGTGTATATCAAGGAACATTTATACTAATATTTATGTTATTGCATTCATATGTTGGTTTTAATTGCACATGTTTATAGATATTTATTCTCTTGCTGATAGTGAAACATTGTGTTTTAAGACTTGACCTGCTTGAGGAGGTTGGTAGTATTAGGTGGTGAATCAAAAGATAGGATACCACTTGATAAGCAGATGATAGAGTTCTGAGGGTATTGGAGTGCAACCTGACTGAAATAGTATAGAGTGTAGGATTCATTATTATTATTATTAAGTGTGTGTATGTATTGTGTATGTGCTTTGTCCAGTAAATATATTCAAATTTGCTGGTGTTTGCCCTTGTCCTAGTGACCCTTCCCAGGAAGTAGAAAAGAAGGAGAGAGAGAAAGAACCAAAAACCACAGCTGTGGACAGGGTAGAACGGAATAATAATAAAACAAAGGGGATTGAGGAGATCACATCACATATGGAGAAAGTGGGGAGTCACAGCGGCTTGAGTGGGTGTGTGCACGTGACAACGAGGCTAAGTATTGGAGCCGCATCCTCTAAACGTGTGATGTTGAGCCCCTCTCCAAGAGCCAGAAGCGTCCAGGGTGATCTCCTGGTAAAGTATAAGCACTCTACCGAGTTTTGGGTTGGATTGTCCAAAAAGAAGAATCAAAGACGACAACGCCAACCACAAACCATACTGCCAGGAGCACTATGCAACTGGTGTTCCGGGCACCTTATCCACTCGACCATCTCGACCGGACAAAAGCTGATAGTAGCTGAGGCTATTTCCCCATCAGCCCGCCGGCAATCTGATGGTAATCTTGGCCATAGCATTTTATCAAATCACCTCATTCATTGGGGCACACGTGAGGAACACAAATGCGAACAAGCCTGTATGGTCTTGGGCATACATGCAACTGAAAACTCACACCCCAGATTGTGACTTGAACCCATACTGCCAGGAGCACTATGCAACTGGTGTACAGGGTACCTTATCCACTCGACCATCACGACCGGACAAAAGCTGATAGTAGCCGAGGACATTTCCCCATCAGCCCGCCGGTAGTCTGATGGTAATCTTGGGAATACCATTTTATCATATCACCTCATTCTTTTGGGCACACGCGAGGAAAACATATGTGAGCAAGCTTGAAAGTTCCCCTGGCATACATGGAAATGAAAACTCACACCCCAGAAGTGACTCGCACTTATACTGCCAGGAGCACTATGCAACTTGTGTAAAGGGCATCTTATCCACTCAACCACCACGACTGGACAAAAGCTGATGGTAGCCAATTCTATTTCCCCATCAGCCCGCCAGCACTCTGATGATAAACATAGGCTTAGCGTTTTATCAAATCACCTCATTTTTTATGGCACACGTGAGGAACACAGAAGAGAACAAGCCAGAATGGTTCCAAGGCATATACGCAACTGAAAACTCAAACCCCAGAAGTGACTCGAACCCATATTGCGAGGAGCACTATGCAACTGGTGTACAGGGCTCCTTATCCACTTCACCATCACGACCGAACAAAAACTGATGGTAGCTGAGGGCATTTCCCCATCAGCCCGCCGGCACTCTGATGGTAATCTTGGGAATAGCATTTTATCAAATCACCTCATTCTGTGGGGCACACGTGAGGAACGCCACGGGAGCCGGTCAGCCGAGCTGACATCACGCTGGACTTGTGATCATGAGGTCCTGGGTTCGATCCCAGGCGCCGGCCAGAAACATAAGGCAGAGTTTCTTTCACCCTATGCCCCTGTTACCTATTAGTAAAATAGGTACCTGGGTGTTAGTCAGCTGTCACGGACAGCTTCCTGGGGGTGGAGGCCTGGTCGAGGACCGGGGCCAGGGGACACAAAAAAGCCCCGAAATCATCTCAAGATTTCAAGATAACACAAATGCGAACAAGCCTGAATGGTCCGCAGGCATAAATGCAACTGAAAACTCAAACCCCAGAAATTACTCGAACCCATACTGCAAGGAGCACTATGCACCAGAAGTGACTCGAACCCATACTGCCAGGAGCACTATGCAACTGGTGTACAGGGCACCTTATCCACTCAACCATCACGACCGGAAAAAAGCTTGTGCAGTGTGAGTTTTTAGTTTTATATATATATATATATATATATATATATATATATATATATATATATATATATATATATATATATATATATATATATATATATATATATATATATATATATATATACATATATATTGTGACGGTGTTCCCCCCCTTATATTTCTCCCACGCCTGCAGTAAGAGTCATGTCCACTTTACCCAAGCGTTCTCTAGGTCGCAGGCATCAATTTGATATATGTGGGAGAGTGGAGTGTTCTCGGAGAGCCGAGAAATTTGTGAAACAATAATATTTTGGCCTGTGGTTTAGGCCCTTTAGGAGGCCAAGATGGCGCTGGCTCTCCTGTTTCCCTGCCAAAACTGTGTGACGTCAGTGACACCGGATTGGTCACCGACAGCAATGTGGCACCGGGAGCCAATGAAAACCTCCTGTGGCGAATGTGACGTCACGAAGGAAAGGGGGACCGGGCAGCTCGCCGCTTTGGCGCCATCAGTCAGACACGACACATCAAGGAGGTTGGACGTGCGAAGATTGGTCCTGTCAGTTTGACAGTTGTTTCCCGCTCCCGTGGATTTTACGCGTCACCTGAAGTCTGCCAGTACTCTGTGAGGTCTTATTTAGTTCATGTGTTGAACCAGAGAGGGAATCGACGGATATTGAGCAACAAGTGCTCCAGGACAGGTACTGTGCAAGAAGAAGTGAAGTCTGTGCAGGGACGTAGGCGACGTCTGAGGCAGTTCACCCATTCGTGACGGCGTAGTGGCTGACCAGAGCCACTGGGTAGCAGAGGAAGAATAGGACTATTTGGGAATCCGGACGACTGCAGCCAAGAAGTAGGCGGGCAGCCGTAGCTAGGAGAAGTCGACGGCCAGGAGACCGACTCCAACCCTACAAGAAGTCGAGGAGGAGCATGGTCCTGCTGGGAAGAAGGCATGGAGACGACGCGCTAACGGTGGGACAGCGAGTGGGTTCCAGGAGGACACAACAACGTGTGTGTGGGGGCGTTCCCGACACGAGGACCAGGAGCTCCAACTCAACTCTCATCGGAGGATAGGTGGAAGTAGGTGTTTCTAGTTTCCCTCCCCATTCCCCTTTAGTCAGCTATATTATTCGGCTATATTATTTAGCCTGAGGATTTTGTATGTCGTGAGCAAGGCTCACCAATGTCACAGTAAGGCACCAGTGTGCAGAATAGTACTATCAAGAGTACTCACGATACTTATATATATTATTATTGGTGCGTACAGGCACCCGGAATAAGTGATGAATTTAGTGTGTTGAGAATGTCTTTCATGAGACTTTAATGTGAACATATAGTGAGAAATTATATATAATATTATGCCAGTATTTGGAAGTTAGGCTATGTGCCCAGTAACTATTTATTTACCATTTATTGATGTCTGATTTATCTATATTATATATGTCTATGTTCGTGCATTGAATAGTCATTTGTGAGTGCAGTGATTTATTGTGTTATTGCCCACGAAAGGAAGTACTGAGAACTCCAGTGTTAAATACTTCATAAGATATCATTGAATGAAGGGCAGTGTGAAATACTATGACAGTGAATTATTGTCGCATTCATTATAGAAACGATTGTTTGAACCCGAGAACAGTTTAGCGAAGTAATACATGCTATTGTTGCAAATATCGAGTGTGCGAACTTCTAGTGATCTTTGAGAACTTAAAGAAACAGCGCGCGTGACGCCAGGGAAACAAGCAATAAACTTTCGCGCGGAGGAGGGCGTGAAGCTGATTGTGACATTGACGAGAGGGGGAGTGTTGCCACCGTAGTGAGCGCATAATATACGTGGGAACGAACGACTCCCTCCTGGATCAGCTGATTATTTATTGAGATGACCTTGTGATATCTTTTGATGAATTTTAAGTAAAATACAAAATACTGTTGTGTTTACATCATCCCCTCCATTTATCCTGTGGCTATATTATACTTGAAAGCAAAGAGTGATAAAAGTAAGTACCTGCCTGATACCCTGATCTATTGAGTGTGACCTTGCAAAGGATACCACAATTCAACCAGTCCACTGACGTGTTACTGGACACCGAAAACACCAGTTGGCGACCTTGTGGTTAACAGTAAAGCCCCTATTGTTGGGGCAGGCACATAACAGTTAAGCGAACGAGTTGTGTTCCCACTCCTTCTCAATCAGAGGCCGGTTGGGATTGACTGGGATACTCTCCTGGCGTACAGTGGCGCCGAGAGGATTAGAGTGAAGACCCGCAGGGCTACGGTGAGTGACGTTGAGTGTAACTGTTGTTCACCACCAGAGAGTGGAAATATATACCGTGTCCCCAACATTGGCGACCTTGCCAGGATCACGATCGAAATAAAGGTTGCAGTGGTGGTACTTGGCAGTGGTATTAGATATCAGGTGCAGGTTATCACTCATAGCACAAGATGGAGGATGATAAAGTAACAAGGTTTATTGACACTAGAGATGAACAGGTGCTGGAGGAGTGCACCAAGGCACAGTTGCAGGCGATAGCAGATCATTTTGGGATAAAGCTGAGATCTGCCAGAGTGGGAGAAAGAAGACTGGAGATAATGGCACAGCTCAGGGCACGAGACGAAGCTTTGGGGGAGGAATGGCTACAAACACCTGCCAGTGTGGGAGAACAGCTGAGTATTGGTGGGAGCAGCAGGGGATCTAGCGGCAGCAGACACAGCGTTAAACTGGAGATAATGAAGCTGCAGCTGGAAGCACAGCTGAAGCGTGAGGAGCGAGAAGCACAGCTGAAGCGTGAGGAGCGAGAAGCACTGCTGAACCGTGAGGAGTGAGAAGCACAGCTGAAGCGTGAGGAGCGAGAAGCACAGCTGAAGCTTGAAGAGCGAGAGGCACAGCAGCGCAAAGAAGAGCGAGAAGCAGAAGCGCAGCTGAGGAGAGAAGAAGCACAGCTGCGCAGGGAAGAACAAGAGCGAGAAGCACAGCTACGCAGGGAAGAACAAGAGCGAGAAGCACAGCTACGCAGGGAAGAACATGAGCGAGAAGCTAGGATGAGACAGCAGGAGATAGAAGCCAACAAGGAGGTGGAGCTGAAGCGAGCTGAACTAGGACTAGGTGCACCTGCTCCGCCGCAACAGGAAGACCGACGAGTGAGGGAACGAGATCTGCCGGTTTTTGTGCCTAATGAAGCCGAAAGTTTCTTCGACCACTTCGAAAGGGTTGGTGCTTTGAAGAGGTGGCCGAGGGCGGAGTGGGCGGAGCTGGTTCAAGGGAGGCTCACAGGTGAAGCTCGTGAAGCCTACACTATGCTCGACTTCCAAGAATGCACCAACTATGATGCGGTGAAAAGAGCTGTGCTCCATTCCTTCAAGCTCACGCCGGAATGTTACAGGAAGAGGTTCAGGGAATGTACCCGTTCACCAGGAAAATCTTATGCGGAGACGGCGAGGGACATGGAGAGAAAGTTCCTTAAGTGGCTGGACTCTGAAGGAGCGAGGTCGGTTGAAGAGGTCAAGGGGCTAATGGTTATGGAAAAGTTTATGTCCGTGCTCTCTCCTGAGATCAGGGTGAGAGTAAAGGAGGCGGACATAAAGGACCTGAGGGCCGCAGCCGACAGAGCCGACATGTTGGAAGAAGCCTTATGACCACGACGAGAGGGACAGCACCGACCACCCGTATACTCTGGAAGCAGTAGGAATTATAGGAGGACGGATAGATGGAGGACAGGAGCGAGTTCTCCCAAGTCCAACCTCTCGAGTTGGGACAACAGAGGATCGAAGGGTGCTGTGGAGCCGATAAAGAAGTACCACGCTGAGAGCTCGAGAGTTGTTGCCGAAACGGAAGAGTCGATGAATGGCGCGAGGAGGATCCAAAGAAGAAGAAGGGTCCGCTGCTACAACTGCGGAATATTCGGACATGTCGCGCGGGAATGCAGACACCCTGAGCAGCGGGGGAATGTTGCTTTAGTGAGGTTCGAGGACCAGATGGCCGAGCGGGTGCGGGATGAACCCGTACTGAGTGGGGAGAAGAAAGTTCACCCATTCGTGTGTCAGGGAACCGTAAGGATGGGGGACGCAGACCCCATCCCAGTGAAAATATTAAGAGACACTGGGGCCGATTTTACCCTGGTGAGTGAAACCCTGTTCCCCGAGGGTTACGAGAGTACCAGTGTGGGGGTGGCAAGTGTGACCACTGTGGGAGGCCCAGTGAGGATGCCCCTACACCAGGTAACTTTGAATTCTGATTATGGCTGCCAGACCCTTGTGGTGGGGGTCTGTACATCAATGCCCAAGATGGAGGCACAGGTCATCTTGGGAAATGACGCATGTGGAGGATATGTCCTCCCGAATCTCGTGAAAGGCGAGGAGTGCCTAGAGCAATACAAGGAGACGGGCGGAGAGCTGAACGCTTGTGGGGACGAGAAGGGAATCGCCCCGGTGGTGTTCCCCGTTTGTGCTGTGATGCCGAGACAGCGCGAAGAACAAGGAGGTTGTGGATCTGATGGGGCTGAGGAGACGTCCGACAGCCTGGGAATCGATCACCTCTTCATAGGACCCGGAGAACGAGCGGAGGGCGAAGGTAGCCCGAATGGTGAGTTGCAGGTGACCCTCACCAGTTCTCTAGGGGTAGACCGCACTCGTCTTGGAGAGTTGCAGCAGATGGAGTTCCCCGAATTGATTAGTGAGGCCAAAGGAGGACGTGTTGGTCCTGAGAAGGCTACCCATTTTTACATTCAAGACGGCATGCTGATGAGACAGTGGAGACCTGTGAGGATGGAGGCCGGAGAAGAGTCTCTAAGTACGAGGCACCAGGTAGTGTTGCCGGCCCAGTGCAGAGCGACTGTGTTGGACCTATCGCACTCCGTGGACTCGGCAGGTCACCTGGGGGTGACCAAGACGCTGCGAAGGATCAGGGATTACTTTTACTGGCCAGGTATGGACGCCGAGGTGAGGCGCTATTGTAAGACGTGCTTACCATGCCAGAGGGCCGGGAAGAGCCAATCCGCGATACCGAAGGCCCCATTGATCCCTGTTCCGGCGTTTGGGCCTGCATTCGAGCGTCTGTTAGTTGACGGGGTGGGTCCTTTGCCAAGGACGAAGCGAGGGAATGCCTACCTGATGACGATAATTTGTGCGTCCACCAGATTTCCAGAAGCCGTCCCGATGCGACGTTTGACGTCGAAGGGAGTAGCCGGACAACTGCCACGATTTTTCTCTTGGGTGGGGATGCCCAGAGAGATTCAGACAGACTGCGGAAGTATATTTCAGTCTAAGTGTTTCCGACAGACGGTGACAGGTTGGGGAGTGACTCAGATTCGATCGTCGCCCTACCGACCGCAGTCGCAGGGGGCGATCGAAAGATTTCATTCCACCTTGAAGACCGTTCTGAGAGTATTCTGTGCAGAACAGGGGGCTGAGTGGGATGAGGCTGTATACCCCGCGTTATTTGCCATACGTAACGCGGTGGTAGAATCATTAGGATTCTCACCATTCCAGCTAGTGTATGGACACGAGGTGCGAAGTCCTCTGTCCATGCTGAGGGAACAATGGACACCGGGAGCGACTGTGGGAACGGTGAATGAATATGTCCAGAAGTTCAAAGAACGTCTCACTCTAGCGAAGGAACTAGCTGGGAAACATCTGAAGGAGCCGCAGCGTAAGATGTCAGAGTGGTACGACAAGAGAGCTATGCAGAGGGAGTTCCAGGTCGGGTCCCAGGTGATGATTTTGCTGCCGGGTAAAGGTATAGTCACCGAGTCGCGGTTCGAGGGACCATACCAGGTGCTGCGGCGGTTGGGTCCTGTGTCGTATGAAATTGGGAAGCCGGACAGACCCCGAAAGAAACAGGTGTGTCACGTGGACCGCCTGAAACCTTTCTTCCCTGTGGAAGGAGGAGCCGCCAGGCAGGACAGAACGGTGACCCGAGAACCCCAGCAGAAGACGGTTCTGTGCGTACAGGTGGACCAAGAACTCCCGGAGGAGGAAGGAAAGTGGTCCAGGGCGGATGGCACCCGTCTCACCAACACTAAGAGTCTGGCGAAGATCAAGGACAAGCTACTACATCTGGAAGGGCAACAGAGCGCGGACCTGACGAGCCTACTGAGGGAGAATGCCTCCCTCTTTACCGACGTGCCCCGACGACACAAGAGTGTAACGCACGAGGTAGAGGTGAGGGACGCCAGGCCCGTCAAGCAGAGCGCATACAGGGTGAGCCCGGAGAAGCGAGAGCTGATGAGGAAGGAGGTGGAGTATCTCCTTGAGAACGACCTTGCGGAGCCCAGTAAAAGTGAGTGGAGTTCCCCATGCTTGTTGGTGAGGAAAAGCGACGGTACCTTCCGCTTTTGTACAGATTACAGGAGGGTGAACTCCATCACAGTGGCAGATTCTCACCCCATGCCAAGAGTGAGCGATTGCATTGACCAGGTGGGCAGTGCAAGGTACGTATCCAAGGTCGATCTGCTCAAGGGGTACTACCAGATCTCTTTGACTCCTGAGGCCAGGAAAATATCAGCTTTCGCAACTCCTGACGGGCTATACCAATACAAGGTGTTACCCTTTGGAATGAAAAACAGCGGTAGCTGTTTCCAGCGCATGATGAATGAGTTGTTAAAGGGTGCCGCAGGCTGCACAGTATACATCGATGACATCGTCGTGTACGCCGACGATTGGAAGACGCATCTGGAGAGACTCAAGGAATTGTTTAGAAGGCTAGAGGAGGCTAACTTGACTGTAAATTTGGCCAAGAGCGAGTTTGGGAAGGCTCATTTAGATTACCTTGGTTTTGTCATCGGCCAAGGTGAAGTCACCCCTGTTGATCACAAAGTATCAGCCATTAAGGAATACCCCGTGCCCAGAACGCGTAAAGAGTTGCTAAGGTATCTCGGGATGATCGGGTACTATCGTGGGTTCTGCAGGAATTTTTCCACGGTAGCTCATCCCCTGACCGAGCTACTCTCCAAGAATGTGCGATGGAGATGGGGAGAGGCCTGCCAAGAGTCTTTTGAAAAGACCAAGAAATTGTTGACGAATGCCCCATTATTAATATCCCCAGATTTCTCAGCCGGATTCATCCTGTACGTAGACGCCAGCGACGTTGGGATAGGGGCCATGTTGGCTCAAGAGAGGAGTGGGGTACATAGGCCAGTAGCGTTCTACTCGAAGAAGTTTGTAAAATACCAGCGGGCCTATAGTACCGTTGAGAAGGAGGCATTGGCGCTAGTTATGGCCCTGAAACACTTCGATGTGTACGTGGGAGGAGGGGCGAGACCTGTTCTGGTGTTCACAGATCACAACCCTCTCACCTTCTTGTACAAAATGAAAAACTCCAACCAACGTCTGACGAGGTGGGCGTTGTTACTGCAAGAGTACCGGCTGGAAATCAAGCACATCAAGGGGAAGGACAACGTAGTAGCAGATGCCCTATCCCGTATGCACTAACCAGATATGACTCTTATTTTAAGGGGAGCGGTATGTGACGGTGTTCCCCCCCTTATATTTCTCCCACGCCTGCAGTAAGAGTCATGTCCACTTTACCCAAGCGTTCTCTACGTCGCAGGCATCAATTTGATATATGTGGGAGAGTGGAGTGTTCTCGGAGAGCCGAGAAATTTGTGAAACAATAATATTTTGGCCTGTGGTTTAGGCCCTTTAGGAGGCCAAGATGGCGCTGGCTCTCCTGTTTCCCCGCCAAAACTGTGTGACGTCAGTGACACCGGATTGGTCACCGACAGCAATGTGGCACCGGGAGCCAATGAAACCCTCCCGTGGCGAATGTGATGTCACGAAGGAAAGGGGGTCCGGGCAGCGCGCCGCGTTGGCGCCATCAGTCAGACACGACACGTCAAGGAGGTTGGACTTGCGAAGATTGGTCCTGTCAGTTTGACAGTTGTTTCCCACTCCCGTGGATTTTACGCGTCACCTAAAGTCTGCCAGTACTCTGTGAGGTCTTCCTTAGTTCATGTGTTGAACCAGAGAGGGAATCGACGGATATTGAGCAACAAGTGCTCCAGGACAGGTACTGTGCAAGAAGAAGTGAAGTCTGTGCAGGGACGTAGGCGACGTCTGAGGCAGTTCACCCATTCGTGACGGCGTAGTGGCTGACCAGAGCCACTGGGTAGCAGAGGAAGAAGAGGACTATTTGGGAATCCGGACGACTGCAGCCGAGAAGTAGGCGGGCAGCCGTAGCTGGGAGAAGTCGACGGCCAGGAGACCGACTCCAACCCTACAAGAAGTCGAGGAGGAGCACGGTCCTGCTGGGAAGAAGGCACGGAGACGACGCGCTAACGGTGGGACAGCGAGTGGGTTCCTGGAGGACACGACAACGTGTGTGTGGGGGCGTTCCCGACACGAGGACCAGGAGCTCCAACTCAACTCTCATCGGAGGATAGGTGGAAGTAGGTGTTTCTAGTTTCCCTCCCCATTCCCCTTTAGTCAGCTATATTATTCGGCTATATTATTTAGCCTGAGGATTTTGTATGTCGTGAGCAAGGCTCACCAATGTCACAGTAAGGCACCAGTGTGCAGAATAGTACTACCAAGAGTACTCACGATACTTATATATATTATTATTGGTGCGTACAGGCACCCGGAATAAGTGATGAATTTACGGTGTTGAGAATGTCTTTCATGAGACTTTAATGTGAACATATAGTGAGAAATTATATATAATATTATGCCAGTATTTGGAAGTTAGGCTATGCGCCCAGTAACTATTTATTTACCATTTATTGATGTCTGATTTATCTATATTATATATGTCTATGTTCGTGCATTGAATAGTCATTTGTGAGTGCAGTGATTTATTGTGTTATTGCCCACGAAAGGAAGTACTGAGAACTCCAGTGCTAAATACTTCATAAGATATCATTGAATGAAGGGCAGTGTGAAATACTATGACAGTGAATTATTGTCGCATTCATTATAGAAACGATTGTTTGAACCCGAGAACAGTGTAGCGAAGTAATACATGGTATTGTTGCAAATATCGAGTGTGCGAACTTCTAGTGATCTTTGAGAACTTAAAGAAACGGCGCGCGTGACGCCAGGGAAACAAGCAATAAACTTTCGCGCGGAGGAGGGCGTGAAGCTGATTGTGACATTGACGAGAGGGGGAGTGTTGCCACCGTAGTGAGCGCATAATATACGTGGGAACGAACGACTCCCTCCTGGATCAGCTGATTATTTATTGAGATGACCTTGTGATATCTTTGGATGAATTTTAAGTAAAATACAAAATACTGTTGTGTTTACATCATCCCCTCCATTTATCTTGTGGCTATATTATACTTGAAAGCAAAGAGTGATAAAAGTAAGTACCTGCCTGATACCCTGATCTATTGAGTGTGACCTTGCCAAGGATACCACAATTCAACCAGTCCACTGACGTGTTACTGGACACCAAAAACACCAGTTGGCGACCTTGTGGTTAACAGTAAAGCCCCTATTGTTGGGGCGGGCACATAACAGTTAAGCGAACGAGTTGTGTTCCCACTCCTTCTCAATCAGAGGCCGGTTGGGATTGACTGGGATACCCTCCTGGCGTACAGTGGCGCCGAGAGGATTAGAGTGAAGACCCGCAGGGCTACGGTGAGTGACGTTGAGTGTAACTGTTGTTCACCACCAGAGAGTGGAACTATATACCGTGTCCCCAACAATATATATATATATATATATATATATATATATATATATATATATATATATATATATATATATATATATATATATATATATATATATATATATATATATATATATATATATATATATATATATATATATATATATATATATATATATATATATATATATATATATATATATATATATATATATATATAATCTAATATATATATAATCAGTTGTGTATTTGTGAAGTCTTTGAAAATGTAATAAGTTTTACGAAACGTGCCCGTGTCGCGTCAGACTAGAAATAAAAATGAATTTTGGAGAAGTGATTTTTGATTTACCGCCAACAGTGAAGCGTAATGTACGAAAGATTGAGAAAATTCGTGTTAGAATTATTAATCTTACTTTTTCGGTCATATTTAATAATATATATATATATATATATATATATATATATATATATATATATATATATATATATATATATATATATATATATATATATATATATATATATATATATATATATATATATATATATATATATATATATATATATATATATATATATATATATATATATATATATATATATATATATATATATATATATATATATATATATATATATATATATATATATATATATATATATATATATATTATTAAATATGACCGAAAAAGTAAGATTAATAATTCTAACACGAATTTTCTCAATCTTTCGTACATTACGCTTCACTGTTGGCGGTAAATCAAAAATCACTTCTCCAAAATTCATTTTTATTTCTAGTCTGACGCGACACGGGCACGTTTCGTAAAACTTATTACATTTTCAAAGACTTCACAAATACACAACTGATTAGAACTTATGTATCTCTGATTTTATATCTACATTTGAGTGAGGTGGGAGGGGTGATGTGGCATTAACACAAGACAGAACAAGAGGGGATATTAATAGGGTATTAAAAGTATCAACACAAGACAGAACAGAAACAATGGGTATTGAATAGAAGTGTTTGTAGAAAGCCTATTCGTCCATATTTCTTGATGCTTCTATATTGGAGCGGAGTCTTGAGGTGGGTAGAATATAGTTGTGCAATAATTGGCTGTTGATTGCTGGTGTTGACTTCTTGATGTGTAGTGCCTCGCAAACGTCAAGCCGCCTGCTATCGCTGTATCTATCGATGATTTCTGTGTTGTTCACTAGGATTTCTCTGGCGATGGTTTGGTTATGGGAAGAGATTATATGTTCCTTAACGGAGCCCTGTTGCTTATGCATCGTTAAACGCCTAGAAAGAGATGTTGTTGTCTTGCCTATATACTGGTTTTTTTGGAGCTTACAGTCCCCAAGTGGGCATTTGAAGGCATAGACGACGTTAGTCTCTTTTAAAGCGTTCTGTTTTGTGTCTGGAGAGTTTCTCATGAGTAGGCTGGCCGTTTTTCTTTTTTTATAGTAAATCGTCAGTTGTATCCTCTGGTTTTTGTCTGTAGGGATAACGTTTCTATTAACAATATCTTTCAGGACCCTTTCCTCCGTTTTATGAGCTGTGGAAAAGAAGTTCCTGTAAAATAGTCTAATAGGGGGTATAGGTGTTGTGTTAGTTGTCTCTTCAGAGGTTGCATGGCTTTTCACTTTCCTTCTTATGATGTCTTCGATGAAACCATTGGAGAAGCCGTTATTGACTAGGACCTGCCTTACCCTACAGAGTTCTTCGTCGACTTGCTTCCATTCTGAGCTGTGGCTGAGAGCACGGTCGACGTATGCGTTAACAACACTCCTCTTGTACCTGTCAGGGCAGTCGCTGTTGGCATTTAGGCACATTCCTATGTTTGTTTCCTTAGTGTAGACTGCAGTGTGGAAACCTCCGCCCTTTTCCATGACTGTTACATCTAGAAAAGGCAGCTTCCCATCCTTTTCCGTCTCGTAAGTGAAACGCAGCACGGAACTCTGCTCAAATGCCTCCTTCAGCTCCTGCAGATGTCTGACATCAGGTACCTGTGTAAAAATGTCGTCAACATACGGAAAAGGATGGGAAGCTGGTCATATTTAATAATATATGTCTACAGGAAAGACTGCTACCAAAATATACAAATATATATATATATATATATATATATATATATATATATATATATATATATATATATATATATAAATATATATATATATATATATATATATATATATATATATATATATATATATATATATATATATACATATATATATATATATATATATATATATATATATATATATATATATATATATATATATATATATATATATATATATATATATATATATATATATATATATATATATATATGGAAGGGAGTACCACCTCTAGCTGGAAGAAGGGGGACCCATAGCCTCGGAGGAAACCACGCATAACGCATTAGACGGAATGTTTAGATCCTCTCCAATACAGTTTCTGTGTGCTTTTCTCCTACCACCCCCTTCCTTTTTTATTTTTTGTGCTTTATTATGCATTTGATGGTTACAAGATATACATGGGTTGATACAAAAATAATAATGCAAAAAGGTGCTTAAAGGTTATGGATCTCTTGAAAAACACAACAATGGGAAACATTGATGAATGTCACAGACGGGTTCGATCATTGTTGCAAGTCAAACACTTCTTCGAATTCCTCTGAAGTTGGACTAGTGCCCAAGACGCAACAGGCATTTCCCCTCTGAATCGCAACACTGAGGCGCTGGAACAAGAAACTTTTTGCTCTCTGGTCTTTTGTAGCGCTGATCAATTTGTCCCCCAATTCCTTCAGGAACTTCAATGCACATTTTCCCCACGAACCGAGGGTCTCCGAGCCGATCGGAACAAAGCTGTAGCAGTGTGCTAGACCTCTGTATTTAATAATTTTCTGCGATTCCCTGAAAGAAGCAGCACCACCGCTTTCATGTGTGCTGTAGTGGAGGTAGGTACTGGCCAGTGTGGCAGCGCACGTGAAGTCCCATACCACTTGCTTACCATCCTTCCAAGGTAGCAAGGTGACCCCATCAGGGCGCTTCTGAGGGTCGTTAGGTCTGGATAAGTGTGGTTCTCTTTGTGCCTGGCAGCGGGCTGTGGCGAGGCTCCTCTTGATGATGTCGTTGACTTCTTCATGTCTTGCGATTTTACCCTGTGATTTACGACATACCAGACCATGACGACCATATTGGTCTGCCATCGCAGTTCCGCAGATGCACCTATGTTCGGTGAGGATCGGGGCGGCAAGGCGAAGGGCAACTCCAATGCGGAGAGCGTCATGACTGAGGCGAGTTCCCAGGGCTGCATTGGGCACAGCAAATAAAAAATCCCCGGCATGGGGTGCTGTTACCGCTAGGAGGCGGGCTTTGTTTTCAGCATCAGCGTTGTCAATCATTGCTGTGACAGTCTTTTCCATTATGGGGCTATCCCAGTGGGCCTGCTTGTGGTCTTTTGGGACTTGTGGTCGGGGTTGAGGGTGTGCAATGGTGTCCCATTGTCTGGCTGCTTCGATGAACGTTTGATCATGAGTTCCCGCTGTCTCTCTCATACGCTCTGGTAGGATCTGCCCTACCAATTCGTTGGCTGCTGTACATGAGGATAAGAATGCTGGAAGTGCTAGCTCAGTTGCCTTTCGTATGCCTATCCCTCCAAATCTCACTGGTAGTGTTGCTTGGTCCCACTGACTGTCATCTAAATCTAGGTTGAGCGCCTTCCTGAATATTGACCTGAGGAGCTCATCATATTGATTTAGAAGTGGGTTGCCAAAAGTTGGTGCACACCTTAAGAAGTATGTTAGCCTGGGCAAGGTAAGGCACTTTGTGAGAAGGTAGAGGGCATCGTGGGAGTCCAAGTCCCCAATTCTCTCTTCCATCCTCTTTAGGTCTCTAAACTTTTCGTCAAGGACTGCAGCAATGGCATTGTGGCCCAGAGGTGCTCCGAGTAGTGTGCTGTCGGTAGGTTTAACGACTGAGGCTTCTGGTAAAACTGATTTCACTGCTCTAATGATTACTTCACTAGATGCAATAATTTCGCACTTGGAGGGGGTTAAGAACGAGACCCATGGACTCCCCCCGTGTCTTCACCAGCTGTAGGTCTTCTAGCAGGGAATCTTGTGTGCCTGCCAGAGTGCCATCATCCAGGAACCAGATGTTGAGCTCGCTGGACAGTCTGTTTGTAATTTCTCGAACCGCTATGCAAAAGAGGAACGGTGCAAGTGGGTCACCCTGTTGAATTCCCTCTGCTGAGGTGACTTCATGTTTGCCAAACAGGAGGGTTGAGTCTTTGCTGTAGCCTGCTGACACAAACGGGAGAATGCTTGGTAAATGTTCCTGGACTGCAGTGAGGATTGCTTCCCTTTTGACCGAGTTGAAAGCGTTTTTAAAATCTAATTTTACTACTGCCTGGTCTTCAGTAAGAGAGCTAATGTAGGCTCGTGCAGCATGAGCCGCTGCTTCACAGCCTTGGGGGACTCCAAACCCCAGCTGGTTGGGTTGCAGCATGGTGGCTGCTTCCGTTCGGATACTTCTGACAGCAGCCCTTGCAACTAGGCGGCGAAGGGTATTACCAACGGCAATGGGTCTGATCCCTCCCCCCTTCTTTTTAAGGGCACATAGGGAAGCACCAAAGAAGAATGGTTTGATTTCATCAGGGATTAACCCGGCGAGGCAGTTGTTGACAAACGATGTGATTTCTGTCAGGAGCGCTTCTGCAGCTGGGCCAAGAACAGGGTTCACCATTTCCTTCACATGTTGAGGTCTTACCCCTGTGTAGCCTCCTGAGGAGCCCGGGGGAAATGAAACGATGGCTTTATAAACCTCTGACTCCCGGAGGACGAGAGGTTCCTGGTTAGGGGCGAGCCTGACCAGTGGGGGAGGTTCACCTACGGCCCTGAGGGGGTGTTTTTCTCTCAGTGCTTGGGCTGTGGTTTCATCCCTGGGCAAAATTTTATATATATATATATATATATATATATATATATATATATATATATATATATATATATATATATATATATATATATATATATATATATATATATATATATATATATATATATATATATATATATATATATATATATATATATATATATATATATATATATATATATATATATATATATATATATATATATATATATATATATATATATATATATATATATATATATATATATATATATATATATATATATATATATATATATATATATATATATATATATATATATATATATATATATATATATATATATATATATATATATATATATATATATATATATTAGTATATTTTGGTAGCAGTCTTTCCTGTAGACATATATTATTAAATATGACCGAAAAAGCAAGATTAATAATTCTAACACGAATTTTCTCAATATTTCTTATGGTTCTTTTTACTGTCGATGGTAATTGAAAAAATCAGTTCTCCAAAATTCATTTTTATTTCTAGTCTGACGTGACATTTGAACGCGTTTCGTAATAACTTATTACATTTTCAAAGACTTTAGTTTACACACACACACAACTGTAACCTGCAAACACTAAAACAGATTTCTTACTATGCTGTAATTCAATCGGCTTTTCATTTTATATACCTGCATTTGGGTGAGGTGATATGTTACAACAGTTTTGGATGAGGTGAAAACATACTTTCAACACAAGATAGAACTCGAAATATTGGGTAATATTGGGTAAAGTTAAAGGGGAAGAAGGAAGTAAATGCAAAGGTCAACAAATTGATCAAAACTGTGAACGCCAAGAAATCCAGACTCCACCTACCAAAGATTATTGGGGAATACAAACCTGGATACGCATATGGAAATCTCAAGACACACAAGAATGGAAACCCACTTCGGCCAATCATTAGCGAGATACCCACACCTACGTCCAGACTGGCGAAGCGACTCAACGGCTTGCTGACTCCTTATGTCCCTTGTGCCTTCAGCCTGAAGTCTCCAAAAGAATTTGTTGACTTACTGCGGGGAACATGGGCCACAGGGATAAGAGCCTCGCTAGACGTAGAATCACTGTTTACCAACGTACATGTGGATGAAACAATCGGGATGATAGTGGACAGAGTGTATCGTGATGCGGCCTGTACTCCTCTTGACATACCAGAAAACATTCTAAGGAAACTACTCCAAGCTTGTACTAAAGAGGCACCCTTCTTGAGCCCAGATGGGCACATGTATAAGCAAGTAGATGGGGTCGCCCTGGGTTCTCCCCTAGGTGTCCTGTTTGCGAACTTCTACATGGGTACCATCGAACAAAAGGTCTTAGTCGACATGAACTTGAAACCAGCCTTATACTGCAGGTATGTTGACGACATTTTTACACAGGTACCTGATGTCAGACATCTGCAGGAGCTGAAGGAGGCATTTGAGCGGAATTCTGTGTTGCGTTTCACTTACGAGATGGAGATGGATGGGAAGCTGCCCTTTCTAGATGTAACAGTCATGGAAAGGAGCGGAAGTTTCCACACTGAAATCTACACTAAGGAAACAAACATAGGAATGTGCCTCAATGCCAACAGTGACTGCCCAGACAGGTACAGGAGGAGTGTTGTTAACGCTTATGTCGACCGTGCTCTCAGCCACAGCTCAGGATGGAAGCAAGTCGATGAAGAACTCAGTAGGGTAAGGCAGGTCCTAGTCACAAACGGCTTTTCCAATGGTTTCGTTGAAGATATCATAAGAAGGAAGGTGAAACGCCATGCAACCTCTGAAGAGACAATTAACACAACACCTGTACCCCCTATTAGACTATTTTACAGGAACTTCTTTTCCACAGCTCATAAAACGGAGGAAAGGGTCCTGAAAGATATTGTTAATAGAAACGTTATCCCTACAGACAAAAATCAGAAGATACAATTGACGATTTACTATGAAACCAAGAAAACTGCCAACCTACTCATGAGAAACTCTCCAGACACAAAGCTGAACGCTTTGAAAGAGACCAATGTCGTCTATGCATTCAAATGCCCACTTGGGGTATGTAAGCCTCAAAGAATTCAGTATATAGGCAAGACAACAACATCTCTTTCCAGGCGATTAACGATGCATAAGCAACAGGCCTCCATTAAGGAACATATAATCTCTTCCCATAACCAGACCATCACCAGAGAAGTTTTAACAAAAAACACGGAAATCATCGATAGATACAGCGATAGCAGGCGGCTTGATATCTGCGAGGCACTACACATTAAGAAGTCAACACCAGCAATCAACAGCCAATTAATGCACAACTATATTCTACCCACTTCAAGACCAATATAGAAACATCAAGAAATATGGGCTAATAGGCCCTTTGCAGTTACTTCCATTCTTCCCTTTAACTTACAAAATATTATACCCATTGTTTCGTGTTCTGTCTTGTGTTAAAAGTTTGTTTTAGCCTCATCCAAAACTGTTGTAACATGTCACCTCATCCAAATGCAGGTATAAAATCGAAGCTGTTTAAACTCTGTTTAGTTATAGTTGTGTGTGTGTAAATTAAAGTCTTTGAAAATGTAATAAGTTATTACGAAATGCGTTCAGGTGTCGTGTCAGACAAGAAATAAAAATGAATTTTGGAGAACTGATTTTTCAATTACCATCGACAGTGAAAAGAATCATAAGAAATATTGAGAAAATTCGTGTTAGAATTATTAATCTTACTTTTTCGGTCATATTTAATAATATATATATATATATATATATATATATATATATATATATATATATATATATATATATATATATATATATATATATATATATATATATATATATTATTAAATATGACCGAAAAAGTAAGATTAATAATTCTAACACGAATTTTCTCAATCTTTCGTACATTACGCTTCACTGTTGGAGGTAAATCAAAAATCAATTCTCCAAAATTCATTTTTATTTCTAGTCTGACGCGACACGGGCGCGTTTCGTAAAACTTATTACATTTTCAAAGACTTTAGTTCACAAATACACAACTGATTAGAACTTACGTATCTCTGATTCTATATCTACATTTGAGTGAGGTGGGAAGGGTGATGTGGCATTAACACAAGACAGAACAAGAGGGGATATTAATAGGGTATTAAAAGTATCAACACAAGACAGAACACAAACAATGGGTATTGAATAGAAATGTTTGTAGAAAGCCTATTGGTCCATATTTCTTGATGCTTCTATATTGGAGCGGAGTCTTGAGGTGGGTAGAATATAGTTGTGCAATAATTGGCTGTTGATTGCTGGTGTTGATTTCTTGATGTGTAGTGCCTCGCAAACGTCAAGCCGCCTGCTATCGCTGTATCTATCGATGAGAAATCCTAGTAAACAACACAGAAATCATCGATAGATACAGCGATAGCAGGCGGCTTGACGTTTGCGAGGCACTACACATCAAGAAATCAACACCAGCAATCAACAGCCAATTATTGCACAACTATATTCTACCCACCTCAAGACTCCGCTCCAATATAGAAGCATCAAGAAATATGGACCAATAGGCTTTCTACAAACACTTCTATTCAATACCCATTGTTTGTGTTCTGTCTTGTGTTGATACTTTTAATACCCTATTAATATCCCCTCTTGTTCTGTCTTGTGTTAATGCCACATCACCCCTCCCACCTCACTCAAATGTAGATATAAAATCAGAGATACGTAAGTTCTAATCAGTTGTGTATTTGTGAACTAAAGTCTTTGAAAATGTAATAAGTTTTACGAAATGCGCCCGTGTCGCGTCAAACTAGAAATAAAAATGAATTTTGGAGAATTGATTTTTGATTTACCTCCAACAGTGAAGCGTAATGTACGAAAGATTGAGAAAATTCGTGTTAGAATTATTAATCTTACTTTTTCGGTCATATTTAATAATATACGTCTACAGGAAAGACTGCTACCAAAATATACTAATATATATATATATATATATATATATATATATATATATATATATATATATATATATATATATATATATATATATATATATATATATATATATATATATATATATATATGTCGTAGCTAGTAGCCAGAACGCACTTCTCAGCCTACTATGCAAGGCCCGATTTGCCTAATAAGCCAAGTTTTCCTGAATTAATATATTTTCTCTAATTTTTTTCTTATGAAATGATAAAGCTACCCATTTCATTATGTATGAGGTCAATTTTTTTTATTGGAGTTAAAATTAACCTAGATATATGATCGAACCTAACCAACCCTACATAACCAAACCTAACCTATCTTTATAGGTTAGGTTGGGTTAGGTAGCCGAAAAAGTTAGGTTAGGTTAGGTTAGGTAGGTTAGGTAATCGAAAAACAATTAATTCATGAAAACTTGGCTTATTACGCAAATCGGGCCTTGCATAGTAGGCTGAGAAGTGCGTTCTGGCTACTAGGTACGACAAATATATATATATATATATATATATATATATATATATATATATATATATATATATATATATATATATATATATATATATATAAATATATATATATATATATATATATATATATATATATATATATATATATATATATATATATATATATATATATATATATATATATATATATATGTCGTACCTAGTAGCCAGAACTCACTTTTTGGCCTACTATTCAAGGCCCGATTTGCCTAATAAGCCAAGTTTTCCTGAATTAATATATTTTTTCTAATTTTTTTCTTATGAAATGATAAAGATACCCACTTCATTATGTATGAGGTCAATTTTTTTTTATTGGAGTTAAAATTAACGTAGATATATGACCGAACCTAACCAACCCTACCTAACCTAACCTAACCTATCTTTATAGGTTAGGTTTGGTTAGGTAGCCGAAAAAGTTAGGTTAGGTTAGGTTAGGTAGGTTAGGTAGTCGAAAAACAATTAATTCATGAAAACTTGGCTTATTAGGCAAATGGGGCCTTGAATAGTAGGCCAAAAAGTGAGTTCTGGCTACTAGGTACGACATATAGACATATATATATATATATATATATATATATATATATATATATATATATATATATATATATATATATATATATATATATATATAAATATATATATATATATATATATATATATATATATATATATATATATATATATATGTCGTACCTAATAGCCAGAACGCACTTCTCAGCCTACTATGCAAGGCCCGATTTGCCTAATAAGCCAAGTTTTCATGAATTAATTGTTTTTCGAGTACCTAACCTACCTAACCTAACCTAACCTAACTTTTTCGGCTACCTAACCAAACCTAACCTATAAAGATAGGTTAGGTTAGGTTAGGTAGGGTTGGTTAGGTTCGGTCATATATCTACGTTAATTTTAACTCCAATAAAAAAAAATGACCTCATACATAATGAAATGGGTAGCTTTATCATTTCATAAGAAAAAAATAAGAAAAAATATATTAATTCAGGAAAACTAAGCTTATTAGGCAAATCGGGCCTTGAATAGTAGGCCAAAAAGTGAGTTCTGGCTACTAGGTACGACATATATATATATATAAATATATATATATATATATATATATATATATATATATATATATATATATATATATATATATATATATATATATATATATATATATATATATATATATATATATATATATATATATATATATATATATATATATATATATATATATATATTGATTGGTGTATACTGGCAGCAGGTTTTCTTTCAAACATGTTTCATTGAATATGACCGCATATTCTGTATTTATTATTTTCTGGTTTAGGGCTTCTATCCCTCTAACTATTTTCTTAGCATCAGGGCTTAATTGGAATAGGAGTTCTCCAAAACTCATTTTCGTACTTTTAAGATGAAGAAAAGAAGTGATGAAAATATGAAAATAGTGAAAATAACAGTCTGCCATTCTTGGATGTACTAATAACAAAAACAGGAACCTCTTTAAGCACCAACGTATATACCAAGCCCACCAACATAGGATTATGCCTGAAGGGTAGAAGTGAGTGCCCCCAAAGATACAATGCCAGTGTTCTCAATGCTTATATTCGTCGAGCGCTTACCCACTGCTCTGAATGGAGCAACGTGAGTAGAGAGTTTGAAAGAGTAACTCAGGTATTGGTGAACAACGGATATAGCAACGCGGAAATAAACGCTGCTATAAGAAGACACTTGGACCGTTGGTATAATTCAGAACCTAGAACAGAAACCACAACACCCCCAATAAAATTATATTACAAATCAACCATGCACAGTGAACATATAAAAGAGGAAAGAATAATGAAAGAAATAATCCGTAAAGGAGTAAAAAGCACTACTCCTAACCAAAACATAAACCTGATAATATTCTACAAAACCAAGAAGACTTCCGAACTCCTTATCAAAAACAGCCCGAAGCCGACGGAGAACCCTCTACAGCAGTCAAGCGTTGTATACATGTACACTTGCCCCCACGAAGGATGTAACCTTCAATGTAAGTACATAGGTATGACGTCGACCAAGCTGACGAGGCGTTTGACATGCCATCTTCAATCTGGTGCCCCTAGGAATCACATGAGACAAGCCCATGACATTACTCTAACAAGAGAAATGTTGAACAAGAATACTTGCATAATAGACAAAGCCCAAGATTCAAGAAGATTACAAATTCTTGAGGCAATTCACATAAGAATAGAGCGACCTACCATGAACACCCAAATCACGGAACTATTTACTCTACCCAGCATGAGAGTAAGGACAAGACAAGAACATATCGATGCCAACACAGAAGACAATGTCCAACATAACAGGCCAATTACACTGGATTAATCTTTGTGTTTAGATAGGAGATGCCTCGTATGGGCCAATAAGCCTTCTGCAGCCCCTATGTTTATCCCTTATGTATCCCCCCATGTTTTTCACCTTCATTGTATTATCACCTGACCTAATGCGGGTATAAAATCAACTAGTATTGTAAAATCTGTTCACTTGAGAATGAACCATGGAGGTTCGAAACGTCGTGCAAATTATACAAATAAGTGTAATACACTCTATAGTAAATCACTTCTTTTCTTCACCTTAAAAGTACGAAAATGAGTTTTGGAGAACTCCTATTCCAATTAAGCCCTGATGCTAAGAAAATAGTAAGAGGGATAGAAGCCCTAAACCAGAATATATATATATATATATATATATATATATATATATATATATATATATATATATATGTCGTACCTAGTAGCCAGAACTCACTTCTCTGCCTACTATTCAAGGCCCGATTTGCCTAATAAGCCAAGTTTTCCTGAAAAAATATATTTACTATAATTTTTTTCTTATGAAATGATAAAGCAACCCTTTTCTCTATGTATGAGGTCAATTTTTTTTTATTGGAGTTAAAATTAACGTAGATATATGACCGAACCTAACCAACCCTACCTAACCTAACCTAACCTATATTTATAGGTAAGGTTAGGTTAGGTAGCCAAAAAAAGCTAGGTTAGGTTAGGTTAGGTAGGTTAGGTAGACGAAAAAACATTAATTCATGAAAACTTGGCTTATTAGGCAAATCGGGCCTTGAATAGTAGGCTGAGAAGTGCGTTCTGGCTATTAGGTACGACATATATATATATATATATATATATATATATATATATATATATATATATATATATATATATATATATATATATATATATATATATATATATATATATATATATGTCGTACCTAGTAGCCAGAACTCACTTTTTGGCCTACTATGCAAGGCCCGATTTGCCTAATAAGCCACGTTTTCATGAATTAATTGTTTTTCGACTACCTAACCTACCTAACCTAACCTAACCTAACTTTTTCGGCTACCTAACCAAACCTAACCTATAAAGATAGGTTAGGTTAGGTTAGGTAGGGTTGGTTAGGTTCGGTCATATATCTACGTTAATTTTAACCCCAATAAAAAAAAATTGACCTCATACATAATGAAATGGGTAGCTTTATCATTTCATTAGAAAAAAATTAGAGAAAATATATTAATTCAGGAAAACTTGGCTTATTAGGCAAATCGGGCCTTGCATTGTAGGCCAAAAAGTGAGTTCTGGCTACTAGGTACGACATATATATATATATATATATATATATATATATATTTATATATATATATATATATATATATATATATATATATATATCTATATATATATATATATATATATATATATATATATATATATATATATCTATATCTATATATATATATATATATATATATATATATATATATATATATATATATATATATATATATATGTCGTACCTAATAGCCAGAACGCACTTCTCAGCCTACTATTCAAGGCCCGATTTGCCTAATAAGCCAAGTTATCATGAATTAATGTTTTTTCGTCTACCTAACCTACCTAACCTAACCTAACCTAGCTTTTTTTGGCTACCTAACCTAACCTTACCTATAAATATAGGTTAGGTTAGGTAGGGTTGGTTAGGTTCGGTCATATATCTACGTTAATTTTAACTCCAATAAAAAAAAATTGACCTCATACATAGAGAAAAGGGTTGCTTTATCATTTCATAAGAAAAAAATTATAGTAAAGATATTAATTCAGGAAAACTTGGCTTATTAGGCAAATCGGGCCTTGAATAGTAGGCTGAGAAGTGAGTTCTGGCTACTAGGTACGACATATATATATATATATATATATATATATATATATATATATATATATATATATATATATATATATATATGTCGTACCTAGTAGCCAGAACGCACTTCTATGCCTACTATGCAAGGCCTGATTTGCCTAATAAGCCAAGTTTTCATGAATAAATACATTTTCTCTAATTTTTTTCTTATGAAATGATAAAGCTACCCATTTCATTATGTATGAGGTCAATTTTTTTTATTAGACTTAAATTTAACGTAGATATATGACCGAACCTAACCAACCCTACCTAACCTAACCTAACCTATCTTTATAGGTTAGGTTAGGTTAGGTAGCCGAAAAAGTTAGGTTAGGTTAGGTTAGGTCGGTTAGGTAGTCGAAAAGCAATTAATTCATGAAAACTTGGCTTATTAGGCAAATCGGGCCTTGCATAGTAGGCTCAGAAGTGAGTTCTGGCTACTAGGTACGACATATATATATATATATATATTAGTATATTTTGGTAGCAGTCTTTCCTGTAGACATATTTTATTAAATATGACCGAAAAAGTAAGATTAATAATTCTAACACGAATTTTCTCAATCTTTCGTACATTATGCTTCACTGTTGGAGGTAAATCAAAAATCACTTCTCCAAAATTCATTTTTATTTCTAGTCTGACGCGACACGGGCGCGTTTCGTAAAACTTATTACATTTTCAAAGACTTCACAAATACACAACTGATTAGAACTTGCGTTTCCCTGATTTTATATCTACATTTGAGTGAGGTGGGAAGGGTGATGTGGCATTACATTTGAGTGAGGTGGGAAGGATGATGTGGCATTAGAGAATATTAATAGGGTATTAAAAGTATCAACACAAGACAGAACACGAAACAATGGATATTGAATAGAAGTGTTTGTAGAAAGCCTATTGGTCCATATTTCTTGATGCTTCTATATTGGAGCGGAGTCTTGAGGTGGGTAGAATATAGTTGTGCAATAATTGGCTGTTGATTGCTGGTGTTGACTTCTTGATGTGTAGTGCCTCGCAAACGTCAAGCCGTCTGCTATCGCTGTATCTATCGATGATTTCTGTGTTGTTTACTAGGATTTCTCTGGCGATGGTTTGGTTATGGGAAGAGATTATATGTTCCTTAATGGAGCCCTGTTGTTTATGCATCGTTAAACGCCTAGAAAGAGATGTTGTTGTCTTGCCTATATACTGGGTTTTTTGGAGCTTACAGTCCCCAAGTGGGCATTTGAAGGCATAGACGACGTTAGTCTCTTTTAAAGCGTTCTGTTTCGTGTCTGGAGAGTTTCTCATGAGTAGGCTGGCCGTTTTTCTGGTTTTATAGTAAATCGTCAGTTGTATCCTCTGATTTTTGTCTGTAGGGATAACGTTTCTATTAACAATATCTTTCAGGACCCTTTCCTCTGTTTTATGAGCTGTGGAAAAGAAGTTCCTGTAAAATAGTCTAATAGGGGGTATAGGTGTTGTGTTAGTTGTCTCTTCGGAGGTTGCATGGCTTTTCACTTTCCTTCTTATGATGTCTTCGATGAAACCATTGGAGAAGCCGTTATTGACTAGAACCTGCCTTACCCTACAGAGTTCTTCGTCGACTTGCTTCCATTCTGAGCTGTGGCTGAGAGCACGGTCGACGTATGCGTTAACAACACTCCTCTTGTACCTGTCAGGGCAGTCGCTGTTGGCATTTAGGCACATTCCTATGTTTGTTTCCTTTGTGTAGACTGCAGTGTGGAAACCTCCGCCCTTTTCCATGACTGTTACATCTAGAAAAGGCAGCTTCCCATCCTTTTCCGTCTCGTAAGTGAAACGCAGCACGGAACTCTGCTCAAATGCCTCCTTCAGCTCCTGCAGATGTCTGACATCAGGTACCTGTGTAAAAATGTCGTCAACATACCTGCAGTATATGGCCGGTTTCAAGTTCATGTCGACTAAGACTTTTTGCTCGATGGTACCCATGTAGAAGTTTGCAAACAGGACACCTAGGGGAGAACCCATAGCGACCCCATCTACTTGCTTATACATATGCCCATCCGGGCTCAAGAAGGGTGCCTCTTTAGTACAAGCTTGGAGTAGTTTCCTCAGAATACTTTCTGGCATGTCAAGAGGAGTACAGGCTGGATCACGATACACTCTGTCGGCTATCATTCCGATTGTCTCGTCCACAGGTACGTTGGTAAACAGCGATTCTACGTCCAACGAGGCTCTTATCCCTGTGGCCCGTGCGCCCCGCAGTAAGTCCACAAATTCCTTCTTTTCCACAGCTCATAAAACAGAGGAAAGGGTCCTGAAAGATATTGTTAATAGAAACGTTATCCCTACAGACAAAAATCAGAGGATACAACTGACGATTTACTATAAAACCAGAAAAACGGCCAGCCTACTCATGAGAAACTCTCCAGACACGAAACAGAACGCTTTAAAAGAGACTAACGTCGTCTATGCCTTCAAATGCCCACTTGGGGACTGTAAGCTCCAAAAAACCCAGTATATAGGCAAGACAACAACATCTCTTTCTAGGCGTTTAACGATGCATAAACAACAGGGCTCCATTAAGGAACATATAATCTCTTCCCATAACCAAACCATCGCCAGAGAAATCCTAGTAAACAACACAGAAATCATCGATAGATACAGCGATAGCAGGCGGCTTGACGTTTGCGAGGCACTACACATCAAGAAGTCAACACCAGCAATCAACAGCCAATTATTGCACAACTATATTCTACCCACCTCAAGACTCCGCTCCAATATAGAAGCATCAAGAAATATGGACCAATAGGCTTTCTACAAACACTTCTATTCAATATCCATTGTTTCGTGTTCTGTCTTGTGTTGATACTTTTAATACCCTATTAATATTCTCTAATGCCACATCATCCTTCCCACCTCACTCAAATGTAATGCCACATCACCCTTCCCACCTCACTCAAATGTAGATATAAAATCAGGGAAACGCAAGTTCTAATCAGTTGTGTATTTGTGAAGTCTTTGAAAATGTAATAAGTTTTACGAAACGCGCCCGTGTCGCGTCAGACTAGAAATAAAAATGAATTTTGGAGAAGTGATTTTTGATTTACCTCCAACAGTGAAGCATAATGTACGAAAGATTGAGAAAATTCGTGTTAGAATTATTAATCTTACTTTTTCGGTCATATTTAATAAAATATATATATATATATATATATATATATATATATATATATATATATATATATATATATATATATATATATATATATATATATATATATATATATATATATATATATATATATATATATATATATATATATATATATATATGTCGTACCTAGTAGCCAGAACGCACTTCTCAGCCTACTATGCAAGGCCCGATTTGCCTAATAAGCCAAGTTTTCATGAATTAATTGTTTTTCGACTACCTAACCTACCTAACCTAACCTAACCTAACTTTATCGGCTACCTAACCAAACCTAACCTATAAAGATAGGTTAGGTTAGGTTAGGTAGGGTTAGTTAGGTTCGGTCATATATCTACGTTAATTTTAACTCCAATAAAAAAAAATTGACCTCATACATAATGAAATGGGTAGCTTTATCATTTCATAAGAAAGAAATTAGAAAAAATATATTAATTCAGGAAAACTTGGCTTATTAGGCAAATCGGGCCTTGATTAGTAGGCCAAAAAGTGAGTTCTGGCTACTAGGTACGACATATATATATATATATATATATATATATATATATATATATATATATATATATATATATATATATATATATATATATATATATATATATATATATATATATATATATATATATGGGGACCATTTAGGCTTGTTCGCATTTGTGTTCCTCACGTGTGCCCCAATGAATGAGGTAATTATTTGATAAAATGTTGTGCCCAAGATTACCATCTGAGTGCCGGTGGGGAATTGGTTCAAATAGCTTCAGCTATCGCTTTCTTATTTCCGGTCATGATGGTCAAGCGGATTAAGGCGTTCTGTAGATACCAGTTGCATTGCTCCTTTGAGAATGGGTTCGAGTCACTTCTGGGGTTTGAGTTTTAAGTCGCGTGTAGTCTTGGGGACCATTTAGGCTTGTTCGCACTTGTGTTCCTTACGTGTGCCCCAAAGACTGAGGTGATTTGATAAAATGCTATGCCCACGATTACCATCTGAGTGACAGCAAAGAAGTGGTTCAAATAGCTTCGGTTATCACTTCCTTATGTCCGGTCGTGATGGTCAAGTGGATTAAGGCGTCCTGTAGATACCAGTTGCGTTGCTCCTGGGAGTATGGGTTCGATTCACTTGTGGGGTGTGAGTTTTCAGTCGCATATAGTCCTGCGGACCATTCAGGTTTGTTCGCATTTATGTTCCTTACGTGTGCCCCAAAGAATGAGGTAATTTGATAAAATGCTATGCCCAAGATTACCATCTGAGTGCCAGTGGGGAAGTGGTTCAAATAGCTTCCGCTATCACTTCCTTATGTCCGGTCGCAATGGTCAAGCAGATTAAGGCGTCCTGTAGATACCAGTTGCATTGCTCCTGGGAGTGTGGGTTCGAGTCACTTCTGGGGTGTGAGTTTTCAGTCGCATATAGTCCTGGGGACCATTCAGGCTTGTTCGCATTTGTCTTCCTTAAGTGTGCCCCAAAGAATGAGGTGATTTAACTAAATGCTATGCCCAAGATTACCATCCGAGTGTCAGCGGGGAAGTGGTTCAAGTAGCTTCGGCTATCACTTCCTTATGTCCCGTCGTGAATAGCTCAGTAACATATAGTCCTGGGGACCTTTCAGGCTTGTGCGCATTTGTGTTCCTCACGCGTGCCCTAAAGAATGAGGTGATTTGATAAAATGCTATGCCCAAGATTACCATCCGAGTGCCGGCGGGGAAGTGGTTCAAATAGCTTCGGCTATCACTTCCTTATTTCCGGTCGTCATGGTCAAGCGGATTAAGGTGTCCTGTAGATACCAGTTGCGTTGCTCCTGGGAGTATGGGTTCGAGTCACGTGTGGGGGGTGAGTTTTCAGTCGCATATTGTCCTGGGGACCATTCAGGCTTGTTTGCATTTGTGTTCCTCATTTGTGCCCCAAATACTGAGGTGATTTGATAAAATGCTATGCCCAAGATAACCATCCGAGTGCCGGCGGGGAAGTGGTTCAAACAGCTGCGGCTATCATTTCCATATGTCCGGTCGTGATGTAAACGTCAAGCAGATTAAGGTGTCCTGTAGATATTAGGGGTGTGAGTTTTCAGTCGCATATAGTCCTAAGGACCATTCAGGCTTGTTCGTATTTGTGTTCCTCACGTGTGCCCCAAAGATTGAGGTGATTTGATAAACTGCTATACCCAAGATTACCATCCGAGTGCCGGCGGGGAAGTGGTTCAAATAGCTTTGGCTATCACTTCCTTATTTCCGGTCATCTTTGTCAAGCAGATTAAGGCGTCCTGTAGATACCTGATGAGTTGCTCCTGGGAGTATGGGTTCGAGTCACTTCTGGGGTGTGAGTTTTCAGTCGCATATAGTCCTGGGGACCATTCAGGCTTGTTCGCATTTGTGTTCCTGACGTGTGCCCCAAAGAATGAGGTGATTTGATAAAATGCTATGCCCAAGATTACGATCCGAGTGCCGGCGGAGAAGTGGTTCAAATAGCTTCGGCTATCACTTCCTTATGTCCGGTCGTGATGTTGACGTCAAGCGGATTAAGGTGTCCTATAGATATCAGTTGCGTTGCTCATGGCAGGATAGTTTCGAGTCACTTCTGGGGTGTGGGTTTTCAGTCGCATATAGTCCTGGGGACCATTCAGGCTTGTATGCATTTGTGTTCCTCACGTGTGCCCCAAAGAATGAGGTGATTTGATAAAATGCCATGCCCAAGATTACCATCCAAGTGCAGGCGGGGAAGTGGTTCAAATAGGTTCGGCTATCACTTCCTTAATTCCGGTCGTCATGGTCAAGCGGATTAAGGCGTCCTGTAGATACCAGTTGCGTTGCTCCTGGGAGTATGGGTTCGAGTCACTTCTGTGGTGTTAGTTTTCAGTCGCATATAGTCCTGGGGACCATTCAGGCTTGTTCGTATTTATGTTCCTCACGTGTGCCCCAAAGAATGAGGTGATTTGATAAAGTGCTATGCCCAAGATTACCATCCGAGTGCCGGCGGAGAAGTGGTTCAAATAGCTTCGGCTCTCACTTCCTTATGTCCGGTCTTGATGTTGACGTAAAGCGGATTAAGGTGACCTGTAGATATCAGTTGCGTTGCTCATGGCAGTTTGGGTTCGAGTCACTTCTGGGATGTGAGTTTTCAGTCGCAAATAGTCCTGGGGACCATTCAGGCTTGTTCGTATTTGTGTTCCTCACGTGTGCCCCAAAGAATGTGGTGATTTGATAAAAAGCTATGCCCATGATTACCATCCGAGTGCCGGCGGGGAAATGGTTCATATAGCTTCGGCTATCACTTCCTTATTCCCGGTCATCATGGTCAAGCGGATTAAGGCGTCCTGTTGATACCAGTTGCGTTGCTCCTGGGAGTATGGTTTCGAGTCGCTTGTGGGGTGTGAGTTTTCTGTCGCATATAGTCCTCGGGACCATTCAGGCTTGTTTCCATTTGTGTTCCTCACGTGTGCCCCAAAGAATAAGGTGATTTGATAAAATGCTATGCCCAAGATTACCATCCAAGTGCCGGCAGGGAAGTGGTTCATATAGCTTCGGCTATCACTTCCTTATTTCCGGTCGTCATAGTCAAGCGGATTAAGGCGTCCTGTTGATACCAGTTGCGTTGCTCCTGGGAGTATGGGTTCGAGTCGCTTGTGGGGTGTGAGTTTTCTGTCGCATATAGTAATGGGGACCATTCAGGCTTGTTTGCATTTGTGTTCCTCACGTGTGCCCCAAAGAATAAGGTGATTTGATAAAATGCTATGCCCAAGACTACCATCCGAGTGCCGGCGGGGAAGTGGTTCAAATAGCTTCAGCTATCACTTCCTTATGTCCAGTCATGAATAGCTCAGTCGCATATAGTCCTGGAGACCATTCAGGCTTGTTCGCATTTGTGTTCCTCACGTGTGCCCCAAAGAATGAGGTGCTTTCATAAAATGCTATGCCCAACATTACCATCCGAGTGCCGGTGGAGAAGTGGTTCAAGTAGCTTCGGCTATCACTTCCTTATGTCCGGTCGCGATGTTGACGTCAAGCGGATTAAGGTGTCCTGTAGATATCAGTTGCAATGCTCCTGGGAGTATGGGTTTGAGTCACTTCTGGGGTGAGTTTTCTGTCGCATTTAGTCCTGGGGACCATTCAGGCTTGTTCGCATTTGTGTTCCTCACGTGTGCCCCAAATACTGAGGTGATTTGATAAAATGCTATGCCCAAGATTACCATCCGAGTGCCGGCGGGAAAGTGGTTCAAATAGCTTCGGCTATCACTTCCATATGTCCGGTCGTGATGTTGACGTCAAGCGGATTATGGTGACCTGTTGATATCAGTTGAGTTGCTCATGACAGTATGGGTTTGAGTCACTTCCTGGGTGTGAGTTTTCAGTCGCATATAGTCCTGTGGACCATTCAGGCTTGTTCGTATTTGTGTTCCTCACGTGTGCCCCAAAGAATGAGGAGATTTGATAAAATGCTATGCCCAAGATTACCCTCCGAGTGCCGGCGAGGAAGTGGTTCAAATACCTTCGGCTATTACTTCTTTATTCCCGGTCATCATGGTCAAGCGGATTAAGGCGTCCTGTTGATATCAGTTGCGTTGCTCCTGAGAGTATGGGTTCGAGTCGCTTGTAGCGTGTGAGTTTTCAGTCGCATATAGTACTGGGGACCATTCAGGCTTGTTCGCATTTGTGTTCTTCATGTGTGCCCCAAAGAATTAGGTAATTTGATAAAATGCTATGCCCAAGACTACAATCTGAGTGCCGGCGAGAAGGGGTTCAAATAGCTTCGGCTATCACTTCCTTATGTCCGGTCAAGATGGTCAAGCGGATAAAGGCGTCCTGTAGATACCAGTTGCTATGCTCCTGGGAGTATGGGTTCGAGTCACTTCTGGGGTGTGAGTTTTCTGTTGCATTTAGTCCTGGGGACCATTCACGCTTGTTCCCATTTGTGTTCCTCACGTGTGCTCCAAAGAATTAGGTGATTTGATAAAGTGCAATGCCCAAGATTACCATCCGAGTGCCGGCGAGGAAAAGGTTCAAATAGCTTCGTCTATCACTTCCTTATGTCGGGTCGCAATGGTCAAGCGAATTAAGGCGTCCTGTAGACACCAGTCGCGTTGCTCCTGGGAGTTTGGGTTCGAGTCACTTCTGGGGTGTGAGTTTTCAGTCGCATATAGTCCTGGGGACCATTCAGGCTTGTTTGCATTTGTGTTCCTCATGTGTGCCCCAAATACTGAGGTGATTTGATAAACTGCTATACCCAAGATTACCATCCGAGTGCTGGCGGGGAAGTGGTTCATATAGCTTCGGCTATCACTTCCTTATTCCCGGTCATCATGGTCAAGCGGATTAAGGCGTCCTGTTGATACCAGTTGCGTTGCTCCTGGGAGTATGGGTTCGAGTCACTTCTGGGGTGTGAGTTTTCAGTCACATATAGTCCTGCAGACCATTCAGGCTTGTTCGCATTTGTGTTCCTCACGTGTGCCCCAAAGAATGAGGTGATTCGATAAATTGCTATGCCCAAGATTACAATCCGACTGCCGGCGGGGAAGTGGTTCAAATAGCTTCGTCTATCACTTCCTTATGTCCGGTCATGATGGTCAAGCAGATAAAGGCGTCCTGTAGATACAAGTTGCTTTGCTCCTGGGAGTATGGGTTCGAGTTACTTCTGGGGTGTGAGTTTTCTGTCGCATTTAGTCCTGGGGACCATTCACTTGTTCCCATTTGTGTTCCTCACGTGTGCCCCAAAGAATTAGGTGACATGATAAAATGCTATGCCCAAGATTACCATCCGAGTGCCGGCGGGGAAGTGGTTCAAATAGCTTCGTCTATCACTTCCTTATGTCGGGTCGCAATGGTCAAGCGAATTAAGGCGTCCTGTAGACACCAGTCGCGTTGCTCCTGGGAGTTTGGGTTCGAGTCACTTCTGGGGTGTGAGTTTTCAGTCGCATATAGTCCTGGGGACCATTCAGGCTTCTTTGCATTTGTGTTCCTCATGTGTGCCCCAAATACTGAGGTGATTTGATAAAATGCTATGCCCAAGATAACCATCCGAGTGCCGGCGGGGAAGTGGTTCAAATAGCTGCGGCTATCATTTCCTTATGTCCGGTCGTGATGTAAACGTCAAGCAGATTAAGGTGTCCTGTAGATATTAGGGTGTGAGTTTTCAGTCGCATATAGTCCTAAGGACCATTCAGGCTTGTTCGTATTTGTGTTCCTCACGTGTGCCCCAAAGATTGAGGTGATTTGATAAACTGCTATACCCAAGATTACCAACCGAGTGCCGGCGGGGAAGTGGTTCAAATAGCTTCGGCTATCACTTCCTTATTTCCGGTCATCTTTGTCAAGCAGATTAAGGCGTCCTGTAGATACCTGATGAGTTGCTCCTGGGAGTATGGGTTCGAGTCACTTCTGGGGTGTGAGTTTTCAGTCGCATATATTCCTGGGGACCATTCAGGCTTGTTCGCATTTGTGTTCCTGACGTGTGCCCCAAAGAATGAGGTGATTTGATAAAATGCTATGCCCAAGATTACGATCCGAGTGCCGGTGGAGAAGTGGTTCAAATAGCTTCGGCTATCACTTCCTTATGTCCGGTCGTGATGTTGACGTCAAGCGGATTAAGGTGTCCTATAGATATCAGTTGCGTTGCTCATGGCAGTATGGGTTCGAGTCACTTCTGAGGTGTGAGTTTTCAGTCGCATATAGTCCTGGGGACCATTCAGGCTTGTTCGTATTTGTGTTCCTCATGTGTGCCCCAAAGAATGAGGTGATTTGATAGAATGCTATGCCTAAGATTACCCTACGAGTGCCGGCGAGGAAGTGGTTCAAATACCTTCGGCTATCACTTCATTATTCCCGGTCATCATGGTCAAGCGGATTAAGGCGTCCTGTTGATACCAGTTGCGTTGCTCCTGGGAGTATGGGTTCGAGTCGCTTCTGGGGTGTGAGTTTTTAGTCGCATATAGTCCTGGGGACCATTCAGGCTTGTTTGCATTTGTGTTCCTCACGTGTGCCCCAAAGAATGAGGTGATTTGATAAAATGCCATGCCCAAGATTACCATCCGAGTGCAGGCGGGGAAATGGTTCAAATAGCTTCGGCTATCACTTCCTTAATTCCGGTCGTCATGGTCAAGCGGATTAAGGCGTCCTGTAGATACCAGTTGCGTTGCTCCTGGGAGTATGGATTCGAGTCACTTCTGTGGTGTGAGTTTTCAGTCGCATATAGTCATGGGGACCATTCAGGCTTGTTCGTATTTATGTTCCTCACGTGTGCCCCAGAGAATGAGGTGATTTGATAAAGTGCTATGCCCAAGATTACCATCCGAGTGCCGGCGGAGAAGTGGTTCAAATAGCTTCGGCTCTCACTTCCTTATGTCCGGTCTTGATGTTGACGTAAAGCGGATTAAGGTGACCTGTAGATATCAGTTGCGTTGCTCATGGCAGTTTGGGTTCGAGTCACTTCTGGGATGTGAGTTTTCAGTCGCAAATAGTCCTGGGGACCATTCAGGCTTGTTCGTATTTGTGTTCCTCACGTGTGCCCCAAAGAATGTGGTGATTTGATAAAAAGCTATGCCCATGATTACCATCCGAGTGCCGGCGGGGAAATGGTTCATATAGCTTCGGCTATCACTTCCTTATTCCCGGTCATCATGGTCAAGCGGATTAAGGCGTCCTGTTGATACCAGTTGCGTTGCTCCTGGGAGTATGGTTTCGAGTCGCTTGTGGGGTGTGAGTTTTCTGTCGCATATAGTCCTCGGGACCATTCAGGCTTGTTTCCATTTGTGTTCCTCACGTGTGCCCCAAAGAATAAGGTGATTTGATAAAATGCTATGCCCAAGATTACCATCCAAGTGCCGGCAGGGAAGTGGTTCATATAGCTTCGGCTATCACTTCCTTATTTCCGGTCGTCATAGTCAAGCGGATTAAGGCGTCCTGTTGATACCAGTTGCGTTGCTCCTGGGAGTATGGGTTCGAGTCGCTTGTGGGGTGTGAGTTTTCTGTCGCATATAGTAATGGGGACCATTCAGGCTTGTTTGCATTTGTGTTCCTCACGTGTGCCCCAAAGAATAAGGTGATTTGATAAAATGCTATGCCCAAGACTACCATCCGAGTGCCGGCGGGGAAGTGGTTCAAATAGCTTCAGCTATCACTTCCTTATGTCCAGTCATGAATAGCTCAGTCGCATATAGTCCTGGAGACCATTCAGGCTTGTTCGCATTTGTGTTCCTCACGTGTGCCCCAAAGAATGAGGTGCTTTCGTAAAATGCTATGCCCAACATTACCATCCGAGTGCCGGTGGAGAAGTGGTTCAAGTAGCTTCGGCTATCACTTCCTTATGTCCGGTCGCGATGTTGACGTCAAGCGGATTAAGGTGTCCTGTAGATATCAGTTGCAATGCTCCTGGGAGTATGGGTTTGAGTCACTTCTGGGGTGAGTTTTCTGTCGCATTTAGTCCTGGGGACCATTCAGGCTTGTTCGCATTTGTGTTCCTCACGTGTGCCCCAAATACTGAGGTGATTTGATAAAATGCTATGCCCAAGATTACCATCCGAGTGCCGGCGGGAAAGTGGTTCAAATAGCTTCGGCTATCACTTCCTTATGTCCGGTCGGGATGTTGACGTCAAGCGGATTAAGGTGACCTGTTGATATCAGTTGAGTTGCTCATGACAGTATGGGTTTGAGTCACTACCTGGGTGTGAGTTTTCTGTTGCATTTAGTCCTGGGGACCATTCACGCTTGTTCCCATTTGTGTTCCTCACGTGTGCTCCAAAGAATTAGGTGATTTGATAAAGTGCAATGCCCAAGATTACCATCCGAGTGCCGGCGAGGAAAAGGTTCAAATAGCTTCGTCTATCACTTCCTTATGTCGGGTCGCAATGGTCAAGCGAATTAAGGCGTCCTGTAGACACCAGTCGCGTTGCTCCTGGGAGTTTGGGTTCGAGTCACTTCTGGGGTGTGAGTTTTCAGTCGCATATAGTCCTGGGGACCATTCAGGCTTGTTTGCATTTGTGTTCCTCATGTGTGCCCCAAATACTGAGGTGATTTGATAAACTGCTATACCCAAGATTACCATCCGAGTGCTGGCGGGGAAGTGGTTCATATAGCTTCGGCTATCACTTCCTTATTCCCGGTCATCATGGTCAAGCGGATTAAGGCGTCCTGTTGATACCAGTTGCGTTGCTCCTGGGAGTATGGGTTCGAGTCACTTCTGGGGTGTGAGTTTTCAGTCACATATAGTCCTGCAGACCATTCAGGCTTGTTCGCATTTGTGTTCCTCACGTGTGCCCCAAAGAATGAGGTGATTCGATAAATTGCTATGCCCAAGATTACAATCCGACTGCCGGCGGGGAAGTGGTTCAAATAGCTTCGTCTATCACTTCCTTATGTCCGGTCATGATGGTCAAGCAGATAAAGGCGTCCTGTAGATACAAGTTGCTTTGCTCCTGGGAGTATGGGTTCGAGTTACTTCTGGGGTGTGAGTTTTCTGTCGCATTTAGTCCTGGGGACCATTCACTTGTTCCCATTTGTGTTCCTCACGTGTGCCCCAAAGAATTAGGTGACATGATAAAATGCTATGCCCAAGATTACCATCCGAGTGCCGGCGGGGAAGTGGTTCAAATAGCTTCGGCTATCACTTCCTTATGTCCGGTCGTGATGTTGACGTCAAGCGGATTAAGGTGTCCTGTAGATATAAGTTGCGTTGCTCATGGCAGTATGGGTTCGAGTCACTTTATGAGGTGTGAGTTTTCAGTCCCATATAGTCCTGAGAACCATTCAGGCTTGTTCGTATTTGTGTTCTTCACGTGTGCCCCAAAGAATGAGTTGATTTGATAAAATGCTATGCCCAAGATTACCATCCGAGTGCTGGCGAGGAAAAGGTTCAAATAGCTTCGTCTATCACTTCCTTATGTCGGGTCGCAATGGTCAAGCGAATTAAGGCGTCCTGTAGACACCAGTCGCGTTGCTCCTGGGAGTTTGGGTTCGAGTCACTTCTGGGGTGTGAGTTTTCAGTCGCATATAGTCCTGGGGACCATTCAGGCTTGTTTGCATTTGTGTTCCTCATGTGTGCCCCAAATACTGAGGTGATTTGATAAAATGCTATGCCCAAGATAACCATCCGAGTGCCGGCGGAGAAGTGGTTCAAATAGCTGCGGCTATCATTTCCTTATGTCCGGTCGTGATGTAAACGTCAAGCAGATTAAGGTGTCCTGTAGATATTAGGGTGTGAGTTTTCAGTCGCATATAGTCCTAAGGACCATTCAGGCTTGTTCGTATTTGTGTTCCTCACGTGTGCCCCAAAGATTGAGGTGATTTGATAAACTGCTATACCCAAGATTACCAACCGAGTGCCGGCGGGGAAGTGGTTCAAATAGCTTCGGCTATCACTTCCTTATTTCCGGTCATCTTTGTCAAGCAGATTAAGGCGTCCTGTAGATACCTGATGAGTTGCTCCTGGGAGTATGGGTTCGAGTCACTTCTGGGGTGTGAGTTTTCAGTCGCATATATTCCTGGGGACCATTCAGGCTTGTTCGCATTTGTGTTCCTGACGTGTGCCCCAAAGAATGAGGTAATTTGATAAAATGCTATGCCCAAGATTACGATCCGAGTGCCGGTGGAGAAGTGGTTCAAATAGCTTCGGCTATCACTTCCTTATGTCCGGTCGTGATGTTGACGTCAAGCGGATTAAGGTGTCCTATAGATATCAGTTGCGTTGCTCATGGCAGTATGGGTTCGAGTCACTTCTGGGGTGTGAGTTTTCAGTCGCATATAGTCCTGGGGACCATTCAGGCTTGTTCGTATTTGTGTTCCTCATGTGTGCCCCAAAGAATGAGGTGATTTGATAGAATGCTATGCCTAAGATTACCCTACGAGTGCCGGCGAGGAAGTGGTTCAAATACCTTCGGCTATCACTTCATTATTCCCGGTCATCATGGTCAAGCGGATTAAGGCGTCCTGTTGATACCAGTTGCGTTGCTCCTGGGAGTATGGGTTCGAGTCGCTTCTGGGGTGTGAATTTTTAGTCGCATATAGTCCTGGGGACCATTCAGGCTTGTTTGCATTTGTGTTCCTCACGTGTGCCCCAAAGAATGAGGTGATTTGATAAAATGCCATGCCCAAGATTACCATCCGAGTGCAGGCGGGGAAATGGTTCAAATAGCTTCGGCTATCACTTCCTTAATTCCGGTCGTCATGGTCAAGCGGATTAAGGCGTCCTGTAGATACCAGTTGCGTTGCTCCTGGGAGTATGGATTCGAGTCACTTCTGTGGTGTGAGTTTTCAGTCGCATATAGTCATGGGGACCATTCAGGCTTGTTCGTATTTATGTTCCTCACGTGTGCCCCAGAGAATGAGGTGATTTGATAAAGTGCTATGCCCAAGATTACCATCCGAGTGCCGGCGGAGAAGTGGTTCAAATAGCTTCGGCTCTCACTTCCTTATGTCCGGTCTTGATGTTGACGTAAAGCGGATTAAGGTGACCTGTAGATATCAGTTGCGTTGCTCATGGCAGTTTGGGTTCGAGTCACTTCTGGGATGTGAGTTTTCAGTCGCAAATAGTCCTGGGGACCATTCAGGCTTGTTCGTATTTGTGTTCCTCACGTGTGCCCCAAAGAATGTGGTGATTTGATAAAAAGCTATGCCCATGATTACCATCCGAGTGCCGGCGGGGAAATGGTTCATATAGCTTCGGCTATCACTTCCTTATTCCCGGTCATCATGGTCAAGCGGATTAAGGCGTCCTGTTGATACCAGTTGCGTTGCTCCTGGGAGTATGGTTTCGAGTCGCTTGTGGGGTGTGAGTTTTCTGTCGCATATAGTCCTCGGGACCATTCAGGCTTGTTTCCATTTGTGTTCCTCACGTGTGCCCCAAAGAATAAGGTGATTTGATAAAATGCTATGCCCAAGATTACCATCCAAGTGCCGGCAGGGAAGTGGTTCATATAGCTTCGGCTATCACTTCCTTATTTCCGGTCGTCATAGTCAAGCGGATTAAGGCGTCCTGTTGATACCAGTTGCGTTGCTCCTGGGAGTATGGGTTCGAGTCGCTTGTGGGGTGTGAGTTTTCTGTCGCATATAGTAATGGGGACCATTCAGGCTTGTTTGCATTTGTGTTCCTCACGTGTGCCCCAAAGAATAAGGTGATTTGATAAAATGCTATGCCCAAGACTACCATCCGAGTGCCGGCGGGGAAGTGGTTCAAATAGCTTCAGCTATCACTTCCTTATGTCCAGTCATGAATAGCTCAGTCGCATATAGTCCTGGAGACCATTCAGGCTTGTTCGCATTTGTGTTCCTCACGTGTGCCCCAAAGAATGAGGTGCTTTCGTAAAATGCTATGCCCAACATTACCATCCGAGTGCCGGTGGAGAAGTGGTTCAAGTAGCTTCGGCTATCACTTCCTTATGTCCGGTCGCGATGTTGACGTCAAGCGGATTAAGGTGTCCTGTAGATATCAGTTGCAATGCTCCTGGGAGTATGGGTTTGAGTCACTTCTGGGGTGAGTTTTCTGTCGCATTTAGTCCTGGGGACCATTCAGGCTTGTTCGCATTTGTGTTCCTCACGTGTGCCCCAAATACTGAGGTGATTTGATAAAATGCTATGCCCAAGATTACCATCCGAGTGCCGGCGGGAAAGTGGTTCAAATAGCTTCGGCTATCACTTCCTTATGTCCGGTCGGGATGTTGACGTCAAGCGGATTAAGGTGACCTGTTGATATCAGTTGAGTTGCTCATGACAGTATGGGTTTGAGTCACTACCTGGGTGTGAGTTTTCTGTTGCATTTAGTCCTGGGGACCATTCACGCTTGTTCCCATTTGTGTTCCTCACGTGTGCTCCAAAGAATTAGGTGATTTGATAAAGTGCAATGCCCAAGATTACCATCCGAGTGCCGGCGAGGAAAAGGTTCAAATAGCTTCGTCTATCACTTCCTTATGTCGGGTCGCAATGGTCAAGCGAATTAAGGCGTCCTGTAGACACCAGTCGCGTTGCTCCTGGGAGTTTGGGTTCGAGTCACTTCTGGGGTGTGAGTTTTCAGTCGCATATAGTCCTGGGGACCATTCAGGCTTGTTTGCATTTGTGTTCCTCATGTGTGCCCCAAATACTGAGGTGATTTGATAAACTGCTATACCCAAGATTACCATCCGAGTGCTGGCGGGGAAGTGGTTCATATAGCTTCGGCTATCACTTCCTTATTCCCGGTCATCATGGTCAAGCGGATTAAGGCGTCCTGTTGATACCAGTTGCGTTGCTCCTGGGAGTATGGGTTCGAGTCACTTCTGGGGTGTGAGTTTTCAGTCACATATAGTCCTGCAGACCATTCAGGCTTGTTCGCATTTGTGTTCCTCACGTGTGCCCCAAAGAATGAGGTGATTCGATAAATTGCTATGCCCAAGATTACAATCCGACTGCCGGCGGGGAAGTGGTTCAAATAGCTTCGTCTATCACTTCCTTATGTCCGGTCATGATGGTCAAGCAGATAAAGGCGTCCTGTAGATACAAGTTGCTTTGCTCCTGGGAGTATGGGTTCGAGTTACTTCTGGGGTGTGAGTTTTCTGTCGCATTTAGTCCTGGGGACCATTCACTTGTTCCCATTTGTGTTCCTCACGTGTGCCCCAAAGAATTAGGTGACATGATAAAATGCTATGCCCAAGATTACCATCCGAGTGCCGGCGGGGAAGTGGTTCAAATAGCTTCGGCTATCACTTCCTTATGTCCGGTCGTGATGTTGACGTCAAGCGGATTAAGGTGTCCTGTAGATATAAGTTGCGTTGCTCATGGCAGTATGGGTTCGAGTCACTTTATGAGGTGTGAGTTTTCAGTCCCATATAGTCCTGAGAACCATTCAGGCTTGTTCGTATTTGTGTTCTTCACGTGTGCCCCAAAGAATGAGTTGATTTGATAAAATGCTATGCCCAAGATTACCATCCGAGTGCTGGCGAGGAAAAGGTTCAAATAGCTTCGTCTATCACTTCCTTATGTCGGGTCGCAATGGTCAAGCGAATTAAGGCGTCCTGTAGACACCAGTCGCGTTGCTCCTGGGAGTTTGGGTTCGAGTCACTTCTGGGGTGTGAGTTTTCAGTCGCATATAGTCCTGGGGACCATTCAGGCTTGTTTGCATTTGTGTTCCTCATGTGTGCCCCAAATACTGAGGTGATTTGATAAAATGCTATGCCCAAGATAACCATCCGAGTGCCGGCGGGGAAGTGGTTCAAATAGCTGCGGCTATCATTTCCTTATGTCCGGTCGTGATGTAAACGTCAAGCAGATTAAGGTGTCCTGTAGATATTAGGGTGTGAGTTTTCAGTCGCATATAGTCCTAAGGACCATTCAGGCTTGTTCGTATTTGTGTTCCTCACGTGTGCCCCAAAGATTGAGGTGATTTGATAAACTGCTATACCCAAGATTACCAACCGAGTGCCGGCGGGGAAGTGGTTCAAATAGCTTCGGCTATCACTTCCTTATTTCCGGTCATCTTTGTCAAGCAGATTAAGGCGTCCTGTAGATACCTGATGAGTTGCTCCTGGGAGTATGGGTTCGAGTCACTTCTGGGGTGTGAGTTTTCAGTCGCATATATTCCTGGGGACCATTCAGGCTTGTTCGCATTTGTGTTCCTGACGTGTGCCCCAAAGAATGAGGTGATTTGATAAAATGCTATGCCCAAGATTACGATCCGAGTGCCGGTGGAGAAGTGGTTCAAATAGCTTCGGCTATCACTTCCTTATGTCCGGTCGTGATGTTGACGTCAAGCGGATTAAGGTGTCCTATAGATATCAGTTGCGTTGCTCATGGCAGTATGGGTTCGAGTCACTTCTGGGGTGTGAGTTTTCAGTCGCATATAGTCCTGGGGACCATTCAGGCTTGTTCGTATTTGTGTTCCTCATGTGTGCCCAAAGAATGAGGTGATTTGATAGAATGCTATGCCTAAGATTACCCTACGAGTGCCGGCGAGGAAGTGGTTCAAATACCTTCGGCTATCACTTCATTATTCCCGGTCATCATGGTCAAGCGGATTAAGGCGTCCTGTTGATACCAGTTGCGTTGCTCCTGGGAGTATGGGTTCGAGTCGCTTCTGGGGTGTGAATTTTTAGTCGCATATAGTCCTGGGGACCATTCAGGCTTGTTTGCATTTGTGTTCCTCACGTGTGCCCCAAAGAATGAGGTGATTTGATAAAATGCCATGCCCAAGATTACCATCCGAGTGCAGGCGGGGAAATGGTTCAAATAGCTTCGGCTATCACTTCCTTAATTCCGGTCGTCATGGTCAAGCGGATTAAGGCGTCCTGTAGATACCAGTTGCGTTGCTCCTGGGAGTATGGATTCGAGTCACTTCTGTGGTGTGAGTTTTCAGTCGCATATAGTCATGGGGACCATTCAGGCTTGTTCGTATTTATGTTCCTCACGTGTGCCCCAAAGAATGAGGTGATTTGATAAAGTGCTATGCCCAAGATTACCATCCGAGTGCCGGCGGAGAAGTGGTTCAAATAGCTTCGGCTCTCACTTCCTTATGTCCGGTCTTGATGTTGACGTAAAGCGGATTAAGGTGACCTGTAGATATCAGTTGCGTTGCTCATGGCAGTTTGGGTTCGAGTCACTTCTGGGATGTGAGTTTTCAGTCGCAAATAGTCCTGGGGACCATTCAGGCTTGTTCGTATTTGTGTTCCTCACGTGTGCCCCAAAGAATGTGGTGATTTGATAAAAAGCTATGCCCATGATTACCATCCGAGTGCCGGCGGGGAAATGGTTCATATAGCTTCGGCTATCACTTCCTTATTCCCGGTCATCATGGTCAAGCGGATTAAGGCGTCCTGTTGATACCAGTTGCGTTGCTCCTGGGAGTATGGTTTCGAGTCGCTTGTGGGGTGTGAGTTTTCTGTCGCATATAGTCCTCGGGACCATTCAGGCTTGTTTCCATTTGTGTTCCTCACGTGTGCCCCAAAGAATAAGGTGATTTGATAAAATGCTATGCCCAAGATTACCATCCAAGTGCCGGCAGGGAAGTGGTTCATATAGCTTCGGCTATCACTTCCTTATTTCCGGTCGTCATAGTCAAGCGGATTAAGGCGTCCTGTTGATACCAGTTGCGTTGCTCCTGGGAGTATGGGTTCGAGTCGCTTGTGGGGTGTGAGTTTTCTGTCGCATATAGTAATGGGGACCATTCAGGCTTGTTTGCATTTGTGTTCCTCACGTGTGCCCCAAAGAATAAGGTGATTTGATAAAATGCTATGCCCAAGACTACCATCCGAGTGCCGGCGGGGAAGTGGTTCAAATAGCTTCAGCTATCACTTCCTTATGTCCAGTCATGAATAGCTCAGTCGCATATAGTCCTGGAGACCATTCAGGCTTGTTCGCATTTGTGTTCCTCACGTGTGCCCCAAAGAATGAGGTGCTTTCGTAAAATGCTATGCCCAACATTACCATCCGAGTGCCGGTGGAGAAGTGGTTCAAGTAGCTTCGGCTATCACTTCCTTATGTCCGGTCGCGATGTTGACGTCAAGCGGATTAAGGTGTCCTGTAGATATCAGTTGCAATGCTCCTGGGAGTATGGGTTTGAGTCACTTCTGGGGTGAGTTTTCTGTCGCATTTAGTCCTGGGGACCATTCAGGCTTGTTCGCATTTGTGTTCCTCACGTGTGCCCCAAATACTGAGGTGATTTGATAAAATGCTATGCCCAAGATTACCATCCGAGTGCCGGCGGGAAAGTGGTTCAAATAGCTTCGGCTATCACTTCCTTATGTCCGGTCGTGATGTTGACGTCAAGCGGATTAAGGTGACCTGTTGATATCAGTTGAGTTGCTCATGACAGTATGGGTTTGAGTCACTACCTGGGTGTGAGTTTTCAGTCGCATATAGTCCTGTGGACCATTCAGGCTTGTTCGTATTTCTGTTCCTCACGTGTGCCCCAAAGAATGAGGTGATTTGATAAAAAACTATGCCCAAGATTACCATCCGAGTGCTGGCGGGGAAGTGGTTCATATAGCTTCGGCTATCACTTCCTTATTTCCGGTCGTCATTGTCTAGCGGATTATGGCGTCCTGTAGATACCAGTTGCGTTGCTCCTGGGAGTATGGGTTCGAGTAACTTCTGGGGTGTGAGTTTTCAGTCGCATATATTCCTGGGGACCATTCAGGCTTGTTCGCATTTAAGTTCCTCACGTGTGGCCCAAAGAATGAGGTGATTTGATAAAGTGCTATGCCCAAGATTACCATCCGAGTGCTGGCGGAGAAGTGGTTCAAATAGCTTCGCCTCTCACATCCTTATGTCCGGTCTTGATGTTGACGTAAAGCGGATTAAGGTGTCCTGTAGATATCAGTTTCGTTGCTCATGGCAGTATGGGTTCGAGTCACTTCTGGGATGTGAGTTTTCAGTCGCAAATTGTCCTGGGGACCATTCAGGCTTGTTCGTATTTGTGTTCCTCACGTGTGCCCCAAAGAATGAGGTGATTTGATAAAAAGCTATGCCCAAGATTACCATCCGAGTGCTGGCGGGGAAGTGGTTCATATAGCTTCGGCTATCACTTCCTTATTCCCGGTCATCATGGTCAAGCAGATTAAGGCGTCCTGTTGATACCAGTTGCGTTGCTCCTGGGAGTATGGGTTCGAGTCGCTTGTGGGGTGTGAGTTTTCTGTCGCATATAGTCCTGGGGACCATTCAGGCTTGTTTTTATTTGTGTTCCTCACGTGTGCCCCAAAGAATAAGGTGATTTGATAAGTGCTATGCCCAAGATTACCATCCGAGTGCCGGCGGGGTAGTGGTTCAAATAGCTTCAGCTATCACTTCCTTATGTCCAGTCATGAATAGCTCAGTCGCATATAGTCCTGGGGACCATTCAGACTTGTTCGCATTTGTGTTCCTCACGTGTGCCCCAAAGAATGAGGTGCTTTCATAAAATGCTATGCCCAACATTACCATCCGAGTGCCGGTGGAGAAGTGGTTCAAGTAGCTTCGACTATCACTTCCTTATGTCCGGTCGTGATGTTGACGTCAAGCGGATTAAGGTGTCCTGTAGATATCAGTTGCATTGCTCCTGAGAGTATGGGTTTGATTCACTTCTTGGGTGTGAGTTTGCAGTCGCATATAGTCCTAGGGACCATTCAGGCTTGTTTGTATTTGCGTTCCTTACGTGTACCCCAAAGAAGGAGATGATTTGATAAAATGTTATGCCCAAGATTACCATCCGAGTGCCGGCGAGGAAGTGGTTCAAATTGCTTCGGCTATCACTTCCTTATTTCCGGTCGTCATGGTCAAGCGGATTAAGGCGTCCTGTAGATACATACCAGTTGCGTTGCTCCTGGGAGTATGGGTTCGAGTCACTTCTGGGGTGTGAGTTTTCAGTCACATTTAGTCCTGGGAACGATTCAGGCTTGTTCGCATTTGTGTTCCTCACGTGTGCTCCAAATACTGAGGTGATTTGATAAAATGCTATGCCCAAGATTACCATCCGAGTGCTGGCGGGGAAGTGGTTCAAATAGCTTCAGCTCTCACTTCCTTATGTCCAGTCGTGAATAGCTCTGTCGTATATAGTCCTGGGGACCATTCAGACTTGTTCGTATTTGTGTTCCTCACGTGTGCCCCAAAGAATGAGGTGATTTCATAAAATGCTCTTCCCAATATTACGATCCGAGTGCCGACGGGGAAGTGGTTCAAATAGCTTCGGCTATCACTTCCTTATGTCCGGTCGTGATGTTGACGTCAAACGGATTAAGGTGTCCTGTAGATATCAGTTGCGTTGCTCCTGGGAGTATGGGTTTGAGTCACTTTATGGGGTGTGAGTTTTCAGTTGCATATTGTCCTGAGGACCATTCAGGCTTGTTCGTATTTGTGTTCCTCATGTGCGCCCCAAAGAATGAGGCGATTTGATAAAATGATATGCCCAAGATTACCATCAGAGTGCCGGCGGGGAAGTGGTTCAAATAGCTTCGGCTCTCACTTCGTTATGTCCGGTCGTCATGGTCAAGTGGATTAAGGCGTCTTGTAGATACCAGTTGCGTTGCTCCTGGTAGTATGGGTTCGAGTCACTTGTGTGGTGTGAGTTTTCAGTCGCATATAGTCCTGGGGACCATTCAGACTTGTTCGCATTTGTGTTCCTCACGTGTGCCCCAAAGAATGAGGTGCTTTCATAAAATGCTATGCCCAACATTACCATCCGAGTGCCGGTGGAGAAGTGGTTCAAGTAGCTTCGACTATCACTTCCTTATGTCCGGTCGTGATGTTGACGTCAAGCGGATTAAGGTGTCCTGTAGATATCAGTTGCATTGCTCCTGGGAGTATGGGTTTGATTCACTTCTTGGGTGTGAGTTTGCAGTCGCATATAGTCCTAGGGACCATTCAGGCTTGTTTGTATTTGCGTTCCTCACGTGTACCCCAAAGAAGGAGATGATTTGATAAAATGTTATGCCCAAGATTACCATCCGAGTGCCGGCGAGGAAGTGGTTCAAATTGCTTCGGCTATCACTTCCTTATTTCCGGTCGTCATGGTCAAGCGGATTAAGGCGTCCTGTAGATACCAGTTGCGTTGCTCCTGGGAGTATGGGTTCGAGTCACTTCTGGGGTGTGAGTTTTCGGTCACATTTAGTCCTGGGAACCATTCAGGCTTGTTCGCATTTGTGTTCCTCACGTGTGCTCCAAATACTGAGGTGATTTGATAAAATGCTATGCCCAAGATTACCATCCGAGTGCTGGCGGGGAAGTGGTTCAAATAGCTTCAGCTATCACTTCCTTATGTCCAGTCGTGAATAGCTCTGTCGTATATAGTCCTGGGGACCATTCTGACTTGTTCGTATTTGTGTTCCTCACGTGTGCCCCAAAGAATGAGGTGATTTCATAAAATGCTATTCCCAATATTACGATCCGAGTGCCGACGGGGAAGTGGTTCAAATAGCTTCGGCTATCACTTCCTTATGTCCGGTCGTGATGTTGACGTCAAGCGGATTAAGGTGTCCTGTAGATATCAGTTGCGTTGCTCCTGGGAGTATGGGTTTGAGTCACTTTATGGGGTGTGAGTTTTCAGTTGCATATTGTCCTGAGGACCATTCAGGCTTGTTCGTATTTGTGTTCCTCACGTGCGCCCCAAAGAATGAGGCGATTTGATAAAATGATATGCCCAAGATTACCATCAGAGTGCCGGCGGGGAAGTGGTTCAAATAGCTTCGGGTCTCACTTCGTTATGTCCGGTCGTCATGGTCAAGCGGATTAAGGCGTCCTGTAGATACCAGTTGCGTTGCTCCTGGGAGTATGGGTTCGAGTCACTTGTGTGGTGTGAGTTTTCAGTCGCATATAGTCCTGGGGACCATTCAGGCTTGTTCGCATTTGTGTTCTTCACGTGTGCCCCAAAGAATGAGGTGATTCCATAAATTGCTATGCCCAAGATTACAATCCGACTGCCGGCGGGGAAGTGGTTCAAATAGCTTCGTCTATCACTTCCTTATGTCCGGTCATGATGGTCAAGCAGATAAAGGCGTCCTGTAGATACAAGTTGCTTTGCTCCTGGGAGTATGGGTTCGAGTCACTTCTGGGGTGTGAGTTTTCTGTCGCATTTAGTCCTGGGGACCATTCACTTGTTCCCATTTGTGTTCCTCACGTGTGCCCCAAAGAATTAGGTGACATGATAAAATGCTATGCCCAAGATTACCATCCGAGTGCCGGCGGGGAAGTGGTTCAAATAGCTTCGGCTATCACTTCCTTATGTCCGGTCGTGATGTTGACGTCAAGCGGATTAAGGTGTCCTGTAGATATAAGTTGCGTTGCTCATGGCAGTATGGGTTCGAGTCACTTTATGAGGTGTGAGTTTTCAGTCCCATATAGTCCTGAGAACCATTCAGGCTTGTTCGTATTTTTGTTCTTCACGTGTGCCCCAAAGAATGAGTTGATTTGATAAAATGCTATGCCCAAGATTACCATCCGAGTGCCAGCGAGGAAAAGGTTCAAATAGCTTCGTCTATCACTTCCTTATGTCGGGTCGCAATGGGCAAGCGAATTAAGGCGTCATGTAGACACCAGTCGCGTTGCTCCTGGGAGTTTGGGTTCGAGTCACTTCTGGGGTGTGAGTTTTCAGTCGCATATAGTCCTGGGGACCATTCAGGCTTGTTTGCATTTGTGTTCCTCATGTGTGCCCCAAATACTGAGGAGATTTGATAAAATGCTATGCCCAAGATAACCATCCGAGTGCCGGCGGGGAAGTGGTTCAAATAGCTGCGGCTATCATTTCCTTATGTCCGGTCGTGATGTAAACGTCAAGCAGATTAAGGTGTCCTGTAGATATTAGGGTGTGAGTTTTCAGTCGCATATAGTCCTAAGGACCATTCAGGCTTGTTCGTATTTGTGTTCCTCACGTGTGCCCCAAAGATTGAGGTGATTTGATAAACTGCTATACCCAAGATTACCATCCGAGTGCCGGCGGGGAAGTGGTTCAAATAGCTTCGGCTATCACTTCCTTATTTCCGGTCATCTTTGTCAAGCAGATTAAGGCGTCCTGTAGATACCAGATGAGTTGCTCCTGGGAGTATGGGTTCGAGTCACTTCTGGGGTGTGAGTTTTCAGTCGCATATAGTCCTGGGGACCATTCAGGCTTGTTCGCATTTGTGTTCCTGACGTGTGCCCCAAAGAATGAGGTGATTTGATAAAATGCTATGCCCAAGATTACGATCCGAGTGCCGGAGGAGAAGTGGTTCAAATAGCTTCGGCTATCACTTCCTTATGTCCGGTCGTGATGTTGACGTCAAGCGGATTAAGGTGTCCTATAGATATCAGTTGCGTTGCTCATGGCAGTATGGGTTCGAGTCACTTCTGGGGTGTGAGTTTTCAGTCGCATATAGTCCTGGGGACCATTCAGGCTTGTTCGTATTTATGTTCCTCACGTGTGCCCCAAAGAATGAGGTGATTTGATAAAGTGCTATGCCCAAGATTACCATCCGAGTGCTGGCGGAGAAGTGGTTTAAATAGCTTCGTCTCTCACTTCCTTATGTCCGGTCTTGATGTTGACGTAAAGCGGATTAAGGTGACCTGTAGATATCAGTTGCGTTGCTCATGGCAGTTTGGGTTCGAGTCACTTCTGGGATGTGAGTTTTCAGTCGCAAATAGTCCTGGGGACCATTCAGGCTTGTTCGTAATTGTGTTCCTCACGTGTGCCCCAAAGAATGTGGTGATTTGATAAAAAGCTATGCCCAAGATTACCATCCGAGTGCCGGCGGGGAAATGGTTCATATAGCTTCGGCTATCACTTCCTTATTCCCGGTCATCATGGTCAAGCGGATTAAGGCGTCCTGTTGATACCAGTTGCGTTGCTCCTGGGAGTATGGTTTCGAGTCGCTTGTGGGGTGTGAGTTTTCTGTCGCATATAGTAATGGGGACCATTCAGGCTTGTTTGCATTTGTGTTCCTCACGTGTGCCCCAAAGAATAAGGTGATTTGATAAAATGCTATGCCCAAGACTACCATCCGAGTGCCGGCGGGGAAGTGGTTCAAATAGCTTCAGCTATCACTTCCTTATGTCCAGTCATGAATAGCTCAGTCGCATATAATCCTGGAGACCATTCAGGCTTGTTCGCATTTGTGTTCCTCACGTGTGCCCCAAAGAATGAGGTGATTTCATAAAATGCTATGCCCAACATTACCATCCGAGTGCCGGTGGAGAAGTGGTTCAAGTAGCTTCGGCTATCACTTCCTTATGTCCGGTCGCGATGTTGACGTCAAGCGGATTAAGGTGTCCTGTAGATATCAGTTGCAATGCTCCTGGGAGTATGGGTTTGAGTCACTTCTGGGGTGAGTTTTCTGTCGCATTTAGTCCTGGGGACCATTCAGGCTTGTTCGCATTTGTGTTCCTCACGTGTGCCCCAAATACTGAGGTGATTTGATAAAATGCTATGCCCAAGATTACCATCCGAGTGCCGGCGGGAAAGTGGTTGAAATAGCTTCGGCTATCACTTCCTTATGTCCGGTCGTGATGTTGACGTCAAGCGGATTAAGGTGACCTGTTGATATCAGTTGAGTTGCTCATGACAGTATGGGCTTGAGTCACTTCCTGGGTGTGAGTTTTCAGTCGCATATAGTCCTGTGGACCATTCAGGCTTGTTCGTATTTGTGTTCCTCACGTGTGCCCCAAAGAATGAGGTGATTTGATAAAAAGCTATGCCCAAGATTACCATCCGAGTGCTGGCGGGGAAGTGGTTCATATAGCTTCAGCTATCACTTCCTTATTCCCGGTCATCATGGTCAAGCGGATTAAGGCATCCTGTTGATACCAGTTGCGTTGCTCCTGGGAGTATGGGTTCGAGTCACTTCTGGGGTGTGAGTTTTCAGTCACATATAGTCCTGCGGACCATTCAGGCTTGTTCGCATTTGTGTTCCTCATGTGTGCGCCAATGAATGAGGTGATTTCATAAAATGCTATGACCAGGATTACCATCCGAGTGCCGGTGGGGAAGTGGTTGAAATAGCTTCGGCTATCACTCCCTTATGTCCGGTCGCTATGGTCAAGCAGATTAAGGCATCCTGTAGATACCAGTTGCGTTGCTCCTGGGAGTGTGGGTTCGATTCACTTCTGGGGTGTGAGTTTTCAGTCGCATATAGTCCTGCGGACCATTCAGGCTTGTTTGCATTTGTGTTCCCCATGTGTGCTACAAAGAATGAGGTGATTTGAGAAAATGCTATGCCCTAGATTACCAACCGAGTGCCGGCGGGGAAATGGTTCAAATAGCTTTGGCTATCACTTCCTTATGTCCCGTCGTGAATAGCTCAGTCGCATATAGTCCTGGGGATCATTCAGGATTGTTCGCATTTGTGTTCCTCACGCATGCCCCAAAGAATGAGGTGATTTGATAAAATGCTATGCCCAAGATTACCATCCAAGTGCCGGCAGGGAAGTGGTTTATATAGCTTCGGCTATCACTTCCTTATTTCCGGTCGTCATAGTCAAGCGGATTAAGGTGTCCTGTTGATACCAGTTGCGTTGCTCCTGGGAGTATGGGTTCGAGTCGCTTGTGGGGTGTGAGTTTTCTGTCGCATATAGTAATGGGGACCATTCAGGCTTGTTTCCATTTGTGTTCCTCACGTGTGCCCCAAAGAATGAGGTGATTTGATAAAATGCTATGCCCAAGATTACCATCCGAGTGCAGGCGGGGAAGTGGTTCAAATAGCTTCGGCTATCACTTCCTTATTTCCGGTCGTCATTGTCTAGCGGATTATGGCGTCCTGTAGATACCAGTTGCGTTGCTCCTGGGAGTATGGGTTCGAGTCACTTCTGGGGTGTGAGTTTTCAGTCGCATATAGTCCTGGGGACCATTCAGGCTTGTTCGCATTTAAGTTCCTCACGTGTGCCCCAAAGAATAAGGTGATTTGATAAGTGCTATGCCCAAGATTACCATCCGAGTGCCGGCGGGGTAGTGGTTCAAATAGCTTCATCTATCACTTCCTTATGTCCAGTCATGAATAGCTCAGTCGCATATAGTCCTGGGGACCATTCAGACTTGTTCGCATTTGTGTTCCTCACGTGTGCCCCAAAGAATGAGGTGCTTTCATAAAATGCTATGCCCAACATTACCATCCGAGTGCCGGTGGAGAAGTGGTTCAAGTAGCTTCGACTATCACTTCCTTATGTCCGGTCGTGATGTTGACGTCAAGCGGATTAAGGTGTCCTGTAGATATCAGTTGCATTGCTCCTGGGAGTATGGGTTTGAGTCACTTCTTGGGTGTGAGTTTGCAGTCGCATATAGTCCTAGGGACCATTCAGGCTTGTTTGTATTTGCGTTCCTCACATGTACCCCAAAGAAGGAGATGATTTGATAAAATGCTATGCCCAAGATTACCATCCGAGTGCCGGCGAGGAAGTGGTTCAAATTGCTTCGGCTATCACTTCCTTATTTCCGGTCGTCATGGTCAAGCGGATTAAGGCGTCCTGTAGATACCAGTTGCGTTGCTCCTGGGAGTATGGGTTCGAGTCACATCTGGGGTGTGAGTTTTCAGTCACATTTAGTCCTGGGAACCATTCAGGCTTGTTCGCATTTGTGTTCCTCACGTGTGCTCCAAATACTGAGGTGATTTGATAAAATGCTATGCCCAAGATTACCATCCGAGTGCCGACGGGGAAGTGGTTCAAATAGCTTCGGCTATCACTTCCTTATGTCCGGTCATGATGTTGACGTCAAGCGGATTAAGGTGTCCTGTAGATATCAGTTGCGTTGCTCCTGGGAGTATGGGTTTGAGTCACTTTATGGGGTGTGAGTTTTCAGTTGCATATTGTCCTGAGGACCATTCAGGCTTGTTCGTATTTGTGTTCCTCACGTGCGCCCCAAAGAATGAGGCGATTTGATAAAATGATATGCCCAAGATTACCATCAGAGTGCCGGCGGGGAAGTGGTTCAAATAGCTTCGGCTCTCACTTCGATATGTCCGGTCGTCATGGTCAAGCGGATTAAGGCGTCCTGTAGATACCAGTTGCGTTGCTCCTGGGAGTATGGGTTCGAGTCACTTGTGTGGTGTGAGTTTTCAGTCGCATATAGTCCTGGGGACCATTCAGGCTTGTTCGCATTTGTGTTCCTCACGTGTGCCCCAAAGAATGAGGTGATTCGATAAATTGCTATGCCCAAGATTACAATCCGACTGCCGGCGGGGAAGTGGTTCAAATAGCTTCGTCTATCACTTCCTTATGTCCAGTCATGATGGTCAAGCAGATAAAGGCGTCCTGTAGATACAAGTTGCTTTGCTCCTGGGAGTATGGGTTCGAGTCACTTCTGGGGTGTGAGTTTTCTGTCGCATTTAGTCCTGGGGACCATTCACTTGTTCCCATTTGTGTTCCTCACGTGTGCCCCAAAGAATTAGGTGACATGATAAAATGCTATGCCCAAGATTACCATCCGAGTGCCGGCGGGGAAGTGGTTCAAATAGCTTCGGCTATCACTTCCTTATGTCCGGTCGTGATGTTGACGTCAAGCGGATTAAGGTGTCCTGTAGATATAAGTTGCGTTGCTCATGGCAGTATGGGTTCGAGTCACTTTATGAGGTGTGAGTTTTCAGTCCCATATAGTCCTGAGAACCATTCAGGCTTGTTCATATTTGTGTTCTTCACGTGTGCCCCAAAGAAGGAGTTGATTTGATAAAATGCTATGCCCAAGATTACCATCCGAGTCCCGGCAGGGAAGTGGTTCAAATAGCTTCGGCTATCACTTCCTTTTGTCCAGTCGTGACATTCAAGCGGATTAAGGCGTCCTGTAGATACCAGTTGAGTTGCTCCTGGGAGTATGGGTTCGAGTCAATACAGGGGTGTGAGTTTTCAGTCGCATATAGGCCTGGGGATCATTCAGGCTTGTTTGCATTTGTGTTCCTCATGTGTGCTACAAAGAATGAGGTGATTTGATAAAATGCTATGCCCAAGATTACCATCCGAGTGCCGGCGAGGAAAAGGTTCAAATAGCTTCGTCTATCACTTCCTTATGTCCGGTCGTGATGGTCAAGCGGATAAAGGCGTCCTGTAGATACCAGTTACTTTACTCCTGGGAGTATGGGTTCGAGTCACTTCTGGGGTGTGAGTTTTCAGTCGCATTTAGTCCTAGGGACCATTCAGGCTGGTTGCCATTTGTGTTCCTCACTTGCGCCCCAAAGAATTAGGTGATTTGATAAAATGCTATGCCCAAGATTACCATCCGAGTGCCGGAGGGGAAAAGGTTCAAATAGCTTCGTCTATCACTTCGTTTCGTCCGGTTGCAATGGTCAAGCAAATTCAGGCATCCTGTAGATACCAGTTGCGTTGCTCCTGGGAGTGTGGGTTCGAGTCACTTCTGGGGTGTGAGTTTTCAGTCGCATATAGTCCTGGGGACCATTCAGGATTGTTCGCATTTGTGTTCCTCATGTGTGCCCCAAATACTGAGTTGATTTGATAAAATGCTATGCCCAAGATAACCATCTGAGTGCCGGCGGGGAAGTGGTTAAAATAGCTTCGGCTGTCACTTCCTTATGTCCAGTTGTGATATTGACGTAAAGCGGATTAAGCTGTCCTGCAGATATCAGTTGCGTTGCTCATGGCAGTATGGGTTCGAGTCACTTCTGGGGTGTGAGTTTTCAGTCGCATATAGTCCTGGGGACCATTCAGGCTTGTTCGTATTTGTGTTCCTCACGTGTGCCCCAAAGAATGAGGTGATTTGATAAAATGCTATGCCCAAGATTACCATCCGAGTGCTGGCGGGGAAGTGATTCAAATACCTTCGGCTATCACTTCCTTATTCCCGGTCATCATGGTCAAGCGGATTAAGGCGTCCTGTTGATACCAGTTGCGTTGCTCCTGGGACTATGGGTTCGAGTCGCTTGTGGGTGTGAGTTTTCAGTCGCATATAGTCCTGGGGACCATTCATGCTTGTTTCCATTTGTGTTCCTCACGTGTGCCCGAAAGAATGAGGTGATTTGATAAAATGTTATGCCCGAGATTACCATCCGAGTGCCGGCGGGGAAGTGGTTCAAATAGCTTCGGCTATCACTTCCTTATTTCCGGTCGTCATGGTCAAGCGGATTAAGGCGTCCTGTAGATTCCAGTTGCATTGCTCCTGGGAGTATGGGTTCTTGTCACTTCTGGGGTGTGAGTTTTCAGTCGCATATAGTCCTGGGGGCCATTCAGGCTTGTTCGCATTTGTGTTCCTCACGTGTGCCCCAAAGAATGAGGTGATTTGATAAAATGCTATGCCCAAGATTACCATCCGAGTGCCGGCGGAGTAGTAGTTTCAAATAGCTTCGGCTATCACTTCCTTATGTCCGGTCGTGATGTTGACGTCAAATGGATTAAGGTGTCCTGTAGATATCAGTTGCGTTGCTCATGGCAGTATGGGTTCGAGTCACTTCTGGGATGTGAGTTTTCCTTCGCAAATAGTCCTGGGGACCATTCAGGCTTGTTTGTATTTGTGTTCCTCACGTGTGCCCTAAAGAATGATGTGATTTGACAAAATGCTATGCCGAAGATTACCATCCGAGTGCCAGTGGGGAAGTGGTTCAAATAGCTTCGGCTATCACTTCCTTATGTCCGGTCATGATGGTCAAGCGGATTAAGGCGACCTGTAGGTACCAGTTGCGTTGCTCCTGGGAGTATGGGTTCTTGTCACTTCTGGGGTGTGAGTTTTCAGTCGCATATAGTCCTGGGGACAATTCAGGCTTGTTCGTATATATATATATATATATATATATATATATATATATATATATATATATATATATATATATATATATATATATATATATATATATATATATATATATATATATTTATATATATTAGTATATTTTGGTAGCAATCTTTCTTGTAAACATATGTTGTTAAATATGACTCTTGTACCTCTCTGGGCAGTCACTGTTGGCATTGAGGCCCATTCCTATGTTTATTTCCTTAGTGTAGACTGCAGTGTGGAAACCTCCGCTCCTTTCCATGATTGTTACATCTAGAAAGGATGGCTTCCCATCCTTCTCCATCTCGTAAGTGAAAAGCAACACAGAATTCCGCTCGAATGCCTCCTTCAGGCAAAACCTTGCTTATTCTAAGCAAGGTTTTCCCAAACACACTGTACGTTTAATTACCTATTATCAGTCTTTTATTTACAAAGCAACTAAATTATAAACCATGTACAAGATATTGAAGTCTTGTAGCCTAAATATTTAGTAATGTCATAATTATATTTGCTTTATGTGATATATGAGTTTAGGGAAGTACAGCAAAAAGTAATTACAACATGTATGTCAAGTTATTTATTGAGAAGATTTTCTGATATCAACAATACTACACAGCTTATGTTCATATAAATATTTAGAAAGTATAAAAAAAATTGGGATAACAGTAAAATAATCATTGATCATATAGGTATTTGGCCTCTTTAAAAATAATAAACCATTAATTTGTAACAAATATGCAAATTAAAAATCATAGAGTATATTCGTGATGAAACATTTAGTGTATATATGACTTATGAATATTAAATTAAAAGAAATGTTTATACATACAGTATATATTTATTATAAATATAATTATAATATATGTAGCTTTTAATTTTGCTTATAAAGTAAATGACTTAGCAAAATAATAATTATACACGTGAACCTCACTAAATTTGTAAGTAAAAGGACCCAGCTGCTGAGTATCTGTTAACTTGACCTGATCTAAGCTCATACGCACGTTCACTGCCACTATTCACACATGTAGTTGTATTGTTTCTTTCTTCTGAGATTGTACTTGCATTGTTTTAACGCCCTGACAGGAGTTGGGTATTATTTATATATGTAAGTATAAATTTGCAGGACTTCAACTTCACAGATTTGTTACCATTTCCGCTGATGTGTAATTTACCTGAACATGTTGTAAATGAAGAGGTAATAAAATAAATTAAAGGCCTTATCCAAAATAAAATATATATATTTAGATGTACATACTAGCGGGTTTCATTCAATTTATTCTTTGGTTTAATGAGGGTTTGACTAGGTAGTTCACCGATAGTCGAAAGCTTAAGTGTAAATGTGGTCGGGGTCTCGTTCCAGTTTAACCAAACCTCAAGAAAACTCTCTGAGGTGACCTCACTCGGTGAGTGTATTGTGCTGGTGTCATGATCATGGAGCCACTGAACTCCGATGAGGAAGATGGGGGATATTCGTTGGCTCTGTCGTGCTTGCCGAATCTGAGAAGGTTGCGATCATTGCCGAAATGCATTAAGTTCACGTCCATAGGATCCTTAGAAGACACGGCGATTATCCGTTCTTAAGGCTGGAACCCTCTGGCCCAGGAGGAAGGACTGTAAGACGGCGTCTTCCTGAAGTCATTAAAGGTTTTACTGGCGGCTCTCTTCTTGCGCTGAGACGTTTGCTGTCCGGGTTCAGGGGACTGGATATCTCGTTCAACACGGGTCGTGGGATGGAAAGAAGTAGGGAGGCAGGTGTGGTCTTGGGTTTTAGGCTCTTCATCGCAACCAACATGAAACAAGGTGTTGCTTCGAGTATCAAGGGACCGACCAAATCGCAGGACGTTGTGACCACCACGGCCGAATCTTTAAGAGAAAAATCCAGTAATAACATGATACTGAAGTAAATGAAGAGAACTGTGTGAGAAACAAACATCACTGAGTCTATAAGAATGAATGACTCAGAAAGAACAGCAGTAGTTAATGAACAACAATCTGAATCTGATAAGCAATAGTCTGAAGCCGTTGCACCTTATTCTAAACCTGTTGTATACCATTCAGAAGCTTTTATAGTGTACATAACTTGTTATATACATTTCTTAAGCTATTGCACTTTGTTCTTAACGTGCTGTGAGGAGACATTGTCACTCCCACTTCTCGTCAATTGAAATTTATTTTGTAATTTCATCGATTGGCTTAATTTCATCGATCAACACATAACTATTTAGAGATAATTGAAAAATTATATCTTAATAACATAAACTGCTTATATGTTACTGAACTCAGACAGAGAGAAGGAAGATTTATTGAGGAAAATCTTTCTAGGTTTAAACATGTTTGTGTTAAAGTGGGTTTTATATTTTTCTAAAATGATTTGCAGAAAAAAAATTAATACTGAAGAGGATTTTTTATAGTTGAAAACAGCTTCCCTGGACAAAATTTTATGAAGCCAATGCAGAAAACTGCATATTGGACTTAGTTTTAGCTAAAGGGAGACAAGTTAATAATATAAAACTGTAATGCAACTATCTGTCTATACATCTATCAACATTACCTATATATCTATATATTTATCCACCTATCTACCTAGCTTCATATATATATATCCATCCATCTGTCCCCATCCCCTCCCTCCCTTCCTCTTCCATAATGTTCTGTGAACCCCTTCCCCTTCCCACATTTTCCCCTGTATTCTCGCTCTTCCCCTTCTCTTAGACAATATATTAAAAACTGAAGCAACTCTTCAGAAAATATATTTTTTATAAAGATATAAACTCTTGGGAAAGTACGACCAATATTTCATTCTGGATTATTCATCACGTCCCCCCCCGGTCTCTTACTCCTCCACCACCATCACCTACCCGCTTCCCTGACTCCTCACTAACGTCCTCCGACTCATCCACCCCCATCTCCGCCTCCTCCACCCCCCTCTACTGACTCATCCACCACCCCCCTCCCCCATCTCCTCCACCACCTTCATCACCCCCCTCTGCCCCCTTCTTCCCCTCTCTTCTTTTTCCCCCTTCAACCCCCCATTTCCATTTCTCATTTATGTTTATCTTTATCCATCGCTCTCTGTTTACAATATTACTAATAGCTTATTAAGAGCAAGTGTCCGAATGTCTCTAATGATATTCAAACAGAATATAATATATCGCATTTTCGAATTTGTGTGTTGGCTTTCAAATTCCAAAGGAAAGGGGTAATTCAGAATTTAATTTACGTGTTTCTGAGGATTATGGCATTTTTTAAATTCTTGGAACTTTATGTAATTTTCCAAAAAGTCCATGATTAATCGTGAACGTTTCTTTGTGTTTTATTTCACAAAAATTTGCGAAGGTGTACTGTTGAGCAGCGCCAAAAATTGTCAATCGGGTTCTAAATATGGTCCAGGCACAATGTTTCCTTTGATCAATTCAAATATAAAGACAAAAATGAGGGTGCTCAATCTCGGCATTGGGAACGTTCAAACTCTCCTGTACAAAACAATGGCAGACAGAACTGAAAGGCAAACTGCGTTGATTGCAAAGGAACTAACAGGTTACAATGTGGACATAGAAGCCCTCAGTGAAACACGCTTGGCTGATAAAGGTCATCCTATAGAACGTGGTTGTGGGTACACCTTTTTCTGGAGGGATAAATTAAGTATCCTTGAACGATGAGAAGCTGGTGTTGTATTTGCCATCAGATCCCACCTCGCCGAAAAACTTGGCAATCTCCCAGAGGGCATCAACGACCTCCTAATTACACTCTAGCTCCCATTTGGAAGCAAGAAGACTGCAACGCTGACCAGCGCGTATGCCCCAACCTTGACCAACTCATGTGACATATAGGAAAGGTTCTATGAGGATCTCGATATCCTCGTTGCAGCAGTCCCAAGTTCAGATAAACATATTATCCTTAACTTCAACGCCAGAGAAGGGACAAACTTCCAGGACTGGGAAGGGATCATTGGAAGACATAACACTGGCAACTGCAACAGCAGCGGCCTTCTGCTGCTCACGGTGTGTGCTACGCCCGACCTCATCGTCACCAACACACAAGCCACCATGAATGCACCCTCCCTTAGGCACTGACATCTGATTGACTATGTCATTACTAGGAAGAAAGACCGCCAGGACGTGAGTGACTAAGGCCATGTTTGGTGCCGACTGCTGGACTGACCATTGCTTCAACTTGTCCAAGTGCAAACTTCGCATCCTGCCATGAGAAGACCACAAGGTCAGAATACTGTAAAGAAAGTCAGTGACTCCAAGTTGTAGAGCAGCAAGTTGCTGAAGACAACCAAGAAGGGAGGATCCTAGACAAATCCAACAACAGCGAGAATAGCATGAAGGTGAGGTGGGCAGCCTTCAGAGATGCAGTCTACTGTATTTGCTTTGAGAACCTCGGACCAGCAACCCACAGAAAGCAGGACTGGTTCGATGAAAACAATTAGGACAAACAGGTATTGTTGTAAAAAATCATCACCTGTTCCGTGCACACCAGAACGACCGAACATAGCAAGAGAAGACAGATGCCTTTGCCAATGCACGAAGAACTGTGCAAGGGTAACTCAGTGAGATGCAGGATGCATGGCTTAGCCAGAATGCCGATGAAATCCAAGGTTACACGGACACTCACGACACCAAGCGTTTTTATGACGCTCAGAATGCTATATATGGACCACAATCCTCTGGCTCTGCAACTATGGGCTCACCATAGCCCGTGCTACTTGGAACTTTTTGTTCTAAGTAGCGAATCTTAAACAACAACAACATCTGGCTCTGCTTCCGTCCTCAGTGCAGATGGGACTCAAATGCTGACAAAGAAAAAGTAGATCTTGGACAGATGAGTTGAGCACTTTGATAAGGTTCTTAACTGCCTTGCCGTAATCAACAATGAGGCCATTGCTCGTCTACCTCAAGTGGAGGTCAACCAGAACCTTGATAAACCTCCCATAGTAGATGTCAGGAAGGCCATCAAGCAGCTTTCCTTTGGTAATCCGCCAGGATCAGATGCAATCCCTTCTAAAGTATACAAAACAAGAGGCCCAGCCACGATGCAGAAATTGAAAAAGCTCTTCCAGTCCATATGAGATGAAGTGAAGGTTCCACAACAATTAAAAGATCCCAGCATAATTCACATCTACAAGAGGAAAATTAACCGCCAGTCTTGCGATAAACCCTGGGGCACTTCACTCCTGTCTATCCCCGCTAAGATCCTGGCTCCTATCTTGCTAAACGGCCTCCTTCAACACTTTGAGCAAGATTTCCTCCCAGAAACCCAATGTGGCTTCCGCACAGAACACGAAACTGTTCGGCAAAAAAAACGATTTGCCGCACTCCAGCTTCAAGAAAAAATTTCAAGAGCAACATAGCCACCTCTTCGTGTCTTTCGTCGACCTGACCAAAGCCTTTTATATGGTGAACAAAGCTTGACTGTGGAAGGTAATGGAAAAGTCTGGCTGTCCCCACAAATTCACTGCGATTGTCCGGCAGTGCCACGATGGCATAATGGCGAAAGTACTGGACGATGGAGACGATTCAAAAGCTATCATACTGACGAACGGTTTGAAGCAGGGCTGTGTTGTCGCCCCCAACTCACTTCAGCATGGTATTCTCGGCCATGATCACGTCTTCTGTGATTGCCAGGATGGAATACCCATCAGATACAGGACTGACGGTGGGCTGTTCAACCTCAGGTGCCTACTGGCAGTTACAAAGGTACAGGAAACTGTCATAAGAGGCTTCTTGCTCACTGATGAATGCACCCTTAACGCCAGCACAGAGAAAATGATGCAGCATGAAATGTACTGCTTCTCAGAAGCCTGCGACAACTTTGGTCTCGTTATCTGCTCCAAAAAGACAGGGATATCATGTGCAAACCTGCACCTGGAATACCCTACAAGGAACCTCACATCACATTCATGTGGCAGAACTGGCAGGCAATTAACAACTTTACCTATCTTGGCGCCATACTCTGAAAAGGGTGAATATAGATGCCATATTAGATATAGATGCCATATAGATGCCATATAGATGAATATAGATGTCTTGTCAACAACAAGATCGCTAAAGCCAGCGCTGCTTTTGGAAGATTCCGTGACAATATCTGGGAGTGGAGTTGACCTTCGCATCTCAGCCTTACCACCAAACTGAAGGTCTACTGTTCAATGGCACTAATCATCCTTCTCTACGACAGCGAGACCTGGACTATCAACGACAGACTCGCCAAAGAGCTCAATCATTTTCACTTGATCTGTCTCCGCAGACTCCTTAACATTAGGTGGCAGGAGAAAATCCCGGACACGAAGGTCCTGGAAGAGGTCGGTATTCCCAGCGTCTACACACTCCTACAAAAAAAGAAGTATAGATGGGCAGACCAAGTTGCCAAAAAGCCTGACAGCCTATTACCAAAACAGCTGCTGTACGAAAAACAATGCCAGGGCAAACATTCACTTAGCAGGAAAAATAAACAATTAATGGACTGCCTCAAGCTGACGATCAGAGATAAAGACACCACCCCAAATACTGGAGAGTTGTTATCTCAGGCCATCCAACTTGCAAAAGCATAGCCAACACAGGTGCCTGTGTTGGCAGAGGCCATTTAGAAATGCGCCGCAGCAAAGCTAGAGCCACCTCCACTTCAGCAATAGCACCCACCCACATATGTCCCATGTGTGGGCGACCCTTCCGGACCCAGATTGGTCTCATCCATCACCAGCTGACATACAGCCACCGACCTTCGACCTGATGTATTGAAGTCATGGTCATCTTAGACCCCGAAGAACGAACTTCTCAAGGTCAGGGCACATGTTCAGTTAGGGGGGGGGCAGAAGAAACGACTCAAGGACTTCCTCAAAGTTACCCTCAAAGATCTGATCATCAATCCCAGCACGCATCCCAAGTATTTAAATACTTTTTATTTAAATAGCTAACTATGACAATTTCTTTCCAATTAAATTATTATTTAATGTTCCCGTGACCCATTTTAATAATTTTTAATAAATTTGTATTAGTGTTACATATTATTCAATATTGTATTTCATAGTCACCTTTTGCTGTTTCTCAATGACTTATTCCCTGTACTGAGTAGCAAATGTTTAGTTAACTCTGCGGCCCAAGCTTTGATCTGTGCTGCTTAATATTTCCAGTCCTCGGCCTCTTCCGTATATACTTCCAATCCAACCAATAGTTATCCCATTCCCTCACCATATTCTCTAGTTTTGTCTCTCGACACATATTCTTACTGCCCATCTCACCTCATAAAGTTCTTATCACTGAAGCCTCTCCTGGAGACATCCTCAGCAAATGGGTGATAATCTTCAGCACCGTCCACCCAGGCCTGGCTGCCTGGATTGAAGTATTTGAGCACTCCTTTCTCTGGCAAACCTACAGATTCCTCTCTGTTGTTGATGAAACTGAAGTCGTGAGATGGCGGGCTAAGGGCGGCTGCGACAGGTGGCACTGGGGAAGCGTGGGCGGAATAGTGGTAGTAACACCAGGTAGAGATCACAAGTAACACCGAGGATGCTTGAAGCATGAAGCACGACCTGGCGATCAAAAACATTACCTTTTCACTGAGTGTTTTTAGCTCATGGGAGAATAGTTATGTACAGTTAATTAACGAAAATTGGGAAATAGGAAAGGTTATTGGGGGGTAATGCTAACATAAGAGAAAGGTAGAGGGAAAATAAGAGGGGCAGTGTTAACATAGGAGTTAGGGAGGGAGTGTTTACATAAGAGAAAGTAGAGCTATCATAAGAGAAAGGCAGGGCTAACATCTGTGGGAGGCAGGGTTTACATAAGAGAAAGGCATTGCTAAAATAAGAGGGAGTCAGTGCTAACATTAGAGAAAGGCAGTGCTAACATTAGAGAAAGGCAGTGCTAACATTAGAGAAAGGCAATGCTAATATAAGGGGAAAGACAGTTCTAACATTAGAAAAAAGATAGTGCTAACATTAGAGAAAGATAGTGCTAACATTAGAGAAAGATAGTGCTAACATTAGAGAAAAGCAGTGCAAACATAAGAGGTAGGCAGTGTTTATATTAGAGAAAGACAGTGCTAAAATAAGAGGGGAGGCAGTGTTAACATAAGAGGGAGGCAGATTTTACATAAGAGAAAGGCAGTGCTAACATTAGAAAAAGATAGTGCTAACATTAGAGAAAGATAGTGCTAACATTAGAGAAAGGCAGTGCTATTATCTGAGAGAGGCAGTTACAGATTATGTAAAAATATTATTATATGGATTGGATTTTGTTTATAAATATCACACTATTGACTTTTTGAATGTGTATGTTGGTTATTATTATTATTATTATTATTAAATAAATGTGAAATGCTACTGTCATTAGATAGTACGAGAAATTGCTAGGATCAGAGGAAATATTTACCAGGGAGCTTAAAGAATGTAAAGAAGCACTTAGTGAGCCCTTTTGTTGCATAGTTGATATGTCAACAGAGTTAATTAAATGTGGAGCCGTTTTTTTCAGAAGAGACACACACGTCATTTATCTCGAACAATTTGTCCCATTGACTACCCATCATTTGTAAGAAAACTCCTTGAATCAGAATTCACAAAAGCTGTTTGTTTACATTTTGAACAACATATTATTAAAATCTCAACAGCTGGAAGTTTCGAAATCTCAAGGCAAAAGGGATTCATAAATGTTAGGGACCTTAAATCAGAAATTAAATGCATTCTTGTACTGAATACGGAAAATTAAATACTTGGATTAGTTGTTGTTGTTGTTAAAAATTTGCTACCTGGAATAAAGTTCCAAGTAGCACGGGCTATGGTGAGCCCGTGACTTGGATTTATTTCTTGAAGTGTTAGAAAAAAAGATAATAAATATATCTTTATCTTGCCCTTCTTAGGCCAGATTTAGTTTTTGCAGTTTAGTTGGATTGTACTTGAACTTGTAAGCGAATTCAGAGAATAATGACATATTCCCATTAATTAGAAACCCTTCTAGTTCAAGTGGCTGAACTGGACGGTATCTTTGTCCTTAAGAAGAGAGATTAAAAGGCATAGTTTACATTCTTTGCAGAGACGAGACTGTGTGTGATTTGAGATTTTTGGCCCATAATGGAACTCACAATGCATTATTATTTATAATAACTTTTGGTAAAATTTGGGGGTAATAAGGGGGACCAAACTATCTTCTCTGGTGTCCATAGAGGAGCGTAATACTGACTCACTCGTGATGAGCTAAAAGTACCTCAACCAGAACTTCTTTCATCCCCTCATAGCAACACTATCATGCCATCTTTCCTATAGTCTCACCTGCTCTTGCACTACACGATTGTTTCCAGTTGATCATGCATAGAACAGGGAAAACCTGTTTCGCGCATACTCTGACCTCTACCCATTAACTACCGCTTCATCTAGCCTCCCCATTCAAGCATTCCCCAGTCCCTACATCCTACCTCCTACAAACTAACATTAGATGTTAAGAGTCTTTGCACTCTTCTCACTTACACAACAGCAACAATGCATTTCTAACCTATCTATTCATCTCCGAACCCAAACCAAAGTTTTATCCTACTCGTACACTACTCATTAGGTCTCCATTAGTGAGATGTAATTTAATATTATGCTGATGAGTTGAGGAAAAGAGGAAAAGAAAAAAACCTAAATGTCCTAGCATTGAAGGGAAACAAAAGTCACCAAAGTTGTAAAGTATGCAGTGCTTCCCAGGGGTACCAAGAGGAAATGGTACGTGAAAAGATTTACGGTACCTGACAATGCAGATTACAATAGAAAACAAGAATCCTGTGCTTATATTCATATAGAGTACATTTAATATTAATATACAGTACATTTTATATTCGTAAACAGTACATTTCATATTCATATACAGAACGCTTCATATTAATATACAGTACATATCATATTCATATACAGTACACTTCATATTAATATACAGTACATTTAATATTCATATTCATATTTCACACCTGTTCACTCAGCAACAACCACAATGATTTGCATCAACTACTGACAAACAGAACTTTTAAATCTATCTAATGTTAGGTTACACTGACCATAACGATAAAAATTACGGGTTATGATATTGTTAAACTTACAGTTATTTAAAGAAATCTGAAGTTTTGTGTAAATTAACACTTACTAAATGTTGAGTACAAGCTTTTATAAATACAAGATTTTATATTGTTTTGTTATTTAAAATGTCACTAATGGTCTTGTGTGTACTTTCACGTGTGTCTCCAAGACCATATACCACATTATTGTCAAATATCCTGATCATTTCTGTGTAATATATTTTCTTAAAATTTTAAAGTGTTATTCATGTCTCTATATTTTCCTGTTTTACAATGATGAGGAATAATTCCAATTGTTTTTGCTAGTAACTCATACCTGTCATATCCGAGACTAAGCCTTGTATCATACATCAGGACATCCAACACCCATATTTTGTGTTTGACTAGATATGGACTCCACACTGGTTGGCATAGCACTGCCCAGACCTTTACTGTTTTATAATCATTAAAAAGAGATTTTCCAAATCTCCGATTTGAAAACCCTAATGACCGTCCTCCTTGTACCCAACACTTCGTTGCATTACTTTCTAATTACTTAACATAAACTTAAGTAGCATCTCAATGTGGGTGGTTGTGTGTGTATGTGTTTGTCACATACATACCTTCCTCATCTCCACCCTCCCAGTACACACACATAAACACATGTCATATCCACTCACTGTGCACACATACATTCCCCGATTGCACTCTCCCTGCACTCACACTCACACACAGTTGAGAGGCGGGCCGAAAGAGCAAGGCTCAACCTTCAGGTGAAAATACACACACACACAAAACTGCTATTTACTCACCCGCGAGGCCCCCCCCCCTCTAGTGTTAGTGTGTTTCTGTGAGAGTGTGTGTGTGTGTGTGTGTATACTCACCTATTTGTGCTTGCGGGGGGTTGAGCTTTGGCTCTTTGGTCATGCCTCTCAACTGTCAATCACCTGGTGTACAGATTCCTGAGCCTACTGGGCTCTATCATATCTACATTTGAAACTGTGTATGGAGTCAGCCTCCACTACATCACTGCCTAAAGCATTCCATTTATTAACTACTCTGACACTGAAAAAATTCTTTCTAACGTCACCTGTGTCCCCTTGTTCGTGTCTAACCCGTGCTGAAGAGTTTGTCGTTGTCCACCCTGTCAATACCTCTGAGAATTTTGTAGGTGGTTATCATGTCTCCCCTTACTCTTCTGTTTTCCAGGGATGTGAGGTTCAGCTCCTTTAGCCTTTCCTCGTAGCTCATTCCTCTCAGTTCCGGGACGAGCCTGGTGGCATACCGCTGAATCTTCTCTAGCTTTGTCTTGTGTTTAACTAGGTATGGACTCCAGGCTGGAGCTGCATACTCCAGGATTGTTCTTACATAAGTGGTATACAGGGTTCTGAAAGATTCCTTACACAAGTTTCTAAAGTCAGTTCTTATGTTGGCCAGACTAGCATATGCCGCTGATGATATTCTTTTGATGTGGGCCTCTGGGGACAGGTTCGGTGTGATATCAACCCCCAAATCCTTCTCTCTATTTGACTCTTGCAGGATTTCACCTCCCAGATGATACCTTGTGTTCAGCCTCCTGCTCTCTTCGCCTAATTTCATCACCTTACACTTTCCTGAGTTGAACTTTAGCAGCCATTTTCTAGACCATTCCTCCAGTTTATCCAGGTCATCCTGTAGTCTCTGTCTATCTTCATCCGTCTTGATTCTTCTCATAATTTTTGCATCATCAGCAAACATTGAGAGGAATGAGTCTATACCCTCCGGAAGATCGTTTACATATATTAGAAACAGGATGGGTCCAAGTACTGACCCTTGTGGGACTCCGCTGGTGACATCTCGCCACTCTGATATCTCCCCCCTCACCGTTACTCGCTGTTCCCTGTTGCTTAAGTACTCCCTTATCCACTGGAGCACCTTCCCTTTTACTCCTGCCTGTTGCTCCAACTTTCTTAACAGCCTTTTATGGGGTACTGTGTCAAAGGCTTTTTGACAGTCCAGGAAAATGCAGTAGGCCCACCCTTTTCTTTCCTGCCTAATTTTTGTTGCCTGGTCATAAAATTCTATTAAACCTGTGAGGCACGGTTTACCATCCCTGAACCCATGTTGGTGGTGCGTTACAAAGTTATTTCCCTCCAGATGCTCTACAAGCCTTTTCCTCACGATCTTCTTCATCACCTTGCATGGTATACAAGTTAAGGAAACTGGCCTGTAGTTCAGTGCCTCTTGTCTGTCACCCTTCTTGTATATTGGGGCCACGTTAGCTGTCTTTTCTGGTAAGTCTCCTGTTTCCAGTGACCTGTTATACACCATAGAGAGTGGCACACTTAGTGCTTCTGCACCTTCCTTTAGTATCCATGGTGAGGTTCTGTCAGGCCCAACAGCCTTTGTCACATCCAGCTCCAGCAGACACCTTTTGACCTCATCACTGGTGAGGTCAAATTCCTCCAAGGTTGCTTGGTTTGCCACCTCCTCACATAGTGCAGGGGCTTCTCCTTGTTCTATTGTGAAGACCTCCTGGAATCTCTTGTTGAGTTATTCACACACTTCCTTGTCATTCTCTGTGTATCTGTTCTCCTCTTTTCGCAGCTTCATCACTTGTTCCTTCACTGCTGTTTTCCTCCTGATGTGGCTGTGGAGCAGCTTTGGTTGGGTCTTGGCTTTACTCGCGATGTCATTTTCAAACTGTCTTTTTGCTTCCCTCCTCACTCTGAGGTACTCATTTCTGGCCCTCTGGTATCTCTCCCTGCTCTCTGGTGTTCTGTTATTTCTGCAGTTTCTCCATGTTCTTTTACTGAGTTGTTTCGCTACTTTGCATTCCTGGTTGAACCATGGGTTTTTCTGTTGTTTTTCGTTTTTCTCCTTTTGGAAAGGGATAAACCTGTCTGCAGCTTCCTGGCACTTCTGGGTGACAAAATCCATCATGACTTGCACATTCTTGTCTCTAAGTTCTGTTTTCCATGGTATTCCCCTGAGGAAGTTCCTCATCTCGGCATATTTTCCTCTTCGGTAATTCAGTCTTGTTCCCTCCGATCCCATCCTTGGATAGGTCATCCCTACCTCCATCAAGTATTCAAAGGTCAGTACAGTGTGGTCATTCATTCCTATGGGGGCTTCAACTTTGACTTCCCTTATTTTTTACTCATTCAGGGTGAATATCAAATCGAGTCTAGCTGGTTCATCATTGCCTTTCACTCTTGTGGGTTCCTTGACATGCTGGCTCAGAAAATTCCTTGTTGCCACTTCCAAGAGTTTAGCTCTCCACGTATCTGCACCTCCATATGGGTCCCCATTCTCCCAGTCTAAATTCCATGGTTGAAATCGCCCATGATTAAGAGTCTTGAGCCATTCCTGCAGGCAACTGAAGCTGCTCTCTCTATTATAATAATGGTTGTCATGTTGTTCCTATTAAACTCTTGTCTAGTTCTTCAGTCATTTAGGGGAGGGTTATAAATGACTGCCACTATTATCTTAGGTCCACCCATTGTTATAGTTCCTGTTTTGTAATCTCTGAATCCGTAACGGCCCAGAATTTCCATCTCATCAAAACTCCAGTCCTTCCTTATCAGCAGGGTCACTCCTCCACCTCCTCTCCCTTCCCTCTCTTTCCTTACTATATAGTAGTCCTTTGGAAAAACAGCATCTGTTATGACTCCTGACAATTTTGTTTCCATTAGTCCTATTAAATCAGGGTTTTCTTCTTGTGCCCTTTCTGCCAGTTCACTTGCTTTATTGGTAATCCCATCAATGTTTGAGTACATTACCTTGAAGCTCACTTTCTTATATCCTATTTTACCCTCACTCCCCACAAGTGTAGGAAGGTGTTCCATGGTCATTGCTACTTGGGTAGGCTCATCCTCCTGTGAGGTAGTTGCTAGGGGTTCAGTGGGAGGTGGAGTGGGGGATAGAGGGCTTTGGTCTTGCTCAGGCCTGCTTGGGGCAGGAAGAAGACCAGGGGCTGGGAAAGCAGGGGATTTTTGGGGTTAGGGGATACGTGTGTGTGTGTGTGTGTGTGTGTGTGTGTGTGTGTGTGTGTGTGTGTGTGTGTGTACTCACCTAGTTGTGTCTGCAGGATCGAGCATTGACTCCTGGATCCCGCCTTTCGAGCATCGGTTGTTTACAGCAATGACTCCTGTCCCATTTCCCTATCATACCTGGTTTTAAAATTATGAATAGTATTTGCTTCCACAACCTGTTCCTGAAGTGCATTCCATTTCCCCACTACTCTCACGCTAAAAGAAAATTTCCTAACATCTCTGTGACTCATCTGAGTTTCAAGCTTCCATCCATGTCCCCTCGTTCTGTTACTATTCCGTGTGAACATTTTGTCTATGTCCACTCTGTCAATCCCTCTGAGTATCTTATACGTTCCTATCATGTCCCCTTTCTCCCTTCTTCTTTCTAGTGTCGTAAGGCACAGTTCCCTCAGGCGCTCCTCATACCCCATCCCTCGTAGCTCTGGGACGAGTCTCGTTGCAAACCTCTGAACCTTTTCCAGTTTCATTATATGCTTCTTCAGATGGGGACTCCATGATGAGGCGGCATACTCTAAGACTGGCCTTACGTAGGCAGTGTAAAGCGCCCTAAATGCCTCCTTACTTAGGTTTCTGAATGATGTTCTAACTTTTGCCAGTGTAGAGTGTTATGATCTCAGCCTGCAGGAGAAACGAGTCTCCCTCCTTGAGAGTTATTCAGCAAGCCTGACCTGATTAGAAGGTCTAGCAAATATTGAGGTGATAACCCATATGAAAAATAGTATGTTGGATTCAATGGACAGTTTAAGATTATGGGCAGTAAGTAAGGAAATAGATAAATGACTGGCTAGGAGATGTGGACATTTTGCTGGAGGCGTGAGGCTCGCTTCCGGAGGACCTTGACCTCACTTGAGTGCCAGACATCGCGGGGGAAAAGCCGCGCTCCGTTGAGCTCCCGTCAGAAGGGAACCCCTAGTGATATATCTCGAAGAGAAGAGAAGTGTGTAGACGTGCCAGCTGTGGAACCGAGCTGGGAACGTTGTGGTCTCAAGTCCTGGTCGACGAGCAGATATTAAATCGCCCAGAGGCATTATTGTGGGCCGTGGAAGCGCCGTGACCAGACGCCGTCAGAGGGAGAGCGCCCTCGACCAGTTAATCTGTGATTTGTCTTTGGGGAAAAAGTTGCTGAGAACTTCGAAGCCAGCCTAGATGAGGTAATTGATGAGACTCCAAGGTAGTGAAGCAGAGGACCTCGAGCTGGGAGGAGAAGCAGTGAAGAGGAGTGTCACATGCTTCTGTAGAGGTGGTGAAGCACCATAGTTGCTCGAGGAAACTTCATGGTGTAGCAGCCAAGAGAGCTGTGGAGGAACCTAGCAGAAGGGTGAAGCACCGTAGTTGCTCAAGGAAACTTCATGATAGCAGCCTGGAGGAGCTGCAGAGGATCCTGGTAGTGAAGCCCGGAAGAACCTGAAGATATCAGGGTAGTGAACTTCCAGAGGTGGAAGGGAAGTTCTGGTGGATTACTTGTAGGGAGTTGATAGTGTTTGGTTGTCATTAGCGTGCAAGACGCAGTGAGAGGTGAGTGATTGTTTGCATTCTTATGTCAAGGAGTGTTTTACACTGAAGTTTAGAGTTACAGTCGTAGGCTGGATTACCTACAGATGTATGCGTTCTAGGACTGATAGGGTGATCGATTGATCATTGCAGTGTAGCAAGGAACATTTATACTGATACGCGTTATTGCATTCATATGCTGATTTTCTTTGTACACATTTATAGATATATATATATATATATATATGTGTATTCCTCTTGCTGATGGTGCAACAGTGTATGTAGATTTGATCAACTTGAGGAGGTTGATAGTATCAGGTGGTGAACCAGGAGATAGGATACCACTTGATAAGCCGATAATAGAGTTCTGATGGTGTTGGAGTGCAACCTGATTGTAATATTATAGAGTATAGGATTCATTATTATTATATGTGTGTATGTATCGTGTATGTGCTTTGTCCAGTAAATGTATCCCAATTTGCTGGTGCTTGCCCTTGTCCTAGTGAGGCTTCCCAGGAGGTACTAAAGAAGGAGAGAGAGAGAGAAAGAACCAAGAACCACTGCTGTGGACAGGGTAGGAGGTAATACTAGTAAGTCATAGGGGATTGAGGAGATCATATCACCTAAGGAGAGAGTGGGGAGTCACAGCGGCTCGAGTGGGTGTGTGCACGTGACAACGAGGCGAAGTGTTGGAGCCGCATCCTCTAAACGTGTGACGTTGAGCCCATCTCCAAGAGCCAGAAGCGCCAAGGGGTGATCTCCTAGTATAAGCACTCTACCGAGTTGTGGGTTGGGGTTGTCCATAGAGAGGGATCAACGACGACAACACCACCAACTCACGGGACTATAATAAGAGTACGCTGCTGTCGTTATCCTATTTATATGTGCCTCAGGAGATAGATTAGGTGTTACGTCCACCCCCAGGTCTCTTTCACGCATCGTTACAGGTAGGCTGTTCCCCTTCATTGTGTACTGTCCCTTTGGTCTCCTATCTCCTAGTCCCATTTCTATAACTTTACATTTGCTCGTGTTGAATTCTAGTAGCCATTTCTCTGACCATCTCTGCAACCTGTTCAGGTCCTCTTGGAGGATCCTGCAATCCTCATCTGTCACAACTCTTCTCATCAACTTTGCGTCATCCGCAAACATCGACATGTAGGACTCTACGCCTGTAAACATGTCGTTAACATATACAAGAAATAGAATTGGTCCCAGCACCGATCCTTGTGGTACTCCACTTGTTACTGTTCGCCAGTCCGACTTCTCGCCCCTTACCGTAACTCTTTGGCTCCTTCCTGTTAGGTAGTTCCTTATCCATGCTAGGACCTTTCCCCCCACCCCCGCCTGCCTCTCGAGCTTGAACAGCAGTCTCATGTGCGGTACTGTATCAAAGGCTTTTTGGCAGTCCAGAAATATGCAGTCTGCCCAACCATCTCTGTCCGGTCTTATCCTCGTTATTTTATCATAGAATTCCAGAAGGTTTGTTAGGCACGATTTCCCTGTCCAGAACCCATGTTGATGTTTGTTCACAAACCTAATGTTCTCCAGGTGTGCAACCAGTCGTAGCCTAATTATTCTTTCCAGTATTTTACAGGGGATGCTTGTCACTGATACAGGTCTATAGTTAAGTGCCTCCTCCCTATCACCTTTCTTGAAGATCGGCACGACATTTGCCTTCTTCCAGCAACTGGGCAGTTCTCCTGACATAAGTGACTCATTAAAGATCATTGCCAGAGGCACGCTGAGGGCTTGTGCTGCTTCTTTTAGTATCCATGGTGATACTTTGTCTGGTCCAACTGCTTTAGTTGCATCTAGAGTTGTCAACTGTTTCATTACCTCCTCTGCTGACACCTCTATATCTGATAGTCTTTCATCTAGGGTAACCCCTTCCAACAATGGGAGCTGCTCAGGCTCGGTAGTGAACACTCCATGGAAACTGGCATTCAGTGCCTCGCAGATTTCCTTGTCACTTTCAGTATATGCCCCCTCTGTCTTCCTTAGTCTTGTCACTTGGTCGTTCACCGACATTTTTCTTCTTATATGACTGTGTAGTAACTTAGGTTGTTTTTTCGCTTTGATTGCAATATCGTTCTCATAGTCCCTTTCCGATGTTCGTCTTATGTTAATGTAATCGTTCCTAGCTCTGTTGTATCTGATCCTCTGTTGTCCTCTGTTCTTTGTCTTCTGTACTTCCTCCACTCCCGGCTGCTGGCCATTTTTGCTTCCTGACACTGTCTATTAAACCATGGGTTATTATATTCCTTCTTATTTTTTCCCTTTACCGTTGGTATAAATCTCTCTTCGGCCTCCTGGCATTTCTGTATGACTAGGTCCATCATATCTTGGACTGTTTTTCCTCTAATTTCTTCCTCCCACTGCACTTCACCCAGATAGTCCCTTATCCTCTTATAGTCTCCTTTCCTGTAGTCAGCACTCCTTTCCCAGATCTCTTGTCCCATGGTCATAAGTTTGAATTCTATCATGTAGTCAAAGACTAGGACACAATGGTCACTGGCCCCTAGAGGTATTTCATGCTCTAAATTCTCGATATCTTCTACATGTTCTGGGTGAAAATCAGGTCTAATAGGCTCGGTGCATCTCCTCCTCTTTCCCTTGTGTCTTTCTTCACATGTTGTGTCAGGAAATTCCTGTCTATAACATCTACTAATTTTGCTCCCCACGTTTCGTCCCCTCCCTGGGGATTCCTTGATTCCCAATTTATCTCTCCATGATTTAGGTCCCCCATGATCAGCAGCTTCGCTCTCATTCTGTGGGTTAGTGTTGCTGCCTTCTGCAGTTCATCTATACATGCTTTGTTGTTGTCATCATACTCCTGCCTGGGTCTTCTACTGTTTGGCGGGGGATTGTAGATTACCAAGATCACAATCTTCCTCCCATCTACTGTCAGAGTTCCATGTATGAAGCTTGTGCACTCATTGGTAACTCGATTTCCCAGGTCTTCAAACTTCCATTTCCGCTTTATTAGGAGTGCTACTCTCCCTCCCTGTCTCTGTGTCCTCTCTTTTCGTATCACCTGGTACCCTTCAGGAAAGATTGCATCTGAGATCATGTCATTAATTTTAGTTTCCACAATTGCAACTATGTCAGGATCTGCTTCACTCACTCTTTCTTTTATCTCTTCTGCTTTATTAGATACCCCATCAGCATTGGTGTACCAAACCTTGAGATTCTTCATGGAAACTCTTGTACCAGAGTTCTCCCTTTCTCTGGGGGTCTGGGGGGATCTGGGGAGTGTCTGGGGGGTGACTGGGGGCAGGGGGGATCTGGGGGATCTGGGGGGTGTCTGGGGGATGACTGGGGGCGGAGAGGATCCGGGGGATGTCCGGGGGGATCCGGGGGGTGTCTGGGGGGGCCCGGGGGGTGTATGGGGGTGAAAGAGGTCAGGAGGGGTGCTTGGGGGGCTACTGGGGGCTGGGCTTCTAGGAAGGTAGGTAGGAGGGTCTGGGGTAGGGCCTGGGTAGGTAGGTCTGGAGTAGGAAGGGCATACTGGGTCTGAAGATTAGGGAGGGCATAGAGGGGTTGGGAGATAGCGTAAGGTTGGGAGTCAGATAGAGGTTGAGAGGTTGGGAGGGGGAAGGATAGAGGGGGTGGGGGGAACCTCCCACCCCCCTCGCAAGGGTGGGGGGAACCTCCCACCCCCCTCGCAAGGGTGGGGGGTCACATGGAAGGAGAGGGGATGAGGAGGGGTGAGGGCTGGGTAGGCTTTGGGTGTTGAGGGGATGAGGGCTGGGTGGGTTCTTGGGGTTGAGGGGATGAGGGCTGGATGGGTTTTGGGGGTTGAGGGGATGAGGGCTGGGTGGGTTTTGGGGGTTGAGGGGATGAGGGCTGGACGGGTTTTGGGGGTTGAGGTGATGAGGGGGTCCTTGGAATGTGGGATGAATTTGACTGCAGTGGGGTCAGAGGGGTCAAGGGATGTGTTGGGGAGATAAGCAGGGGCGGCTGATTTGGGAAAGGGGTGATCTGAGAAGCAAGTGTGAGCTAGTTAGCATGGGGTGGATTAGCACTGGGGTGTGTAGCTACTCTCAAATGGGAAGAGTTGTATTGTTGTTTGCTTGCTCTGTGGGCAATCTGTTCCTCCTTCGTCATGAATTTGTCAATATATACGTTGTAGTAATTTTCGCTACCTCTGAGTAAGTGTTTGTGATGCAGTATGTAATCCACTGCCTCTTCGTTAGTGAACTGTATCAGGACAGGTCGTTCCCTGTTACAGTTGTATGGTCCAATGCGTCGTTGGACTTGCACCTCATTCCCTGCCATCTGGGCTCTCATGTCTCTCAAGATCCCCTGTAGCTCCAAATCCTCAATCTCCATCCTTTCCTGCCTCGATGGTGCCCTGGCTTCAAGTAATCCATGGATTATGATTGTCCTCTTTCTCAGTTCAGGGTCATGCTGGTGGCCCTCTCCCTGGCTGACCCCCACCCCTCCCACTCCCGCTACTCCACCTACTACTACTCCCCCTTCCCCTGCCAAGGTTCCCTTATTCCTGCCAAATTCATTAGTAAGCCTAGATATTTCTCCTTGCCATTCTACCCTGCTCTTCGTGATTTCCTCTTGAATATAATCCATAAACTCTTGTTTGAGTCTTTGAACCTCGTCCTGTATCTTATTAAAGACTTCACTTTTAATCCCCTGGATTAGATCACCTATCCAAACATCCCTCTTCTCTACAAATTTCCCAATCATCTTCTCCAAAAACCTATCTTCTTCCTCAATCATAATACTGTTGGACCTAGACACCCTTCCTGACCTAGTCATGTGTGTGTGTGTGTGTGTGTGTGTGTGTGTGTGTGTGTGTGTGTGTGTGTGTGTGTGTGTGTACTCACCTAGATGTACTCACCTAGTTGTATTTGCGGGGGTTGAGCTCTGGCTCTTTGGTCCCGCCTCTCAACCGTCAATCAACAGGTGTACAGATTCCTGAGCCTATTGGGCTCTATCATATCTACACTTGAAACTGTGTATGGAGTCAGCCTCCACCACATCACTTCCTAATGCATTCTATTTGTCAACCACTCTGACACTAGAAAAGTTCTTTCTAATATCCCTGTGGCTCATTTGGGCACTCAGTTTCCACCTGTGTCCCCTTGTGCCTGTTCCCCTTGTGTTAAATAGACTGTCTTTATCCACCCTATCAATTCCCTTCAAAATCTTGAATGTGGTGATCATGTCCCCCCTAACTCTTCTGTCTTCCAGCGAAGTGAGGTTTAATTCTCGTAGTCTCTCCTCGTAGCTCATATCTCTCAGCTCGGGTACTAGTCTGGTGGCAAACCTTTGAACCTTTTCCAGTTTAGTCTTATCCTTGACTAGATATGGACTCCATGCTGGGGCTGCATACTCCAGGATTGGCCTGACATATGTGGTATACAAAGTTCTTGATGATTCTTTACACAAGTTTCTGAATGCCGTTCGTATGTTGGCCAGCCTGGCATATGCCGCTGATGTTATCCGCTTGATATGTGCTGCAGGAGACAGGTCTGGTGTGATATCAACCCCCAAGTCTTTTTCCTTCTCTGACTCCGGAAGAATTTCCTCTCCCAGATGATACCTTGTATCTGGCCTCCTGCTCCCTACACCTATCTTCATTACATTACATTTGGTTGGGTTAAACTCTAACAACCATTTGTTCGACCATTCCTTCAGCTTTTCTAGGTCTTCTTGAAGCCTCAAACAGTCCTCTTCTGTTTTAATCCTTCTCATAATTTTTAGCATCGTCCGCAAACAATGAGAAAAATGAATCGATACCCTCCGGGAGATCATTTACATATATCAGAACCAAGATAGGACCGAGTACAGAGTTTTGAGGGACTCCACTGGTGACTTCACGCCAATCGGAGGTCTCACCCCTCACCGTAACTCTCTGCTTCCTATTGCTTAGATACTCCCTTATCCACTGGAGCACCTTACCAGCTACACCTGCCTGTCTCTCCAGCTTATGTACCAGCCTCTTATCTTATACGGTACTGTGTCAAAGGCTTTCCGACAATACAAGAAAATGCAGTCCGCCCAGCCCTCTCTTTCTTGCTTAATCTTTGTCACCTGATCGTAGAATTCTATCAAGGCTGTAAGGCAAGATTTACCCTCCCTGAACCCATGTTGGCGATTTGTCACGAAGTCCCTCCTCTCCAGATGTGTTACCAGGTTTTTTCTCACGATTTTCTCCACAACCTTGCATGGTATACAAGTCAAGGACGCTGGCCAGGAGGGGGGGCAGGAGCCACTTGGTTGTTGTTGCCAGCACTCGAGAGGGGACTGGAGCCACTTGGTTGTTGTTACCAGCACTCGAGAGAGAGCATGAGCGACTTACCTTGTCATAGTGGTGTATGAGAGAATGATGCTGATGCTGGGTGTGAACGTTGGAGAGTGAACTCACGCATCTACTTGTTGCCATATATCAACCTCCCACACACTCTCCCCCCTCCCGTCTCCACTCCTGTCTTCCCCCGACAGTCCCATGTGATCGAGCAATTTTTATCAATTTTCAGAGGCAAGATAAGAAGGTCAAATTTCACAGTTCATCTGGACGAGCCTGGATACTTGTCTCACAATGGCCAAATTTTGGCTCTGATTTGTTTCCTATAATTGTGGCAAGAAGTCACACCTCCCTCCTACTGTTCCTCCAATTTACGAACCACTTATCGTCCTTTCTCTCTCTCTCTCTCTCTCTCTCTCTCTCTCTCTCTCTCTCTCTCTCTCTCTCTCTCTCTCTCTCTCTCTCTCTCTCTCTCTCTCTCTCTCTCTCTCTCTCTCTCTCTCTCTCTCTCTCTCTCTCTCTCTCTCTCTCTCTCTCTCTCTCTCTCTCTCTCTCTCTCTCTCTCTCTCTCTCTCTCTCTCTCTCTCTCTCTCTCTCTCTCTCTCTCTCTCTCTCTCTCTCTCTCTCTCTCTCTCTCTCTCTCTCTCTCTCTCTCTCTCTCTCTCTCTCTCTCTCTCTCTCTCTCTCTCTCTCTCTCTCTCTCTCTCTCTCTCTCTCTCTCTCTCTCTCTCTCTCCTCTCTCTCTCTCTCTCTCTCTCTCTCTCTCTCTCTCTCTCTCTCTCTCTCTCTCTCTCTCTCTCTCTCTCTCTCTCTCTCTCTCTCTCTCTCTCTCTCTCTCTCTCTCTCTCTCTCTCTCTCTCTCTCTCTCTCTCTCTCTCTCTCTCTCTCTCTCTCTCTCTCTCTCTCTCTCTCTCTCTCTCTCTCTCTCTCTCTCTCTCTCTCTCTCTCTCTCTCTCTCTCTCTCTCTCTCTCTCTCTCTCTCTCTCTCTCTCTCTCTCTCTCTCTCTCTCTCTCTCTCTCTCTCTCTCTCTCTCTCTCTCTCTCTCTCTCTCTCTCTCTCTCTCTCTCTCTCTCTCTCTCTCTCTCTCTCTCTCTCTCTCTCTCTCTCTCTCTCTCTCTCTCTCTCTCTCTCTCTCTCTCTCTCTCTCTCTCTCTCTCTCTCTCTCTCTCTCTCTCTCTCTCTCTCTCTCTCTCTCTCTCTCTCTCTCTCTCTCTCTCTCTCTCTCTCTCTCTCTCTCTCTCTCTCTCTCTCTCTCTCTCTCTCTCTCTCTCTTTAACAAAGGCTAGGGTTCATAAGGCTATCGGTTGACATACCTATTGAAACAGCTAGCAAGAGCTGTTATCCTAACTCAGCTAATCTGAAGCCGGCTCCAAGAGACACATTTATTTCGTGAGGATGATTTTTGAAGCTGTCTATCATATAGGAAACCCAGTTAAACTTCAAGCAAGAACTGTAATTTTACCTCACCTTAGTTGAAACCTAATCCTATAGACCTATTTAGTTCGTGAGCCTGTTATATGCATCAATAAGAAAAAACTTTATTCCTTACGTTATTAGGTAACAATCATATAAGCAACAGGATGAGCCCGTAGACAACTAAGTGCCAGAGCCTTCATGTGATCAGTTGATCTGATCTTCCACATATCAACCTGTTGAGCGAACACGTTCCAGATGAGAGTGACCCTAGGAATAAATGATCGCTGATTCAGTGGTGCTCTTGTCAAAGCCAGCACCAGCAAAGTTTGTTGAAGATTAAGAGCCTAATGCTATGGGTGCCAACTACTAGTTGTCCAAGGAGTTGGGACAGGTGCAGAACTTTGAGAATGTTGGCCTTGTACAAAACAGTAAGACCAGCAATATCACGACAATGATGTAGGCATAAGAATAAAAGATCATACGAACAAAGGTAACTACAGCAGGCCTATTGGCCCCATACGAGGCAGCTCCTATTTATAACCACCCAATCCCACTCATACACATGTCCAACCCACGTTTGAAGCACTTGAGGGACTCCACCTCATCCACGTTACGCGGTAATTGGTTCCACAAATCAACAACCCTCTTACTGAACCCGTATTTACCCAAGTCTTTCCTAAATCTAAACTTATCCAATTGATACTCATTGTTTCGTGTTCTGTCATGTGTTGATACTTTTATTACCCTATTAATATCCCCCTTTGTTATGTCCATTCATCCACTTGTAAACCTCTATCATGTCAATCCTAACTTTTTGCCATTCCAGTGAATGCAATTTAAGCTTTGGTAATCTCTCTTCATATAACAGGTTTCTAATTTGGAGAAGTAACTTTGTCATCCTACGCTGGACACGTTCAGGTGAATTTATATTCATTCTATAGTATGGCGAACAAAACTGAACTGCATAATCTAAATGGGGCCTAACCAGAGAAAAATATAGCCGAAGAACAACACCAGGTGTCTTGTTACTAACGCTTCGATTAATAAATCCCAGTGTCCTATTTGCCTTATTACGAACTTTCATGCATTGATCCCTTGGTTTTAATTTTTAATTACCTGGCCTCAAAAATTGAACATTTATCAGCATTAAATTATATCTGCCAATCTTTTGACCATTTCAAAACCCTATTTATATCGACTTGAAGTGACAGTGAGTCTTCTTCCAAATTTATTTCCGTACCGATTTTTGTATCTCCGCCAAATTTGCAAATGTTGGTACTCAAACCTGATTCTAAATCATTCATAGATATTATATATATTATTATATACAACAGAGGTCCCAGGACCTCTGTTGTTTATAATAGAGTCCACCTATTATAGGGTTATAATAGAGTTCACCAATGAGAGTCCAACTCTCAAGGTGGAGTGCCTTGAGGCACTCCACTTACAACATTTTCCCAGTCTGACTTAACCCCATTTATTCTAACGCTCTGTTTTCATTGGTATAGCCATGCCCTAATCCAACTTAATATAGCACCCCAATACCATGAGCGCCAATCTAAAAAGATTGACGCTCAGTCTTTATTGTGGCACTGTATCAAAAGCTTTGTTAAAGTCAAGGTACACAACTTCACAATCCTTACCACTATCATCTGCCTCAACTATGCTGGAATAACTAGATAGCAAATTTGTTAAACATGAACTGGCATTCATAAAAACCATGTTGATAATCATTTATTAATGTATGGTCTTCAAGATGAAGACGAATTGTATTTGCAGTTATCAATTCAAGTAGTTTTCCTACAATAGACGTTAGGCTAATTGGCCGAAAGTTTGACACAAGTAATCTATCTCCTTTCTTAAAAATTGGTAAGACATTAACAGTCTTTCACATTAACAGTCTTTCATGACTCTGTCACTCTGCCTGACTCTACTGATTTATTATTTATAGTAGACAGTGGCTCGGAAAGCTCCTCTTTGCATTCTTTAAGCACCCTAGCAAACACTTCATCCACCCCTGAGGATTTGTTTGATTTGAGTTTTACTATTTGTTTAATTATATCCTCCCTGGTAACTGCTAAACTAGACAACCTGTCCTCGTCCCCACCCACATAGACTTCCTCGGTTGAAGGCATATTGTTAAGTTCGTTCTTAGTAAATAAAGAAATAAAATGTTTATTAAAAATACTACTCATCTCCTCGTCATTATCCGTTATCTAACCTGTCTCAGTTTTTAATGGACCTATCCTTTCCCTAATCTTCGTTCGATATAACTAAAAAAAACATATAGGATTTGTCTTTGCTTGCACTGCTATGCGAAACTTCATAGTTTCTTTTTTGCCATCCTTATCTCTTTTTTAACATTTCTGACCAGTTGTACGAATCCTGTTCTAAACTGACTTCCTCATTCCTAATTCTTTTGTACCACGCTCTCTTTTTACCTACAAGGTTCTTCAAATCTTTTGTTATCCACTTTGGGTCATTAATATTCGAACTATTCAATTTGTATGGTATACTGCGTTCCTGTGCTTTGCTTAGAATATTTTAAGTTATAATTTGAATCCACATAGAAATCCCTTTTTACGTGACCTATCGCTGGGTTCACGTCTCACTCCAAGATCGGCCCACCCCTCATGCCCAAGACTTTCCAATCTATTTGACCCAAACAATTTCTTAGGCTATTAAAATAAGCTTTTCGAAAATCTGGCACTTTAACAAAATTTCCTCCTACAGATCTACTTCCATTCTTTGCTAAATCTGATCTCTTTGTGATCACTGTTCCCTAGCTCACTTACTATTTCGATGTCATTAATTTGTGTTTCCCTGTTAGTTAACACTAAATCTAAAATAAAATTTTCCTGCGTTGGTTCCTTAATGCGTTGCATAAGAAATCAATCGTATATTAATTTTAGAAAATCTTCTGCTTCATTATTCCCTATTCTGTTAAACCAATTTGTTCCACTAAAATTAAAGTCACCCATGACACAAATACTGTTAGACCTAGATTTTCTAGATATTTCATCCCATAGGTGCTTTGCTTCCATCCTCTCTAAGTTTGGTGGCCTGTATATAACTCCTATTATAAAAGATTATTGTTTTTTCGTTTAATTCTATCCAAACAGTTTCTGTGTGAGGCTCAGTTTTGATTCCCTCTTTGAGACTACATTTCAAATTTTCCCGAACATATATGGCTACTCCCCTCTCCTTGTCTAATATATCTTTCTGTGTGAAATAGTTTAAATCCATTTATTTTACATTCAGCTAATAATTCTCTATTTTCTACATTCGTCCTATTCCAGAATGAAATAGATCTGTAGGAGAAAATTCTGTTAAAGTGCCGGATTTCGAAAAGCTGATTTCAATAGCCTAAGATTTTTGGGGGGTCAATAGATTGAAAAGTCTAGGGCATGGGGATTGGGCCGGTTTATTTTGGATTCAAAATATAACTTATTTAATTAAAAATATTTTAAGCAAAGCACAGGAACGTAGTATACCATACAAATTGAATAGATCGAATACTAATGAATCAACGTGGATAACAAAGGATCTGAAGAACCTTATAGGTAAAAAGAGCGGGCAGTACGAAAGGATTTAGAATGGGGAAGTCAGTTTAGAACAGGAATTCGTACAACTGGTTAGAAATGTTAAAAAAAGAGATAAGGAAAGCAAAAAGAAACTATGAAGTTCGCATAGCAGGGCAAGCAAAGATAAATCCTAAAGAGTTTTTTTCAGTTGCATCGAACAAAGTCTAGGGAAAGGATAGGTCCATCTAAAACTGAGACAGGTTAAATAACTGATAACGACGAGGAGATGAGTAGTATTTTTAATAAATATTTTTTCTCTGTATTTACTAAAGAAGAACTCTATGCCTTCAGCCGAACAAGTCTATGAGGGTGAGAACGAAGACAGGTTCACTAGTTTGGCAGTTACACGGAGGATGTAATTCAACAAATAGTAAAACTAAAACCAAACAAATCCCCAGGGCTGGATGAAGTGTTTGCCAGGGTGCTTAAAGAATGCAAAGAGGAGCTTTGTGAACCACTATTTATCATATTTAATAAATCAATAGAGTCAGGCAGAGTGCCAAAGTCATGGAAGGTTGCTAATGTGGTACCAATTTTTAAGAAAGGATCACTTTTTAAGAACACTTGCCTCAAACTATCGGCCAATTAGCCTAACATCTATTGTGGGAAAGTTACTTGAATCAATAATTGCAAATACAATTCGTCTTCTTCTTGAGAAACATAAATTAATAAATGAGTCGCAATATGGTTTTACAAATGGCCGTTCATGTTTAACAAATTTGCTATCTTGTTATTCCAGCATAGTTGAGGCAGTTGATAGTGGTAAGGATTGTGATGTTGTGTACCTTGATTTTAGCAAAGCTTTTGATACAGTGCCACATGAAAGACTGATTAAAAAGATAGAGGCTAATGGTATTGGGGGTGGAATATTAGCACTTTCCCGCTCTCGGAGCTCAAAAAAAAATAATACCCTAGATGCTTTCGGCGCTCCGCGCGCCTACGCGGTAAGACCGAAAAAGTGTACACTCTTTTTACTGTCCTGACAATAATTGAAGGCGCACGTATTTAAATTTGGTATCACTGTGTTCGCAATGAAATTGTCTATAAGAGCATACCTATAAAATACCGCCGAAGTATAAGGACTATCAACACCAAATAAAAAACTATTTAGATCACTCGCCAAGAGCGCCAAACAGCAACAAAATGTTTCCACTCTCTTAATGGTTGCGAAGCCTACAGTTGTCCTACATCGCTAATTGTGGTATCATTGGAATCGCAATAAAAGTCTCTACACGGACATATGCATATGAATGTATAATAAAGGTAATTGCCCACCCGCAAGAGTGTGGGAAGTGGAGAGTAGTTAGCCGCGAGCGCACTGGCGAAAACACAGGTGGGAAATCATGCTTGGAAAGTTTATACATTTATACGTTTCCTGACCCTACTTTTCTATGTACGTATTTCTTTTTTATACCAATGTGTTCGCAATAAAATTTTATATAAGATGAAATGTATAACAATTGTACAAAGCATGTGTAAGAGAAGCGCCAAATATAGAACCATGTCGCTCAGTATGCGTTCGCGGTAGAAACGAACGCATTGTTTTCGTTCGTTTGATATTTGTCATGTTGAAACATTTTATAATTTGTATGACAGTGATCGCAGTAAAATTCCCTACACAGACATATACATAACACATACAAATATTTCCCACGTGTTGGATATATCAACGGCTAAAGGGAACCCACTGCCACACGCCGACACACCCAGAGCCACACCCGCCACACCCCCAAACATACTTTGTGTTTTTTTTTTTTACTCATAGAAGTTTATGTGATATAATATTCATTCTGGTACCAAAAAATTCGCAAATAAATTTTCTACAAAACGTATATAATATAACTTCTTATAGATAATAAAAAATTCCAAATAGGTGTACTTACCCTGTCTATGTTGATTGAAGATCAACAGTTGAGCATTTTTTCTTCACTCCACCATCTTCAGGCTTCTGATCCTGAAGTTGCTCATCTGATGTTTCTTAGGTGGAGTGAAGCTGTTGGCGGTGGTTATTTTTTCTCCACCCAAAATATCTTTCTTCGGTGGTACCTTGTGTAGCAAGGCGCAGGGCACAGTGCCACATCACAAGTTTTACATCCATATCTCACGTCCCTCCTTATGCCAGACTTGAAACAAACACGGCATCTTCTTTTTTTAGCCAGGTGCACGAGTTCATGCGTCAACTTGTAGTTGAGACGTTGTTCTGAATCTATAATTCTTCTATTTCTTGGATGCACTGGAGGAATATTGTCTTCTACAGGAACCACCAAACTTGTAGTAGAATCTTCTATGAAATCCGAAACATCAAGTGGTTCTATGTCCTCAATGTCCATTTCAGAATTTGTGGTTGATGAGTGGGGTTGAGGTGTTGAGGTGAGCAGAGGACGCCTCGCACCAGATGGCCCGGGTGTTGAAACTGCCGCATCAGCAGGAGGAGCTGCGCTGGCATCTATGTCGGGAACATGTGGTATACTTGTTGTTGTTGGTCATTCCTCGCTGTTCCACGCCAATAAGGCTTTTATTCCTACTGCGTGAAACTCTAATAATGTTAGTTTTTTTGTGTCTGTTGAGGAGTGGTTATACAATGCGTATGCATTGTGCATGGCCATTTGCAGAAAATAGAAAGTGATCTTCTTTGTCCATTTGTGGGTTTTTCTTGCAAACTCATAATATTTGACCATTTGATCAAAATGATCAACACCTTTCATGAACTTATTGTAATCCACTATGGCCTTGGGTTTGTTCATTTTCACAATTTCTACTCCAGTTCTCCCGTCACGTTTACTAACGCGTTTCCTGCGCTGTGCTTGAGTAGTGTCGGCATTGTGGATATTGGTGATGACAGAGACGGGGCGCTTGTCCTTCCAAACTATAACAAAGGTGTTATCCTTGCGCATGTATAGGGTCGTGTCGGTTGCCATTTTACCCTTTACCACTTGTTGCAGATCCTTGGGGGCGCCACGTTGGAGTCTAAGTGTGCCACATGTGTAAACACCCACTTCACGTAATTGTTCTGTTAGGCTTACCGAGTTATAGTAGTTATCCATATACAGATGATAACCCTTGTTGACTAGGGGCGCCATCAACCCCATCACGGTTGCCCCTGTCGTTTTTCCAATTCCACAATACACATCATATTTATATATGTAGCCTGATGTCCCTTCGGCCAACATATAAAATTTTACACCATATTTATCAGGCTTGTTGGGATTGTAGACCTTGAAAGAGAGGCGGCCGCGCCATGCCATTGTACCCTCATCGAGACTCAATTCTTTTTTGGGGATATAAACAGATGCAAATTTTTCTGAAAAATAGTCCATTAGTGGTCTCACTTTTATCAGTCGGTCACTATTATTCACTGGAACGCCTTTTTTTGTTATACATGTGGAAGAACTTAGAAATGTGTTGGAACCGAGCAGACGACATAAACGAGTTGAAGAATCGACAATGCCACATCTGATTCGTCTGCCAGTACATCCTCATTGTAGGCATCTTCACTATGCCCATCAGTATGGAGAGGGCCAAATATCGGGCCATTTCTTTCACAGACACTGGTTTCCACGTTTTTCTTGCCGAGTCAGCCATGAGATGTATGATGTGTGTGGCATGCAAATTGGTTTCATTCGCTAAGTATTCAACCACTGCTCTAGTGAAAAACAGTTGTAAAAACTGCAATGGAGTAGTAGGTAGTGGAATTGTTAGGCCAGGGTTTGCAGAAAAGTCATCAACGATGGGAGGAGTATTGCTACGATTCCAGTTATCACCCAGCCTAGCCCTCTTTGGTACCGGACACATGCGGTTTCCGCGTGGCGGGGCAGGGGCTTCTTCTTCACTCTCATCCTCACTCTCACTCGAAATATCATCATCAGTTGTGGAAACCTCATATAACACATCATTTTCAGGTTCGTCAGCCTCAAATTCATCATCAGAAGACCCTGAAAAGGCTTCAACAATGTCGGGAATCTTGGATGGAGTGAGCTTGACCCCACGATACAGATCGTGAATCATGGCGATCTCTTCTGTTTTCCTAGATTTCCTACCTTTCTTTTGCGTTCCACTGCTTGTTCCTGGTGCAGCATCCATGTTAACGGAACGGAAATAAATGCGTAAAACGGGTCACGTTTGCCGCGAGAGGGGAGCGGAGTGTGGGCACTTGTGGTGTCAACAAAACAATGGGCCGACCACGTGACCGGGTAGGCCGAGATGCCATGTGTTCGGTGAGGAAGAACGGGAATTTCATGGCGAAAAATCTGAGAGTATCCCCATCCAGTTCGGTTAGAAAATGGAATTTATACAAATATTTTTTCGATGGACTACAGGTGTAGTCTGTTATGCGGAAACGTAAGAAAATACGGTGACGACCTATGTCTAATCTAAAGCGCGAAAGTGTTTTTAATTAAGTTGGATTAGGGCATAACTATTCTAAAGGAAACAGAGAGATAGTATAAATAGGGTTAAGTCATAGTGGGATAATTAATGTTGTAAGTGGAGTGCTCAAGGCTCTGTCCTGGGACCTCTGTTGTTTATAATATATATCAATGATAGATTCAGTTTTGTGAATAACATTTGCAAACTTGCTAATGATACAAAAATCGGTAGGGAAATTTCATAAGAACATAAGAACAAAGGTAACTGCAGAAGGCCTATTGGCCCATACGAGGCACCTCCTATTTATAACTAAGCACTAATCCCTACTCATGAATTGGAAACCGTTATGCTGTTCCCCCTATCTCTGGCACAAAAAGCTATATCCAAATACCTCTCCTGAGAATCTCCTACAACCAAAATTCGCTTATCTACTTCATTTGTGTTTTTAGTAGCTTGAAGGACTGGCGCTCCATTCGTTGTCTTGCCTTTTGAGCGAAGTGCAAGCTCCCTGCAGCACTCGTGTTCCTTCATGGCATATGAGCTGGAAGTTTTTAGGACATCGGTAGGCGGCCTAGGACAGAGTGTCCTTAGGAACCCTGTCCTTTGTGACATTCCAAGGCGAGGACTTTTTAATACTGGTCTCCTCGTTTGTTTCTTGACGTTTTCAAGATGACAGTAATGGTTCTTCTTTTAAACGCTCAAGCCTATGCTGAGGCTACACTCTAACTTTCACGTACGAAAAGGAAGAAATGCCAACTGCTGCAAGAATCATCAATTATAAACATTTAGCGATTTCTACCTGGGGAAGGAGAGAGAGAGAGAGAGAGAGAGAGAGAGAGAGAGAGAGAGAGAGAGAGAGAGAGAGAGAGAGAGAGAGAGAGAGAGAGAGAGAGAGAGAGAGAGAGAGAGAGAGAGATAAATAAATAAATATTTTTTTATTCTGGAAAAGTACATACATAGTGGATTTACAAACATAATGTTGGATTTATAGAAAGAGCTAGTACATACAATACCTAAAGCCACTAATATGCATAGAATTTCGGGCAAGGAGTGGGGCAAAAAAAAACCCACTTACGCTAAAACTTAATAGTAATTGGGATTAGGTATAAATTGTGTTGAGAAAAGGAATAAAAAATAAGGGGGGGGGGAATATGGCAGAAATCAGCAATTATACAAGTTGGTGACAGCATTGTTTCGAAATAGCAAGACATGGGTTGGCATTTAGGGGGTAAGGTAAGTTACATGGTGTCAATTAGGTAGTACTTAGTTTTACTCCTAAACTGTTTGAGAGAGGTACAGCCTTTATCATGATTGGGGAGGTCATTCCACATTCTAGGTCCCTTTATTTGTAGAGCATTTGTAGTTTGGTTATCACTCTTGGAATATCAAATAGGTATTTGTTTCTGGTGTGATGACTATGAGTTCTGTTACAACCTTCTGGGAAGCTTCTAAGGTCAGGATTAACATTGCAGTTCAGTGTTTTAAATATATAGATTACACATGAGAGGATATGCAGTGACTTAATATCAAACATATTCAAAGATTTGAGTAAGGGTACCGAGTGCTGTCTGGGGCCAGAGTTAGATATTGTTCTAATAGCAGCTTTGTGTTGAATAATTAGAGGACGTAATTGATTTTGTGTAGCAGAACCCCAAGCACAAATACCGTAATTGAGATAAGGAAAGATGAGAGAGTAATAGAGCGTCACCAGGGCAGGGGTGAGGTACATAATATCTGATCTTAGAAAGAATGCCAACAGTTTCAGAAACTTTTTTTAAATATTTAGAATGTATCCCTGGAAATTCAGCGTGTTATCGACAAGAACACCAAGGAATTTGCCATCTACTTTGTTAGTAATTTGGATATTGTTTATTCTTAGATTAATTTGATTTGAGGATTTATTGCCAAACAAAATATAGAAAGTTTTGTCAATATTAAGGGTGAGTTTGTTGTCAGTTAGTCAAAGATGGACTTTATTTAGTTCAATGTTCACTGTGACATTTAGAGTAAGAAGGTCAAGACTGGAGAAAAGGAAGGTTGTGTCGTCTGCAAATAGAATTGGTTTGCGGTGTTGAGTGGCATTTGGAATGTCATTATTGTAGATGAGAAAGAAGAGAGGGACAAGAATGCTGCCCTGAGGAACACCAGTGTTAATTGGTAGGGTGGGAGAAATTGAATTATTCACAGAAACATACTGGAGCCTGTCAGCAAGTTAAAACTGAAGATATTGTAGAGAGTGACCTCTGACTCCATAATGATGTAATATAAGAAAGTTATGGTGGTTGGCTGTGTCAAAAGCCTTATGTAGGTCACCAAATAACCCAACAGGGAACCCATTTTTATCAAGAGATGTATGTATCAAGTTAATCATACTAATAAGTGTGTTGTTAGTGTTTTTTTTTTGGGGGGGGGGGGCTGAAGTCATTTTGGCAAGAGCTAAGTATATTGTGTTTGGCTAGATAAGAGTAAAGTTGCTTATAGATTAGTTTTTCAAATATTTTATCAAGTTTGGCAGAATTGATATAGGAATACATGCAATTGAAAACTCACACCCCAGAAGTGACTTGCACCCATACTGCCTAGAGCACCATGCAATTGGTGTAATGGGGACCTTATCCACTCGACAATCACGACAGGACAAAGGCTGATGGTAGCCATAGTTATTTCCGCATCAGCCCGCTAGCACTCTGATGATAATCATTGGCTTAGCATTTTATCAAATCACCTCATTCTTTGGGGGCACACGTGAGGAGCACAAAATTGAACATGCCTGAATGGTCCCCAGGCATACATGCAACTGAAAACTCACAACCCAAAAGTGACTCGAACCCATACTGCCAGGAGCAATATGTAACTGCTGTACAGGGCCCCACTCGATCATCACGACCGGACAAAAGTTGATGGCAGCCGAGTGTTTTTCCCCATCAGCCCTCCAGTACTCTGATGGTAATCTTGGGCATAGCATTTTATCAAATCACCTCTTTCATTGGGGCGCACATGAGGAACACAAATGCGAACAAGCCTGAATGGTCCCCAGGCATACATGCAATTGTAAACTCACACCCCAGAAGTGACTCGAACCCATACTGCCATGGGCACTATGTAACTGGTGTACAGGGCACCTTATCCACTCGACCATCACGACCGGACAAAAGCTGAAAGTAGCCGAGGCCATTTCCCCATCAGCCCACCAGACCACTGATGGTAATCTTGGGCATATCATTTTATCAAATCACCCCATTCTTTGGGGCACACGTAAGGAAAGCAAATGTGAGCAAGCCTGAATGGTCCCCCAGGCATTCATGCAAATGAAAACTCACATCCCAGAAGTGACTCGCAGCCATACTGCCAGGAGCACTCTGCAACTGGTGTAAAGTGCACCTTATCCAGTCGACCATCACGACTGGACAAAAGCTGATGGTAGCCAATTCTATTTCCCCATCTGCCCGCCAGCACTCAGATAATAATCATGGGCTTTGCATTTTATCAAATCACCTCATTCTTTGGGGGCACACGTGAGAAACACAAAAGCAAACATGCCAGAATGGTCCCCAGGCATACATGCAACTGAAAACTCACACTGCAGAAGTGACTCGAAACCATACTGTCAGGAGCCCTATGCAACTGGTGTCCAGGGAACCTGATCCACTCGACCATCACGACCGGACAAAAACTGATGGTAGGCGAGACTATTTCCTCATCAGGCTGCCAACACTCTGATAATACACTTGGGCTTAGCACTTTATCCAATCACCTCATTCTTTGGGGAAAACGTGAAAAACACAAAAGCAAACAAGCCAGAATGGTCCCCAGGCATACACGCAACTGAAAAATCAGACCCCTGAAGTGACTCGAACCTATACTGCCAGGAGCACTATGCAACTGGTGTACAGGGCACCTTATCCACTTGACCATCACGACCGGACAAAAGCTGATGTTTGCCAACGGTATTTCCCCATCAGCCCGCTCTGATGGTAATCTTGGGCGAAGCATTTTATCAAATCACCACATTCTTTGAAGAACACGTGGGGAACACAAATGCAAACAAGTCTCAATGGTCCGCATGCATACTTGCAGCTGAAAACTCACAAACCAAAAGTGACTCGAACCCATACTGCCAGGAGCACTATGCAACTAGTGTACAGGTCACCTTATCCACTCGACCATCATGACTGGACAAAAGTTGATGGTAGCCGAAGATATTTCCCCATCAGTCCTCCGGCACTCTGATGGTAATCTTGCGCATAACATTTTATCAAATCACCTCCTTTTGGGTGTGCGGGTACACAAATGCGAACAAATCTGAATGGTCCTCAGGCATACATGCAACTGAAAACTCACACCCCAAAAGTGACTCGAACCCATACTGCCAGGAGCCCTATGCAACTGGTGGTAGCTGAGTCTATTTCCCCATCAGCCCGCCGGCGCTCTGATGGTAATCTAGGGCATAGCATTTTATCAAATCACTTCATTCATTGGGGCACACGTGAGGAACACAAAAGCGAACAAGCCTGAATGGTCCCCAGGAATACATGCAATTGAAAACTCACACCCCCAAAAGTGACTTGAACGCATACTGCCTGGAGCACTATGCAACTGGTGTACAGGGAACATGATCCACTCGACCATCACGACCGGACAAAAGCTGACGGCAGCCAAGTCTATTTCCTCATCAGCCCGCTGGTACTCTGATGTTAATCTCTGGCATAGAATTTTATCAAATCACCTCATTCTTTGGGGTACACATGAGGAACACAAATGCGATCAAGCCTGAATGGTCCCCAGTCATACACATAACTGAAAACTTACACCCAGAAAGTGACTTGAACCCATACTGCCAGGAGCCCTATGCAACTGGTGTACAGGGAACCTGTTCCACTCGACCATCATGACTGGAAAAAAGCTGATGGTTGCTGAGGCTATTTCCCCATCAGCCCGCCGGCACTCTGATGGTAATTTAGGGCATAGCGTTTTATCAAATCACCTCATTCTTTAGGCCACTCGTGAGGAGCACAAAAGCGAACAAGTATGAATGGTCCCCAGGCATACATGCAACTGAAAACTCAAACCCAAGAAGTGACTTGAGACCATCCTGCCAGGAGCACTATGCAAATGGTGTACAGGACACCTTATCCACTCGACCATCATGACCAGCCAAAATCTGATGGTTGTCGAGGCTATTTCCCCATCAGCTCGCTGGCACTCTGATCGTAATCTTCGTCATAGCATTTTATCAAATCACCTCATTCTTTGGGGCACACGTGGGGAACACAAATGAGAACAACCCTGAATGGTCCCCAGGCATAAATGCAACTGAAAACTCACCCTAGAAGTGAAACGAACCAATACTGAAAGGAGCTCTATGCAACTGGTGTACAGGGCACCTTATCCACTCGACCACCATGACCGGACAAAAGCTGATGGTAGCTGAGGCTATTTCCCCATCAGCCTGCCTGTACTCTTATGGTAATCTTGGTCATCGCATTTTATCAAATCACCTCAATCTTTGGGGCACACGTGGGGAACACAAATGCAAACCAGCCTGAATGGTCCCCAGGCATACATGCAACTAAAAACTCACACCCCAAAAGTGACTCGAACCCATTCTGCCAGGAGCCCTATGCAACCGGACAGAAGCAGATGGTTATCTTGGGGTTATCTTGAGATGATTTCTGGGCTTTTTAGTGTCCCTGCGGCCCGGTCCTCGACCAGGCCTCCACCTCCAGGAAGCAGCCCGTGACAGCTGACTAACACCCAGGTACCTATTTTACTACTAGGTAACAGGGGCATAGGGTGAAAGAAACTCTGCCTTATGTTTCTGGCCGGCGCCTGGGATCGAACCCAGGACCACATGATCACAAGTCCAGCGTGATGTCCGCTCGGCTGACCGGCTCCCGTGGCGTTCCTCACGTGTGCCCCCACAGAATGAGGTGATTTGATAAAATGTTATTCCCAAGATTACCATCAGAGTGCCGGCAGGCTGATGGGAAAATACCCTCAGCTACCATCAGTTTTTGTTCGGTCGTGATGGTGAAGTGGATAAGCAGCCCTGTACACCAGTTGCATAGTGCTCCTGGCAGTATGGGTTCGAGTCACATCTGGGGTTTAAGTTCACAGTTGTGTGTAGGCCTGGGGGACCATTCTGGCTTGTTCGCTTTTGTGTTCCGCACGTGTGCCCCAAAGAATGAGGTGATTTGATAAAATGCTAAGCCTATGTTTATCATCAAAGTGCTGGCGGGCTGATGGGGAAATTGAATTGGCTACCATCAGCTTTTGTCCAGTCGTGATGGTTTAGTGGATAAGATGCCCTTTACACCAGTTGCATAGTGCTCCTGGCAGTATAAGTGCGAGTCACTTCTGGGGTGTGAGTTTTCATTTCCATGTATGCCTGGGGAACCATTCAAGCTTGCTCACATTTGTTTTCCTCCCGTGTGCCCAAAAGAATGAGGTGATATGATAAAATGGTATACCCAAGATTACCATCAGACTACCGGCGGGCTGATGGGGAAATGGCCTCGGCTACTATCAGCTTTTGTCCGGTCGGGATGGTCGAGTGGATAAGGTGCCCTCTACACCAGTTGCATACTGCTCCTGGCAGTTGCATACTGCTCCTGGCAGTATGGGTTCGAGTCACTTCTGGGGTGTCAGTTTTCAGTTGCATGTATGACTGGGGACCATACAGGCTTGTACGCATTTGTGTTCCTCACGTGTGCTCCAAAGAATGAGGTTATTTAATAAAATGCTATGCTCAAGAATACCTTCAGAGATTTCAAGCGGGATGATAGGGAAATAGACTCGGCTACCATCAGCTTTTGTCTGGTCGTGATGGTCGAGTGGATAAGGTGCCCTGTACACTAGTTGCATTGTGCTCCTGGCAGTATGGGTTGAAGTCACAATCTGGGGTTTGAGTTTTCAGTTACATGTATGCCCAAGACCATACAGGCTTGTTCGCATTTGTGTTCCTCACGTTTGCCCCAATGAATGAGGTGATTTGATAAAATGCTATGCCCAAGATTACCATCTGAGTGCCGGCGGGGAAGTGGTTCAAATAGCTTCGGCTATCACTTCCTTATTTCCAGTCGTCATGGTCAAGCAGATTAAGGCGTCCTGTAGATACCAATTGCGTTGCTCCTGGGAGTATGGGTTCGAGTCACTTCTGGGGTGTGAGTTTTCTATCGCATTTAGTCCTGCGGACCATTCAGGCTACTTCGCATTTGTGTTCCTCACGTGTGCTCCCAAAGAATGAGGTGATTTGATAAAATGCTATGCCCAAGATTACCATCCGAGTGACGGTGGGGAAGTGGTTCAAATAGCTTCGTCTATCACTTCCTTATGTCCGGTCGCAATGGTCAAGCAAATTCAGGCGTCCTGTAGATACCAGTTGCGTTGCTCCTGGGAGTGTGGGTTCGAGTCACTTCTGGGGTGTGAGTTTTCAGTTGCATATAGACCTGGGGACCATTCAGGCTTGTTCGCAATTGTGTTCCTCACGTGTGCCCCAAAGAATGAGGTGATTTGATAAAATGCTATGCCCAAGATTACAATCCGAGTGCAGGCGGGGAAGTGGTTCAAATAGCTTCGACTATCACTTCCTTATTTCCGGTCGTCATGGTCAAGCGGATTAAGGCGTCCTGTAGATACCAGGTGCGTTGCTCCTGGGAGTATGGGTTCGAGTCACTTGTGGGGTGTGAGTTTTCAGTCGCATATTGTCCTGGGGACAATTCAGGCTTGTTCACATTTGTGTTCCTCACGTGTGCCCCAAAGAATGAGGTGATATGATAAAATGCTATTCCCAAGATTACCATCCGAATGCCGGCAGGGAAGTGGTTCAAATAGCTTCTTCTATCACTTTCTTATGTCCGGTCATGATGGTCAAGCGGATTAAGGCGTCCTGTAGATACAAGTTGCGTTGCTCCTCTGAGTATGGGTTCGAGTCACTTGTGGGGTGTGAGTTTTCAGTCGCATATAGTCCTGGCGACCATTCAGGCTTGTTTGCATTTGTGTTCCTCACGTGTGCCCCAAATACTGAGGTGATTTGATAAAATGCTATGCTCAAGATTACCATCCGAGTGCCGGCGGGGAAGTGGTTCAAATAGCTTCAGCTATCACTTCCTTATGTCCAGTCGTGAATAGCTCTGTCGTACATAGTCCTGGGGACCATTCAGGCTTGTTCGCATTTGTGTTCCTCACATGTGCCCCAAAGAATGAGGTGATTTGATAAAATGCTCTGCCCAAGATTACCATCCGAGTGCCGCCTGGGGAAGTGGTTCCAATTGCTTCGGCTATCACTTCTTTATGTCCGGTCGTGATGGTCAAGCAGATTAAGGTGTCCTGTAGATACCAGTTGCATTGCTCCTGAGAGTGTGGGTTCGAGTGACTACTGGGGTGTGAGTTTTCAGTCGCATATAGTCATGGGGACCATTCAGGCTTGTTTGCATTTGTGTTCCTCACGAGTGTTCCAAAGAATGAGGTGATTTCATAAAATGCTATGCCCAACATTATGATCTGAGTGCCGGCGGGGAAGTGGTTCAAATACCTTCGGCTGTCACTTCCTTTTGTTCGGTAGTGATATTGACGTCAAGCAGATTAAGGTGTCCTGTAGATATCAGTTGCGTTGCTCCTGGGAGTATGGGTTTGAGTCACTTTATGGGGTGTGAGTTTTCAGTCGCATATAGTCTTCAGGACCATTCAGGCTTGTTCGTATTTGTGTTCCTCACGTGTGCCCCAAAGAATGAGACGATATGATAAAATGCTATACCCAAGATTACCATCCGAGTGCCGGCGGGGAAGTGGTTCAAATAGCTTTGGCTATCACTTCCTTATTTCCGGTCGTCATGGTCAAGCAGATTAAGGCGTCCTGTAGATACCAATTGCGTTGCTCCTGGGAGTATGGGTTCGAGTCACTTCTGGGGTGTGAGTTTTCTATCGCATTTAGTTCTGCGGACCATTCAGGCTTGTTCGCATTTGTGTTCCTCACGTGTGCTCCCAAAGAATGAGGTGATTTGATAAAATGCTATGCCCAAGATTACCATCCGAGTGACGGTGGGGAAGTGGTTCAAATAGCTTCATCTATCACTTCCTTATGTCCGGTCGCAATGGTCAAGCAAATTCAGGCGTCCTGTAGATACCAGTTGCGTTGCTCCTGGGAGTGTGGGTTCGAGTCACTTCTGGGGTGTGAGTTTTCAGTCGCATATAGACCTGGGGACCATTCAGGCTTGTTCGCAATTGTGTTCCTCACGTGTGCCCCAAAGAATGAGGTGATTTGATAAAATGCTATGCCCAAGATTACAATCCGAGTGCAGGCGGGGAAGTGGTTCAAATAGCTTCGGCTATCACTTCCTTATTTCCGGTCATCATGGTCAAGCGGATTAAGGTGTCCTGTAGTTACCAGGTGCGTTGCTCCTGGGAGTATGGGTTCGAGTCACTTGTGGGGTGTGAGTTTTCAGTCGCATATAGTCCTGGGGACAATTCAGGCTTGTTCGCATTTGTGTTCCTCACATGTGCCCCAAAGAATGAGGTGATATGATAAAATGCTATTCCCAAGATTACCATCCGAATGCCGGCAGGGAAGTGGTTCAAAAAGCTTCGGCTATCACTTCCTTATTTCCTGTCGTCATGGTCAAGCGGATTAATGCGTCCTGTAGATACTAGTTGTGTTGCTCCTGGGAGTATTTGTTCGAGTCACTTCTTGGGTGTGAGTTTTCAGTCGCATATAGGCCTGGGGACCATTCAGGCTTGTTCGCATTTGTGTTATCTTGAGGTTATCTTGAGTTGATTTCGGGGCTTTAGTGTCCCCGCGGCCCGGTCCTTGACCAGGCCTCCACCCCCAGGAAGCAGCCCGTGACAGCTGACTAACACCCAGGTACCTATTTACTGCTAGGTAACAGGAGCATTCAGGGTGAAAGAAACTTTGCCCATTTGTTTCTGCCTCGTGCGGGAATCGAACCCGCGCCACAGAATTACGAGTCCTGCGCGTTATCCACCATGCTACGAGGCCCCATGTGTTCCTCACATGTGCCCCAAAGAATGAGGTGATTTGATAAAATGCTATGCCCAAGATTACCATCCGAGTGCCGGCGAAGAAGTGGTTCAAATAGCTTCGGCTATCACTTCCTTATGTCCCGTCGTGAATAGCTCAGTCGCATATAGTCCTGGGGACCATTCAGGCTTGTTCGCATTTGTGTTCCTCACTCGTGCCTCAAAGAATGAGGTGATTTGATAAAATGATATGCCCAAGATTACAGTCCGAGTGCTGGCGGGGAAGTGGTTCAAATAGCTTCGGCTATCACTTCCTTATGTCCGGTCGTGATGGTCAAGCGAATAAAGGCGTCCTGTAGATACCAGTTGCTTTGCTCCTGGGAGTATGGGTTCGAGTCACTTCTGGGGTGTGAGTTTTCTGTCGCATTTAGTCCTGGGGACCATTCAGGCTTGTTCCCATTTGTGTTCCTCACGTGTGCCCCAATGAATTAGGTGACATGATAAAATGCCATGACCAAGATTACCATCCGAGTGCCGGCGGGGAAAAGGTTCAAATAGCTTCGTCTATCACTTCCTTATGTCCGGTCGTGATGGTCAATTTTTTTTTTTATTAACATATTAGGTACATCTGCATTAGTGCAGCTACCCTAGACTATATGAAGTGGAGTACAGTGTGTCAAAAAAGCTAACTAGGTGATGCTAAAAAATCCCCATCACACAGGATGGTTAGTCATACAGAGGCATGTGATAAGCGGTCTGCACTGGCAGACTCCGGATGCATTTTGAGGATATCAACACCACAAGATTGAATAAGGTAGCTGTGGTAATACAAGTCCCCATCTCGCAGGATGGTTAGTCATACAGAGCCATGCTTTTAATATCCTGCACTGGCAAATTTTGGGTATACTGTGAGGATATCTTCAAGAATACGAGATTGAATAAAGTAATTGCAAAGCTCCAGGTACCTCATGCCAACTGGTCTGAAAGGTCTAATAACTTGGCATTCAGTGATGTAGTGCGGCAGATCATGCCGTAGTTCCTGCTCACAGAGTTTGCAACTGGAGTGCTCAGGATTGGGAGACCCGTCACCTGCAGCCACCTGCCACAGGTAATGGTAACCCAACCTGATCCTTGCAACCACTGTGTCGCACAGTCTAGTGGACGTTTTGTGCTGTCCATAGATGTAGGTTTCAGATCTGAACAAATCATAGCTTTTTATTCTAGTACTTTCAGGTCGTTGGGAGTCGGTAAGTTCTTTCCTATCAGATCTGAATGTTTGGACCAATACAGTTTTGACAGCAGAGATGGGGATACCTAGATCTAATTCAACTTCAAACTTGTTACACGCTAATTTGGCTGCAATGTCTGTCTCATTATGATGGGTTATATTTATGTGTGAAGGTATCCATACAAAGGAGATTCGAGACCCTTTACTCTGTGCATCAATTAGGTCATTTATAATTGGGAGTATGAGGTTCTTGCTGTCGATCTTCCAAGAAAAGTTTTCGATTGCTTGAAGAGCAGACTTTGAATCGCAGAATATTATTCCTCCTCCAATGTTTTTTAATGTGCTGGTTGCTAAATGTAATGCTGCTAGTTCTGATTGTGTGGAGGTCAGCCAGTTGTTTAACCGGACGCTGACAGTCTTTGTGCAAATATTATTTCTATAAAACCTAAATGCCGCTGCAGTCCGTCCAGTAGAAGACTGGATTGAGCCGTCGGTGTAGACACAGTGCTCGTGAGATCTTAGACTCTCGATGGAGGAGGCAATTGTTTCAAGAGTGACAGCATTGAGTAGAGCAAGATTCTCATTATCTTTCTTGGTGACAGGTGTGTATGATACTTGAATGGAGGGGTACAGATAAAGAGGAATATCAGAGACAGGTAGATTGCACTTAAAAGGAATGTTAAGTTTAATGAGATTGCAAGCATTGTTTCTCAGCCAATTATCATAAAAGGAGTGAGTTGGTATGTCGGCACCAGTCAAAAGGGTGTTAACAGCACTAAATAATTTGTCTCTGAGCAATGCAGGAGATGTAGGATCTCTCATGACTTTAAGGCAAAAGGTAGTGTTAACTTGCATTATTCTCTCTAGTATGGTTGGAAGCTTCAGTTCTTCCCTCATGTTGATGATTCTTGTGCATCTTGGGGCATCAAGAATTATCCTCATGGCCTCATTCTGTACTACTTCAAGTTTGTCCAACACAGAGGAGGGGAAATTAATTAAGTGCAGAGCATTATAATCAACGAGAGATCTAACAAACATCATATAGAATAGTCTAGCATATTTAATATTGATACCAATATTCTTACCAGTAAGTGTTCTCAATGGTTTTAGTCTTTCTTTTAACCTACGGTGTAGATCATTTACAATGTCACTGTTAATACCAACTCCAAGGTATTTGTGCTGCCCACACGTTTCAATGTTCTCGTTGTTGACCTTGAAAGCTATAGGGACATGAGTTTTCTCTTTGGGATGGAGAACTCTGGATTTAGTTATAGAGATAACAAGACCACATTCAATGTTTTTAGCAGCGAATGAATCAAGTAGAGCTTGCAGTCTAGTTTGGGAATTTGCAACAATGCATAGCATATATCATCGGCATAACAAATGACGGCTTCGTCAGGTAGTGTGGGAATATCAATTGTGGTTTTGTGCATCAGAACATTGAACAGTGTGGGACTTAGCGCTCCACCCTGGGGTGTACCCAACTCAAAGAGTGCACAGAGTTTACTTTTGACCCCCTTGAAAAGGACTGAGGCGGTTCTGTTACTCAGGTACCCCCTGAGCCATGTCAACAGTCTTCCCTTAACTCCAAAAGAGGCTAGCTGTTCTAGGATTATTTCTTTGTTTGCTGTATCAAAAGCAGTTTGGAGATCAATAAATGCCGCCTGAGAGTTTGGTCCCTCTCTGATAAAATACTCAGCAAAGCAAGTTTGTGTGCTTCTTCCAGGAAGGAAACCATACAGGTTAGGGGCAAGGTGGGGCTTGATTTGAAACATTAGTCTGTCGAGAATAATTCTCTCAAGAACTTTGCACATGCACGACGTCAGAGAATTGGGTCTAAATTTTTGTGAATTATGCTTGGGTATGGGTATTATGAGTCCCTGTGTCCAGCGGTCAGGTAAAACACCCTGCCTTGGACTTTGATTAAACAATTCTAGTAAAGGGCTATTTGGCAGCTCAGCAAGTACTCTCATGGTGTTGTATGTGATGCCATCCTCTCCAGGAGAGGTAGCCTTACCTTTCTTGAGTGCATTTTTAATTTCAAAGGGGGTTATGCCATAGTTATCATCGGGCCCTATTTCACTACAAGCAATTTCAATATTGAAGTTACGATTTATTTTAGTACTAGCTAGATAGTTTTGCACATCTAGGGGCAGGCTGCTTATACTAGCAGTGCTTGCATATTGCTGAAGCAGCATGTCGGCATAGTCTACAGGTGAATGGTGATCAAGTTGACGACTGCTTGGACGAGAAATCTTTTTAATTTTATTCCACATTTGGGATGAGGATGTTGCATGATTGATGCCTTGCAGAAACTGTTCCCAGTGCTGATTATACACCTGTTCCTTTAGCTCTCTAAACTCTCGGCTGGCTTTAAGAAATATGTTGAAGGTGTCAGCTGTTTTATGTGTTTTATACTGCTCAGCTAGGAATAGAACTCTGTCATGCAGGGGCTTAAGGCGTGAGTCAGTGAACCACCTCTGTCCCTTCCTCACTGGTTTGGGTCTTTTGGATTTTACAACATTGTCATAAAAAGCTGTTACTTCAGTGACCAGATCCTCATGTAATGCATTGACGGTAGTAAAGCAGTAAGTGTTATACCATTCGGAAATGCGGAATTTGAAGAGCATTCGTAAATTTTCAGGGATATTAATTATTTTTTTCCAAAGCTTAGGGGTTTGACATTATTGATAGTGTATGAACTGAATATGGCAAAGTGATCACTAACTAATTCATGAACAATTGATCCTCCGACAGCATTATCAATGAGACCATGACCAATGACATAATCAAGCCTGCCACCCCTGAGGTGTGTGACGTTAGAAGAGTCAAAGTTGAACACGGACATGTTATTATCTCTTCAAGTATTTTACAAAGACTCTGCCATTCCTGTTTGTGTTGGTGTCACCCAGGCTAGTGTGTCTAGCATTAAAATCACCCATTACAATGGTTTGAGAGCTGCTGGTAATTTTTGGGAGAGAAGCTTCCACCATTTGATCACACCTTACATATACATTAACTAAGTTAAGAAACCCGGTCGCTGTAACAATCTGAAACTGCTGATAATATGAGTCGTCACTTTTGTGGTTTTTAACATGTTTACACACTAGGTTACTTTTAACATACGTCAAGATACCGATATCATGGGAACCAACATTTGAGAAAGCTACATAACCTGAGAGTTTGGGTGGCGTTTTATTTTTTGTGTTTGCAGTGTATGGTTCCTGCAAGCACAATACATCAATGTTGTTGTCACCAGCGTACATCATTAGATCAAACAGCCTCCTTCGCACGCTTCTCACATTCTACGTGAGAAATTTAAGAGTGAGTTGGTCGTGAGTAATGGTGTTCATGAACCTGACGAAGAGAAGTGTTTACAAGATTCACAAGTTGTAGACCATTGCATACAAATGACAATTTTTCACAGTCATTAATGGCAAAGAGTTCTTTCATCTGTTTCAAGGTCAGCTGGTTGCCTGTACCTTTCCTAACATCTACAATCATATCATGTTCATCAGGATTCATAAAGTTACAAGCGGTATTGTTTGGAATGAGTTCTTGAGCGCATTTGTTAATTATAGCTAAGACAGACGGGTTTTCATATGTTTCACTCGCCACAGCGGCACCTACAACACTGGATGGGGGGTCAAGACTTGCATGAGACGGGTCAACACTTACAGCACTGGAGGGGGGTCAACACTTACAGCACTGGAGGGGGGTCAACACTTACAGCACTGGAGGGGGGTCAACACTTACAGCACTGGAGGGGGGGTCAACACTTACAGCACTGGAGGGGGAGTCAACACTTACAGCACTGGAGGGGGAGTCAACACTTACAGCACTGGAGGGGGAGTCAACACTTACAGCACTGGAGGGGGAGTCAACACTTACAGCACATGAGGGGGAGTCAACACTTACAGCACTGGAGGGGGAGTCAACACTTACAGCACTGGAGGGGGAGTCAACACTTACAGCACTGGAGGGGGGTCAACACTTACAGCACTGGAGGGGGAGTCAACACTTACAGCACTGGAGGAGGGAGTCAACACTTACAGCACTGGAGGGGGAGTCAACACTTACAGCACTGGAGGGGGAGTCAACACTTACAGCACTGGAGGGGGAGTCAACACTTACAGCACTGGAGGGGGAGTCAACACTTACAGCACTGGAGGGGGTCAACACTTACAGCACTGGAGGGGGGGTCAACACTTACAGCACTGGAGGGAGGGTCAACACTTACAGCACTGGAAGGGGGGTCTACACTTAGGCACTGGAGGGGGGGTCAAGACTTGCTTGAGACGGGTCAACACTTACAGCACTGGAGGGGGAGTCAACACTTACAGCACTGGAGGGGGAGTCAACACTTACAGCACTGGAGGGGGAGTCAACACTTACAGCACTGGAGGGGGAGTCAACACTTACAGCACTGGAGGGGAGGGGAGTCAACACTTACAGCACTGGAGGGGGAGTCAACACTTACAGCACTGGATGGGGAGTCAACACTTACAGCACTGCAGGGGGAGTCAACACTTACAGCACTGGAGGGGGAGTCAACACTTACAGCACTGGAGGGGGAGTCAACACTTAAAGCACTGGAGGGGGAGTCAACACATACAGCACTGGAGGGGGAGTCAACACTTACAGCACTGGAGGGGGGGGAGTCAACACTTACAGCACTGGAGGGGGGTCAACACTTACAGCACTGGAGGGGGAGTCAACACTTACAGCACTGGAGGGGGGGAGTCAACACTTACAGCACTGGAGGGGGGTCAACACTTACAGCACTGGAGGGGGAGTCAACACTTACAGCACTGGAGGTGGAGTCAACACTTACAGCACTGGAGGGGGGGTCAACACTTACAGCATTGGAGAGGGAGTCAACACTTACAGCACTGGAGGGGGAGTCAACACTTACAGCACTGGAGGGGGGGTCAACACTTACAGCACTGGAGGGGGAGTCAACACTTACAGCACTGGAGGGGGAGTCAACACTTACAGCACTGGAGGGGGAGTCAACGCTTACAGCACTGGAGGGGGAATCAACACTTACAGCACTGGAGGGGGAGTCAACACTTACAGCACTGGAGGGGGAGTCAACACTTACAGCACTGGAGGGGGGGTCAACACTTACAGCACTGGAGGGGGGGTCAACACTTACAGCACTGGAGGGAGGGTCAACACTTACAGCACTGGAGGGGGGTCTACACATAGGCACTGGAGGGGGGTCAAGACTTGCTTGAGACGGGTCAACAGGGGGGTCAAGACTTGCTTGAGACGGGTCAACACTTACAGCACTGGAGGGGGAGTCAACACTTACAGCACTGGAGGGGGAGTCAACACTTACAGCACTGGAGGGGAGGGAGTCAACACTTACAGCATCTGGAGGGGGAGTCAACACTTACAGCACTGGAGGGGGAGTCAACACTTACAGCACTGGAGGGGGAGTCAACACTTACAGCACTGGAGGGGGAGTCAACAGCTTACAGCACTGGAGGGGGAGTCAACACTTACAGCACTGGAGGGGGAGTCAACACTTACAGCACTGGAGGGGGAGTCAACACTTACAGCACTGGAGGGGGGAGTCAACACTTACAGCACTGGAGGGGGGTCAACACTTACAGCACTGGAGGGGGAGTCAACACTTACAGCACTGGAGGGGGAGTCAACACTTACAGCACTGGAGGGGGAGTCAACACTTACAGCACTGGAGGGGGAGTCAACACTTACAGCACTGGAGGGGGAGTCAACACTTACAGCACTGGAGGGGGAGTCAACACTTACAGCACTGGAGGGGGAGTCAACACTTACAGCACTGGAGGGGGAGTCAACACTTACAGCACTGGAGGGGGGTCAAGCACTTACAGCACTGGAGGGGGAGTCAACACTTACAGCACTGGAGGGGGGGAGTCAACACTTACAGCACTGGAGGGGGAGTCAACACTTACAGCACTGGAGGGGGGTCAACACTTACAGCACTGGAGGGGGAGTCAACACTTACAGCACTGGAGGGGGAGTCAACACTTACAGCACTGGAGGGGGAGTCAACACTTACAGCACTGGAGGGGGAGTCAACACTTACAGCACTGGAGGGGGAGTCAACACTTACAGCACTAGAGGGGGAGTCAACACTTACAGCACTGGAGGGGGGGTCAACACTTACAGCACTGGAGGGGGAGTCAACACTTACAGCACTGGAGAGGGAGTCAACACTTACAGCACTGGAGGGGGAGTCAACACTTACAGCACATGAGGGGGAGTCAACACTTACAGCACTGGAGGGGGAGTCAACACTTACAGCACTGGAGGGGGAGTCAACACTTACAGCACTGGAGGGGGGTCAACACTTACAGCACTGGAGGGGGAGTCAACACTTACAGCACTGGAGGGGGAGTCAACACTTACAGCACTGGAGGGGGAGTCAACACTTACAGCACTGGAGGGGGAGTCAACACTTACAGCACTGGAGGGGGAGTCAACACTTACAGCACTGGAGGGGGAGTCAACACTTACAGCACTGGAGGGGGAGTCAACACTTACAGCACTGGAGGGGGAGTCAACACTTACAGCACTGGAGGGGGAGTCAACACTTACAGCACTGGAGGGGGGAGTCAACACTTACAGCACTGGAGGGGGAGTCAACACTTACAGCACTGGAGGGGGAGTCAACACTTACAGCACTGGAGGGGGGAGTCAACACTTACAGCACTGGAGGGGGAGTCAACACTTACAGCACTGGAGGGGGGAGTCAACACTTACAGCACTGGAGGGGGAGTCAACACTTACAGCACTGGAGGGGGAGTCAACACTTACAGCACTGGAGGGGGAGTCAACACTTACAGCACTGGAGGGGGAGTCAACACTTACAGCACTGGAGGGGGAGTCAACACTTACAGCACTGGAGGGGGAGTCAACACTTACAGCACTGGAGGGGGAGTCAACACTTACAGCACTGGAGGGGGAGTCAACACTTACAGCACTGGAGGGGGGAGTCAACACTTACAGCACTGGAGGGGGGAGTCAACACTTACAGCACTGGAGGGGGAGTCAACACTTACAGCACTGGAGGGGAGTCAATCACTTACAGCACTGGAGGGGGAGTCAACACTTACAGCACTGGAGGGGGAGTCAACACTTACAGCACTGGAGGGGGAGTCAACACGTACAGCACTGGAGGGGGAGTCACACACTTTACAGCACTGGAGGGGGAGTCAACACTTACAGCACTGGAGGGGGAGTCAACACTACAGCACTGGAGGGGGGGTCAACACTTACAGCACTGGAGGGGGAGTCAACACTTACAGCACTGGAGGGGGGGGTCAACACTTACAGCACTGGAGGGGGAGTCAACACTTACAGCACTGGAGGGGGAGTCCAAACTTAACAGCACTGGAGGGGGAGTCAACACTTACAGCACTGGAGGGGGTAGGTCAACACTTACAGCACTGAGTGGGGGGAGTCAACACTTACAGCACTGGAGGGGGAGTCAACACTTACAGCACTGGAGGGGGAGTCAACACTTACAGCACTGGAGGGGGAGTCAACACTTACAGCACTGGAGGGGGGGGTCAACACTTACAGCACTGGAGGGGGAGTCAACACTTACAGCACTGGAGGGGGAGTCAACACTTACAGCACTGGAGGGGGAGTCAACACTTACAGCACTGGAGGGGGAGTCAACACTTACAGCACTGGAGGGGGAGTCAACACTTACAGCACTGGAGGGGGAGTCAACACTTACAGCACTGGAGGGGGAGTCAACACTTACAGCACTGGAGGGGGAGTCAACACTTACAGCACTGGAGGGGGGTCAACACTTACAGCACTGGAGGGGGAGTCAACACTTACAGCACTGGAGGGGGAGTCAACACTTACAGCACTGGAGGGGGAGTCAACACTTACAGCACTGGAGGGGGAGTCAACACTTACAGCACTGGAGGGGGAGTCAACACTTACAGCACTGGAGGGGGAGTCAACACTTACAGCACTGGAGGGGGGGTCAACACTTACAGCACTGGAGGGGGAGTCAACACTTACAGCACTGGAGGGGGAGTCAACACTTACAGCACTGGAGGGGGAGTCAACACTTACAGCACTGGAGGGGGAGTCAACACTTACAGCACTGGAGGGGGAGTCAACACTTACAGCACTGGAGGGGGAGTCAACACTTACAGCACTGGAGGGGGAGTCAACACTTACAGCACTGGAGGGGGAGTCAACACTTACAGCACTGGAGGGGGAGTCAACACTTACAGCACTGGAGGGGGAGTCAACACTTACAGCACTGGAGGGGGAGTCAACACTTACAGCACTGGAGGGGGAGTCAACACTTACAGCACTGGAGGGGGAGTCAACACTTACAGCACTGGAGGGGGAGTCAACACTTACAGCACTGGAGGGGGAGTCAACACTTACAGCACTGGAGGGGGAGTCAACACTTACAGCACTGGAGGGGGAGTCAACACTTACAGCACTGGAGGGGGAGTCAACACTTACAGCACTGGAGGGGGAGTCAACACTTACAGCACTGGAGGGGGAGTCAACACTTACAGCACTGGAGGGGGAGTCAACACTTACAGCACTGGAGGGGGAGTCAACACTTACAGCACTGGAGGGGGAGTCAACACTTACAGCACTGGAGGGGGAGTCAACACTTACAGCACTGGAGGGGGAGTCAACACTTACAGCACTGGAGGGGGAGTCAACACTTACAGCACTGGAGGGGGAGTCAACACTTACAGCACTGGAGGGGGAGTCAACACTTACAGCACTGGAGGGGGAGTCAACACTTACAGCACTGGAGGGGGAGTCAACACTTACAGCACTGGAGGGGGAGTCAACACTTACAGCACTGGAGGGGGAGTCAACACTTACAGCACTGGAGGGGGAGTCAACACTTACAGCACTGGAGGGGGAGTCAACACTTACAGCACTGGAGGGGGAGTCAACACTTACAGCACTGGAGGGGGAGTCAACACTTACAGCACTGGAGGGGGAGTCAACACTTACAGCACTGGAGGGGGAGTCAACACTTACAGCACTGGAGGGGGAGTCAACACTTACAGCACTGGAGGGGGAGTCAACACTTACAGCACTGGAGGGGGAGTCAACACTTACAGCACTGGAGGGGGAGTCAACACTTACAGCACTGGAGGGGGAGTCAACACTTACAGCACTGGAGGGGGGAGTCAACACTTACAGCACTGGAGGGGAGTCAACACTTACAGCACTGGAGGGGGAGTCAACACTTACAGCACTGGAGGGGGAGTCAACACTTACAGCACTGGAGGGGGAGTCAACACTTACAGCACTGGAGGGGGAGTCAACACTTACAGCACTGGAGGGGGAGTCAACACTTACAGCACTGTGAGGGGGAGTCAACACTTACAGCACTGGAGGGGGGAGTCAACTTTTACAGTCACTGGAGGGGAGTCAACACTTACAGCACTGGAGGGGGAGTCAACACTTACAGCACTGGAGGGGGAGTCAACACTTACAGCACTGGAGGGGAGTCAACACTTACAGCACTGGAGGGGGAGGTCAACACTTACAAGCACTGGAGGGGGAGTCAACACTTACAGCACTGGAGGGGGAGTCAACACTTACAGCACTGGAGGGGGAGTCAACACTTACAGCACTGGAGGGGGAGGTCAACACTTACAGCACTGGAGGGGGAGTCAACACTTACAGCACTGGAGGGGGAGTCAACACTTACAGCACTGGAGGGGGAGTCAACACTTACAGCACTGGAGGGGGAGTCAACACTTACAGCACTGGAGGGGGAGTCAACACTTACAGCACTGGAGGGGGAGTCAACACTTACAGCACTGGAGGGGGAGTCAACACTTACAGCACTGGAGGGGGAGTCAACACTTACAGCACTGAGGGGGAGTCAACACTTACAGCACTGGAGGGGGAGTCAACACTTACAGCACTGGAGGGGGAGTCAACACTTACAGCACTGAGGGGGAGTCAACACTTACAGCACTGGAGGGGGAGTCAACACTTACAGCACTGGAGGGGGAGTCAACACTTACAGCACTGGAGGGGGAGTCAACACTTACAGCACTGGAGGGGGAGTCAACACTTACAGCACTGGAGGGGGGTCAACACTTACAGCACTGGAGGGGTCAACACTTACAGCACTGGAGGGGGGTCAACACTTACAGCACTGGAGGGGTCAACACTTACAGCACTGGAGGGGGTCAACACTTACAGCACTGGAGGGGGAGTCAACACTTACAGCACTGGAGGGGGAGTCAACACTTACAGCACTGGAGGGGGAGTCAACACTTACAGCACTGGAGGGGGAGTCAACACTTACAGCACTGGAGGGGGAGTCAACACTTACAGCACTGGAGGGGGAGTCAACACTTACAGCACTGGAGGGGGAGTCAACACTTACAGCACTGGAGGGGGAGTCAACACTTACAGCACTGGAGGGGGTCAACACTTACAGCACTGGAGGGGGAGTCAACACTTACAGCACTGGAGGGGGGTCAACACTTACAGCACTGGAGGGGGAGTCAACACTTACAGCACTGGAGGGGGTCAACACTTACAGCACTGGAGGGGAGTCAACACTTACAGCACTGGAGGGGGGAGTCAACACTTACAGCACTGAGGGGGGAGTCAACACTTACAGCACTGGAGGGGGAGGTCAACACTTACAGCACTGGAGGGGGAGTCAACACTTACAGCACTGGAGGGGGAGTCAACACTTACAGCAACTGGAAGGTGGAGTCAACACTTACAGCACTGGAGGGGGAGTCAACACTTACAGCACTGGAGGGGGAGTCAACACTTACAGCACTGGAGGGGGAGGTCACACTTACAGCACTGGAGGGGGAGTCAACACTTACAGCACTGGAGGGGGAGTCAACACTTACAGCACTGGAGGGGGAGTCAACACTTACAGCACTGGAGGGGGAGGTCAACACTTACAGCACTGGAGGGGAGTCAACACTTACAGCACTGGAGGGGAGTCAACACTTACAGCACTGGAGGGGGAGTCAACACTTACAGCACTGGAGGGGAGTCAACACTTACAGCACTGGAGGGACGAATTGGAAACAAAGTCAACACTTACAGCACTGGAGGGGAGTCAACACTTACAGCACTGGAGGGGGGAGTCAACACTTACAGCACTGGATTGGGAGTCAACACTTACAGCACTGTAGGGGGAAAGTCAACACGTACAGCACTGGAGGGGGAGTCAACACATATACAGCACTGGAGGGGGAGTCAACACTTACAGCACTGGAGGGGGGGGGGAGTCAACACTTTAGCACAATGGGAGGGGAGTTTCCCCCAACACTTACAGCACGGAGGGGGAGTCAGACACTTACAGCACTGGGAGGGGGGAGTCAACACTTACAGCACTTGGAGGGGGAGTTCAACACTTACAGCACTGGAGGGGGAGTCAATCACTTACAGCACTGGAGGGGGGAGTCAACACTTACGAGTCACTGGAGGGGGGGTCAACACTTACAGCACTGGCAGGTGGAGTCAACCACTTACAGCACTGGAGGGGGGGAGTCAACACTTACAGCACTGGAGGGGGAGTCAACACTTACAGCACTGGAGGGGGGTCAACACCTTACAAGCACTGGCAGGGGGAGTCAACACTTACAGCAACTGGAAGGGGGGTCAACCCTTACAGCACTGAGGGGGGTCTAACACTTAGGCACCTGGAGGGGGATCAAGACTTACAGCAACTGGGAGGGGGAGTCAACACTTACAGCACTGGAGGGGGGTCAACACTTACAGCACTGGAGGGGAGTCAACACTTACAGCACTGGAGGGGAGTCAACACTTACAGCACTGGAGGGGGAGTCAACACTTACAGCACTGGAGGGGGAGTCAACACTTACAGCACTGGAGGGGGGTCAACACTTACAGCACTGGAGGGGGAGTCAACACTTACAGCACTGGAGGGGGAGTCAACACTTACAGCACTGGAGGGGGAGTCAACACTTACAGCACTGGAGGGGGTCAACACTTACAGCACTGGAGGGGAGTCAACACTTACAGCACTGGAGGGGGTCAACACTTACAGCACTGGAGGGGGAGTCAACACTTACAGCACTGGAGGGGGAGTCAACACTTACAGCACTGGAGGGGGGTCAACACTTACAGCACTGGAGGGGGAGTCAACACTTACAGCACTGGAGGGGGAGTCAACACTTACAGCACTGGAGGGGGAGTCAACACTTACAGCACTGGAGGGGGAGTCAACACTTACAGCACTGGAGGGGGAGTCAACACTTACAGCACTGGAGGGGGAGTCAACACTTACAGCACTGGAGGGGGAGTCAACACTTACAGCACTGGAGGGGGAGTCAACACTTACAGCACTGGAGGGGAGGTCAACACTTACAGCACTGGGAGGGGAGTCAACACTTACAGCACTGGAGGGGGGAGTCAACACTTACAAGCACTGGAGGGGAGTCAACACTTACAGCACTGGAGGGGGAGTCAACACTTACAGCCCTGGAGGGGGAGTCAACACTTACAGCACTGGAGGGGAGTCAACACTTACAGCACTGGAGGGGGAGTCAACACTTACAGCACTGGAGGGGAGTCAACACTTACAGCACTGGAGGGGGAGTCAACACTTACAGCACTGGAGGGGGAGTCAACACTTACAGCACTGGAGGGGGGGTCAACACTTACAGCACTGGAGGGGGAGTCAACACTTACAGCACTGGAGGGGGAGTCAACACTTACAGCACTGGAGGGGGAGTCAACACTTACAGCACTGGAGGGGGAGTCAACACTTACAGCACTGGAGGGGGGTCAACACTTACAGCACTGGAGGGGAGTCAACACTTACAGCACTGGAGGGGGTCAACACTTACAGCACTGGAGGGGGAGTCAACACTTACAGCACTGGAGGGGGGTCAACACTTACAGCACTGGAGGGGGAGTCAACACTTACAGCACTGGAGGGGGAGTCAACACTTACAGCACTGGAGGGGGAGTCAACACTTACAGCACTGGAGGGGAGTCAACACTTACAGCACTGGAGGGGAGTCAACACTTACAGCACTGGAGGGGGAGTCAACACTTACAGCACTGGAGGGGGAGTCAACACTTACAGCACTGGAGGGGGAGTCAACACTTACAGCACTGGAGGGGGAGTCAACACTTACAGCACTGGAGGGGAGTCAACACTTACAGCACTGGAGGGGAGTCAACACTTACAGCACTGGAGGGGGAGTCAACACTTACAGCACTGGAGGGGGAGTCAACACTTACAGCACTGGAGGGGGTCAACACTTACAGCACTGGAGGGGGAGTCAACACTTACAGCACTGGAGGGGAGTCAACACTTACAGCACTGGAGGGGGAGTCAACACTTACAGCACTGGAGGGGGAGTCAACACTTACAGCACTGGAGGGGGGTCAACACTTACAGCACTGGAGGGGGAGTCAACACTTACAGCACTGGAGGGGGAGTCAACACTTACAGCACTGGAGGGGGAGTCAACACTTACAGCACTGGAGGGGGAGTCAACACTTACAGCACTGGAGGGGGAGTCAACACTTACAGCACTGGAGGGGGAGTCAACACTTACAGCACTGGAGGGGGAGTCAACACTTACAGCACTGGAGGGGAGTCAACACTTACAGCACTGGAGGGGGTCAACACTTACAGCACTGGAGGGGGAGTCAACACTTACAGCACTGGAGGGGGAGTCAACACTTACAGCACTGGAGGGGGAGTCAACACTTACAGCACTGGAGGGGAGTCAACACTTACAGCACTGGAGGGGGAGTCAACACTTACAGCACTGGAGGGGGAGTCAACACTTACAGCACTGGAGGGGGAGTCAACACTTACAGCACTGGAGGGGGAGTCAACACTTACAGCACTGGAGGGGGAGTCAACACTTACAGCACTGGAGGGGGAGTCAACACTTACAGCACTGGAGGGGGAGTCAACACTTACAGCACTGGAGGGGGAGTCAACACTTACAGCACTGGAGGGGGAGTCAACACTTACAGCACTGGAGGGGGTCAACACTTACAGCACTGGAGGGGGGTCAACACTTACAGCACTGGAGGGGGTCAACACTTACAGCACTGGAGGGGGGTCAACACTTACAGCACTGGAGGGGGTCAACACTTACAGCACTGGAGGGGGAGTCAACACTTACAGCACTGGAGGGGGAGTCAACACTTACAGCACTGGAGGGGGAGTCAACACTTACAGCACTGGAGGGGGAGTCAACACTTACAGCACTGGAGGGGGAGTCAACACCTTACAGCAACTGGAGGGGAGTCAACACTTACAGCACTGGAGGGGGAGTCAACACTTACAGCACTGGAGGGGGAGTCAACACTTACAGCACTGAGAGGGGGAGTCAACACTTACAGCACTGGAGGGGGATGTCCAACACTTACAGCACTGGAGGGGGAGTCAACACTTACAGCACTGGAGGGGAGGTCAACACTTACAGCACTGGAGGGGGAGTCAACACTTACAGCACGGAGGGGGAGTCAACACTTACAGCACTGGAGGGGGAGTCAACACTTACAGCACTGGAGGGGGAGGTCAACACTTACAGCACTGGAGGGGGGTCAACACTTACAGCACTGGAGGGGGAGTCAACACTTACAGCACGGGAAGGGGGAGTCAACACTACAGCACTGGAGGGGGAGTCAACACTTACAGCACTGGAGGGGGAGTCAACACTTACAGCACTGGAGGGGGAGTCAACACTTACACGAAACACTGGAGGGGAGATAAAAATTACGCATGGAGGGGATAACGAGTCAACACTTACACACTGGGAGGGGGAGTCAACACTTACTAGCACTGAGGGGAGTCAACACTTACAGCACTGGAGGGGGGGTCAACACTTACAGCAACTGGAGGGGAGATCAACACTTACAGCACTGGAGGGGGAGTCAACACTTACCAGCACTGGAGGGGAGTCAACACTACAGCACTGAGGGGGGAGTCAACACTTACAGCATGGAGGGGGAGTCAACACTTACAGCACTGGAGGGGGAGTCAACACATTCAGCACTGGAGGGGAGTCAACACTTACAGCACTGAGGGGGAGTCCACACTTACAGCACTGGAGGGGGAGTCAAGCACTTACAGCACTGGAGGGGGAGTCAACACTTACAGCACTGGAGGGGGAGTCAACACTTACAGCACTGGAGGGGGGTCAACACTTACAGCACTGGAGGGGGGGTCAACACTTACAGCATGGAAGGGGGGTCAACACTTACAGCACTGGAAGGGGGAGTCAACACTTACAGCACTGGAGGGGGGAGTCAACACTTACAGCACTGGAGGGGGAGTCAACACTTACAGCACTGGAGGGGGAGTCAACACTTACAGCACTGGAGGGGGAGTCAACACTTACAGCACTGGAGGGGGAGTCAACACTTAACAGCACTGGAGGGGGAGTCAACACTTACAGCACTGGAGGGGGGTCAACACTTACAGCACTGGAGGGGGAGTCAACACTTACAGCACTGGAGGGGGAGTCAACACTTACAGCACTGGAGGGGGAGTCAACACTTACAGCACTGGAGGGGGAGTCAACACTTACAGCCACTGGAGGGGGAGTCAACACTTACAGCACTGGAGGGGGAGGTCAACACTTACAGCACTATGGAGGGGGAGTCAACACTTACAGCACTGGAGGGGGAGTCAACACTTACAGCACTGGAGGGGGAGTCAACACTTACCGCACTGGAGGGGGAGTCAACACTTACAGCACTAGGAGGGGGAGTCAACACTTACAGCACTGGAGGGGGAGTCAACACTTACAGCACTGGAGGGGGAGTCAACACTTACAGCACTGGAGGGGGAGTCAACCCTTACAGCACTGGAGGGGGAGTCAACACTTACAGCACTGGAGGGGGAGTCAACACTTACAGCACTGGAGGGGGAGTCAACACTTACAGCACTGGAGGGGGAGTCAACACTTACAGTCACTGGAGGGGGAGTCAACACTTACAGCACTGGAGGGGGAGTCAACACTTACAGCACTGGAGGGGGAGTCAACACTTACAGCACTGGAGGGGGAGTCAACACTTACAGCACTGGAGGGGGAGTCAACACTTACAGCACTGGAGGGGGAGTCAACACTTACAGCACTGGAGGGGAGTCAACACTTACAGCACTGGAGGGGGAGTCAACACTTACAGCACTGGAGGGGGAGTCAACACTTACAGCACTGGAGGGGAGTCAACACTTACAGCACTGGAGGGGGTCAACACTTACAGCACTGGAGGGGGTCAACACTTACAGCACTGGAGGGGAGTCAACACTTACAGCACTGGAGGGGGAGTCAACACTTACAGCACTGGAGGGGGAGTCAACACTTACAGCACTGGAGGGGGGTCAACACTTACAGCACTGGAGGGGGAGTCAACACTTACAGCACTGGAGGGGGAGTCAACACTTACAGCACTGGAGGGGGAGTCAACACTTACAGCACTGGAGGGGGAGTCAACACTTACAGCACTGGAGGGGGGTCAACACTTACAGCACTGGAGGGGGAGTCAACACTTACAGCACTGGAGGGGGAGTCAACACTTACAGCACTGGAGGGGGAGTCAACACTTACAGCACTGGAGGGGGAGTCAACACTTACAGCACTGGAGGGGGAGTCAACACTTACAGCACTGGAGGGGGTCAACACTTACAGCACTGGAGGGGGGTCAACACTTACAGCACTGGAGGGGGAGTCAACACTTACAGCACTGGAGGGGGTCAACACTTACAGCACTGGAGGGGGTCAACACTTACAGCACTGGAGGGGGAGTCAACACTTACAGCACTGGAGGGGGAGTCAACACTTACAGCACTGGAGGGGAGTCAACACTTACAGCACTGGAGGGGGAGTCAACACTTACAGCACTGGAGGGGGTCAACACTTACAGCACTGGAGGGGGAGTCAACACTTACAGCACTGGAGGGGAGTCAACACTTACAGCACTGGAGGGGGAGTCAACACTTACAGCACTGGAGGGGGAGTCAACACTTACAGCACTGGAGGGGGTCAACACTTACAGCACTGGAGGGGGAGTCAACACTTACAGCACTGGAGGGGGAGTCAACACTTACAGCACTGGAGGGGGGTCAACACTTACAGCACTGGAGGGGGGTCAACACTTACAGCACTGGAGGGGGAGTCAACACTTACAGCACTGGAGGGGAGTCAACACTTACAGCACTGGAGGGGGAGTCAACACTTACAGCACTGGAGGGGGAGTCAACACTTACAGCACTGGAGGGGGGTCAACACTTACAGCACTGGAGGGGGAGTCAACACTTACAGCACTGGAGGGGGAGTCAACACTTACAGCACTGGAGGGGGAGTCAACACTTACAGCACTGGAGGGGAGTCAACACTTACAGCACTGGAGGGGGAGTCAACACTTACAGCACTGGAGGGGGAGTCAACACTTACAGCACTGGAGGGGGAGTCAACACTTACAGCACTGGAGGGGGTCAACACTTACAGCACTGGAGGGGGAGTCAACACTTACAGCACTGGAGGGGGAGTCAACACTTACAGCACTGGAGGGGAGTCAACACTTACAGCACTGGAGGGGGAGTCAACACTTACAGCACTGGAGGGGGTCAACACTTACAGCACTGGAGGGGGAGTCAACACTTACAGCACTGGAGGGGAGTCAACACTTACAGCACTGGAGGGGGAGTCAACACTTACAGCACTGGAGGGGGAGTCAACACTTACAGCACTGGAGGGGAGTCAACACTTACAGCACTGGAGGGGGGTCAACACTTACAGCACTGGAGGGGGAGTCAACACTTACAGCACTGGAGGGGGTCAACACTTACAGCACTGGAGGGGGAGTCAACACTTACAGCACTGGAGGGGGAGTCAACACTTACAGCACTGGAGGGGGAGTCAACACTTACAGCACTGGAGGGGGGTCAACACTTACAGCACTGGAGGGGAGTCAACACTTACAGCACTGGAGGGGGGGTCAACACTTACAGCACTGGAGGGGGAGTCAACACTTACAGCACTGGAGGGGGTCAACACTTACAGCACTGGAGGGGGAGTCAACACTTACAGCACTGGAGGGGGAGTCAACACTTACAGCACTGGAGGGGAGTCAACACTTACAGCACTGGAGGGGGAGTCAACACTTACAGCACTGGAGGGGGAGTCAACACTTACAGCACTGGAGGGGAGTCAACACTTACAGCACTGGAGGGGGAGTCAACACTTACAGCACTGGAGGGGGAGTCAACACTTACAGCACTGGAGGGGAGTCAACACTTACAGCACTGGAGGGGGAGTCAACACTTACAGCACTGGAGGGGAGTCAACACTTACAGCACTGGAGGGGAGTCAACACTTACAGCACTGGAGGGGGAGTCAACACTTACAGCACTGGAGGGGGTCAACACTTACAGCACTGGAGGGGGAGTCAACACTTACAGCACTGGAGGGGGAGTCAACACTTACAGCACTGGAGGGGGAGTCAACACTTACAGCACTGGAGGGGAGTCAACACTTACAGCACTGGAGGGGGGTCAACACTTACAGCACTGGAGGGGGAGTCAACACTTACAGCACTGGAGGGGGAGTCAACACTTACAGCACTGGAGGGGAGTCAACACTTACAGCACTGGAGGGGGAGTCAACACTTACAGCACTGGAGGGGGAGTCAACACTTACAGCACTGGAGGGGGAGTCAACACTTACAGCACTGGAGGGGAGTCAACACTTACAGCACTGGAGGGGGAGTCAACACTTACAGCACTGGAGGGGGAGTCAACACTTACAGCACTGGAGGGGGAGTCAACACTTACAGCACTGGAGGGGGGTCAACACTTACAGCACTGGAGGGGAGTCAACACTTACAGCACTGGAGGGGGAGTCAACACTTACAGCACTGGAGGGGGTCAACACTTACAGCACTGGAGGGAGTCAA
>NC_091158.1:30355744-30429412 GCF_040958095.1 Procambarus clarkii
CAGTGCTGTAAGTGTTGACCCCCTCCAGTGCTGTAAGTGTTGACTCCCCTCCAGTGCTGTAAGTGTTGACTCCCCCTCCAGTGCTGTAAGTGTTGACTCCCCCTCCAGTGCTGTAAGTGTTGACTCCCCCTCCAGTGCTGTAAGTGTTGACTCCCCCTCCAGTGCTGTAAGTGTTGACTCCCCCTCCAGTGCTGTAAGTGTTGACTCCCCCTCCAGTGCTGTAAGTGTTGACTCCCCCTCCAGTGCTGTAAGTGTTGACTCCCCCTCCAGTGCTGTAAGTGTTGACTCCCCCTCCAGTGCTGTAAGTGTTGACTCCCCCTCCAGTGCTGTAAGTGTTGACTCCCCCTCCAGTGCTGTAAGTGTTGACTCCCCCTCCAGTGCTGTAAGTGTTGACTCCCCCTCCAGTGCTGTAAGTGTTGACTCCCCCTCCAGTGCTGTAAGTGTTGACTCCCCCTCCAGTGCTGTAAGTGTTGACTCCCCCTCCAGTGCTGTAAGTGTTGACTCCCCCTCCAGTGCTGTAAGTGTTGACTCCCCCTCCAGTGCTGTAAGTGTTGACTCCCCCTCCAGTGCTGTAAGTGTTGACTCCCCCTCCAGTGCTGTAAGTGTTGACTCCCCCTCCAGTGCTGTAAGTGTTGACTCCCCTCCAGTGCTGTAAGTGTTGACTCCCCCTCCAGTGCTGTAAGTGTTGACTCCCCCTCCAGTGCTGTAAGTGTTGACTCCCCCTCCAGTGCTGTAAGTGTTGACTCCCCCTCCAGTGCTGTAAGTGTTGACTCCCCCTCCAGTGCTGTAAGTGTTGACTCCCCCTCCAGTGCTGTAAGTGTTGACTCCCCCTCCAGTGCTGTAAGTGTTGACTCCCCCTCCAGTGCTGTAAGTGTTGACTCCCCCTCCAGTGCTGTAAGTGTTGACTCCCCCTCCAGTGCTGTAAGTGTTGACTCCCCCTCCAGTGCTGTAAGTGTTGACTCCCCCTCCAGTGCTGTAAGTGTTGACTCCCCCTCCAGTGCTGTAAGTGTTGACTCCCCCTCCAGTGCTGTAAGTGTTGACTCCCCCTCCAGTGCTGTAAGTGTTGACTCCCCCTCCAGTGCTGTAAGTGTTGACTCCCCCTCCAGTGCTGTAAGTGTTGACTCCCCCTCCAGTGCTGTAAGTGTTGACTCCCCCTCCAGTGCTGTAAGTGTTGACTCCCCCTCCAGTGCTGTAAGTGTTGACTCCCCCTCCAGTGCTGTAAGTGTTGACTCCCCCTCCAGTGCTGTAAGTGTTGACTCCCCCTCCAGTGCTGTAAGTGTTGACTCCCCCTCCAGTGCTGTAAGTGTTGACTCCCCCTCCAGTGCTGTAAGTGTTGACTCCCCCTCCAGTGCTGTAAGTGTTGACTCCCCCTCCAGTGCTGTAAGTGTTGACTCCCCCTCCAGTGCTGTAAGTGTTGACTCCCCCTCCAGTGCTGTAAGTGTTGACTCCCCCTCCAGTGCTGTAAGTGTTGACTCCCCCTCCAGTGCTGTAAGTGTTGACTCCCCCTCCAGTGCTGTAAGTGTTGACTCCCCCTCCAGTGCTGTAAGTGTTGACTCCCCCTCCAGTGCTGTAAGTGTTGACTCCCCCTCCAGTGCTGTAAGTGTTGACTCCCCCTCCAGTGCTGTAAGTGTTGACTCCCCCTCCAGTGCTGTAAGTGTTGACTCCCCCTCCAGTGCTGTAAGTGTTGACTCCCCCCAGTGCTGTAAGTGTTGACTCCCCCTCCAGTGCTGTAAGTGTTGACTCCCCCTCCAGTGCTGTAAGTGTTGACTCCCCCTCCAGTGCTGTAAGTGTTGACTCCCCCTCCAGTGCTGTAAGTGTTGACTCCCCCTCCAGTGCTGTAAGTGTTGACTCCCCCTCCAGTGCTGTAAGTGTTGACTCCCCTCCAGTGCTGTAAGTGTTGACTCCCCCTCCAGTGCTGTAAGTGTTGACTCCCCCTCCAGTGCTGTAAGTGTTGACTCCCCCTCCAGTGCTGTAAGTGTTGACTCCCCCTCCAGTGCTGTAAGTGTTGACTCCCCCTCCAGTGCTGTAAGTGTTGACTCCCCCTCCAGTGCTGTAAGTGTTGACTCCCCCTCCAGTGCTGTAAGTGTTGACTCCCCCTCCAGTGCTGTAAGTGTTGACTCCCCCTCCAGTGCTGTAAGTGTTGACTCCCCCTCCAGTGCTGTAAGTGTTGACTCCCCCTCCAGTGCTGTAAGTGTTGACTCCCCCTCCAGTGCTGTAAGTGTTGACTCCCCCTCCAGTGCTGTAAGTGTTGACTCCCCCTCCAGTGCTGTAAGTGTTGACTCCCCCTCCAGTGCTGTAAGTGTTGACTCCCCCTCCAGTGCTGTAAGTGTTGACTCCCCCTCCAGTGCTGTAAGTGTTGACTCCCCCTCCAGTGCTGTAAGTGTTGACTCCCCCTCCAGTGCTGTAAGTGTTGACTCCCCCTCCAGTGCTGTAAGTGTTGACTCCCCCCCAGTGCTGTAAGTGTTGACTCCCCCTCCAGTGCTGTAAGTGTTGACTCCCCCTCCAGTGCTGTAAGTGTTGACTCCCCCTCCAGTGCTGTAAGTGTTGACTCCCCCTCCAGTGCTGTAAGTGTTGACTCCCCCTCCAGTGCTGTAAGTGTTGACTCCCCCTCCAGTGCTGTAAGTGTTGACTCCCCCTCCAGTGCTGTAAGTGTTGACTCCCCCTCCAGTGCTGTAAGTGTTGACTCCCCCTCCAGTGCTGTAAGTGTTGACTCCCCCAAGAGTGCTGTAAGTGTTGACTCCCCCTCCAGTGCTGTAAGTGTTGACTCCCCCTCCAGTGCTGTAAGTGTTGACTCCCCCTCCAGTGCTGTAAGTGTTGACTCCCCCTCCAGTGCTGTAAGTGTTGACTCCCCCTCCAGTGCTGTAAGTGTTGACTCCCCCCCAGTGCTGTAAGTGTTGACTCCCCTCCAGTGCTGTAAGTGTTGACTCCCCCTCCAGTGCTGTAAGTGTTGACTCCCCCTCCAGTGCTGTAAGTGTTGACTCCCCCTCCAGTGCTGTAAGTGTTGACTCCCCCTCCAGTGCTGTAAGTGTTGACTCCCCCTCCAGTGCTGTAAGTGTTGACTCCCTCCAGTGCTGTAAGTGTTGACTCCCCCTCCAGTGCTGTAAGTGTTGACTCCCCCTCCAGTGCTGTAAGTGTTGACTCCCCTCCAGTGCTGTAAGTGTTGACTCCCCTCCAGTGCTGTAAGTGTTGACTCCCCTCCAGTGCTGTAAGTGTTGACTCCCCCTCCAGTGCTGTAAGTGTTGACCCCCTCCAGTGCTGTAAGTGTTGACTCCCCTCCAGTGCTGTAAGTGTTGACTCCCCCTCCAGTGCTGTAAGTGTTGACTCCCCCTCCAGTGCTGTAAGTGTTGACTCCCCTCCAGTGCTGTAAGTGTTGACCCCCTCCAGTGCTGTAAGTGTTGACTCCCCCTCCAGTGCTGTAAGTGTTGACTCCCCTCCAGTGCTGTAAGTGTTGACCCCCCTCCAGTGCTGTAAGTGTTGACTCCCTCCAGTCGCTGTAAGTGTTGACTCTCCTCCAGTGCGTAAGTCGTTGAACTGAGGTGTAGGGTCCCCCCTCAAGCTTCTGCATAATGTTGACTCCCCCCATGCTGATAAGTGTCTAGACCCCACTTCATGTGCTGTAGTGTACTCCCGCCTCCAGTGCTAGCTAAGTGTAGACTCCACCTCCAGTGCTGTAAGTGTTGACTCCCCTCCAGTGCCTGTAAGTGTTGACATCCCCCTCAGCTGCCGTGAAGTGTTGAACCCCTCCAGTGCTAGAAGTAGTTGACTCCCCCTCCAGTGCTGTAGAAACCCCACTGTTGACTCCCCCTCCAGTGCTGTAAGTGTTGACTCCCCCCTTCCAGTGACTGTAAGTGTTGACCCCCCTCCAGTGCTGTAAGATGTTGACTCCCCCTCCAGTGCCTGTAAGTGTTGACTCCCCTCCAGTGCTGTAAGTGTTGACTCCCCCTCCAGTGCTGTAAGTGTTGACTCCCCCCCTCCAGTGCTGTAAGTGTTGACTCCCCCCTCCAGTGCTGTAAGTGTTGACTCCCCCTCCAGTGCTGTAAGTGTTGACTCCCCCTCCAGTGCTGTAAGTGTTGACCTCCCCCTCCAGTGCCTGTAAGTGTTGACTCCCCCTCAGTGCTGTAAGTGTTGACTCCCCCCTCCAGTGCTGTAAGTGTTTGACTCCCCCTCCAGTGCTGTAAGTGTTGACTCCCCCTCCAGTGCTGTAAGTGTTGACTCCCCCTCCAGTGCTGTAAGTGTTGACTCCCCCTCCAGTGCTGTAAGTGTTGACTCCCCCTCCAGTGCTGTAAGTGTTGACTCCCCCTCCAGTGCTGTAAGTGTTGACTCCCCCTCCAGTGCTGTAAGTGTTGACTCCCCTCCCAGTGCTGTAAGTGTTGACTCCCCCTCAGTGCTGTAAGTGTTGACTCCCCCTCCAGTGCTGTAAGTGTTGACCTCCCCATCCAGTGCTGTAAGTGTTGACTCCCCCTCCAGTGCTGTAAGTGTTGACTCCCCTCCAGTGCTGTAAGTGTTGACTCCCCCTCCAGTGCTGTAAGTGTTGACTCCCCTCCAGTGCTGTAAGTGTGTGACCTCCCCTCCAGTGCTGTAAGTGTTGACTCCCCCTTCAGTGCTGTAAGTGTTGACTCCCCTCCAGTGCTGTAAGTGTTGACCCCCCTCCAGTGCTGTAAGTGTTGACTCCCCCTCCAGTGCTGTAAGTGTTGACTCCCCCTCCAGTGCTGTAAGTGTTGACTCCCCCTCCAGTGCTGTAAGTGTTGACTCCCCCTCCAGTGCTGTAAGTGTTGACTCCCCTCCAGTGCTGTAAAGTGTTGACCCCCCTCCAGTGCTGTAAGTGTTGACTCCCCCTCCAGTGCTGTAAGTGTTGACTCCCCCTCCCTGTGCTGTAAGTGTTGACTCCCCCTCCAGTGCTGTAAGTGTTGACTCCCCCTCCAGTGCTGTAAGTGTTGACTCCCCCTCCAGTGCTGTAAGTGTTTGACTCCCCCTCCAGTGCTGTAAGTGTTGACTCCCCCTCCAGTGCTGTAAGTGTTGACTCCCCCTCCAGTGCTGTAAGTGTTGACTCCCCCTCCAGTGCTGTAAGTGTTGACTCCCCCTCCAGTGCTGTAAGTGTTGACTCCCCCTCCAGTGCTGTAAGGTGTTGACTCCCCTCCAGTGCTGTAAGTGTTGACTCCCCCTCCAGTGCTGTAAGTGTTGACTCCCCCTCCAGTGCTGTAAGTGTTGACTCCCCCTCCAGTGCTGTAAGTGTTGACTCCCCCTCCAGTGCTGTAAGTGTTGACTCCCCCTCCAGTGCTGTAAGTGTTGACTCCCCTCCAGTGCTGTAAGTGTTGACTCCCCCCTCCAGTGCTGTAAGTGTTGACTCCCCCTCCAGTGCTGTAAGTGTTGACTCCCCCTCCAGTGCTGTAAGTGTTGACTCCCCCTCCAGTGCTGTAAGTGTTGACTCCCCCTCCAGTGCTGTAAGTGTTGACTCCCCCTCCAGTGCTGTAAGTGTTGACTCCCCCTCCAGTGCTGTAAGTGTTGACTCCCCCTCCAGTGCTGTAAGTGTTGACTCCCCCTCCAGTGCTGTAAGTGTTGACTCCCCCCTCAGTGCTGTAAGTGTTGACTCCCCCTCCCAGTGCTGTAAGTGTTGACTCCCCCCTCCAGTGCTGTAAGTGTTGACCTCCCCCTCCAGTGCTGTAAGTGTTGACTCCCCCTCCAGTGCGAAGGTGACTCCCCCCAGGCTAAGTGTTGACTCCCCCTCCAGTGCTGTAAGTGTTTGACTCCCCCTCCAGTGCTGTAAGTGTTGACTCCCCCTCCAGTGCTGTAAGTGTTGACTCCCCCTCCAGTGCTGTAAGTGTTGACTCCCCCTCCAGGCTGTAAGTGTTGACTCCCCCTCCAGTGCTGTAAGTGTTGACTCCCCCTCCAGTGCTGTAAGTGTTGACTCCCCCTCCAGTGCTGTAAGTGTGACTCCCCCTCCAGTGCTGTAAGTGTTGACTCCCCCCTCCAGTGCTGTAAGTGTTGACTCCCCCTCCAGTGCTGTAAGTGTTGACTCCCCCTCCAGTGCTGTAAGTGTTGACTCCCTCCTCCAGTGCTGTAAGTGTTGACTCCCCTCCAGTGCTGTAAGTGTTGACTCCCCTCCAGTGCTGTAAGTGTTGACTCCCCCTCCAGTGCTGTAAGTGTTGACTCCCCCTCCAGTGCTGTAAGTGTTGACTCCCCTCCAGTGCTGTAAGTGTTGACTCCCCCTCCAGTGCTGTAAGTGTTGACTCCCCCTCCAGTGCTGTAAGTGTTGACTCCCCCTCCAGTGCTGTAAGTGTTGACTCCCCCTCCAGTGCTGTAAGTGTTGACTCCCCCTCCAGTGCTGTAAGTGTTGACTCCCCCTCCAGTGCTGTAAGTGTTGACTCCCCCTCCAGTGCTGTAAGTGTTGACTCCCCCTCCAGTGCTGTAAGTGTTGACTCCCCCTCCAGTGCTGTAAGTGTTGACTCCCCTCCAGTGCTGTAAGTGTTGACTCCCCCTCCAGTGCTGTAAGTGTTGACTCCCCCTCCAGTGCTGTAAGTGTTGACTCCCCCTCCAGTGCTGTAAGTGTTGACTCCCCCTCCAGTGCTGTAAGTGTTGACTCCCCCTCCAGTGCTGTAAGTGTTGACTCCCCCTCCAGTGCTGTAAGTGTTGACTCCCCCTCCAGTGCTGTAAGTGTTGACTCCCCCTCCAGTGCTGTAAGTGTTGACTCCCCCTCCAGTGCTGTAAGTGTTGACTCCCCCTCCAGTGCTGTAAGTGTTGACTCCCCCTCCAGTGCTGTAAGTGTTGACTCCCCCTCCAGTGCTGTAAGTGTTGACTCCCCCTCCAGTGCTGTAAGTGTTGACTCCCCCTCCAGTGCTGTAAGTGTTGACTCCCCTCCAGTGCTGTAAGTGTTGACTCCCCCTCCAGTGCTGTAAGTGTTGACTCCCCCTCCAGTGCTGTAAGTGTTGACTCCCCCTCCAGTGCTGTAAGTGTTGACTCCCCCTCCAGTGCTGTAAGTGTTGACTCCCCCTCCAGTGCTGTAAGTGTTGACTCCCCCTCCAGTGCTGTAAGTGTTGACTCCCCCTCCAGTGCTGTAAGTGTTGACTCCCCCTCCAGTGCTGTAAGTGTTGACTCCCCCTCCAGTGCTGTAAGTGTTGACTCCCCCTCCAGTGCTGTAAGTGTTGACTCCCCCTCCAGTGCTGTAAGTGTTGACCCCCCTCCAGTGCTGTAAGTGTTGACTCCCCCTCCAGTGCTGTAAGTGTTGACTCCCCCTCCAGTGCTGTAAGTGTTGACTCCCCCTCCAGTGCTGTAAGTGTTGACTCCCCCTCCAGTGCTGTAAGTGTTGACTCCCCCTCCAGTGCTGTAAGTGTTGACTCCCCCTCCAGTGCTGTAAGTGTTGACTCCCCCTCCAGTGCTGTAAGTGTTGACTCCCCCTCCAGTGCTGTAAGTGTTGACTCCCCCTCCAGTGCTGTAAGTGTTGACTCCCCCTCCAGTGCTGTAAGTGTTGACTCCCCCTCCAGTGCTGTAAGTGTTGACTCCCCCTCCAGTGCTGTAAGTGTTGACTCCCCCCTCCAGTGCTGTAAGTGTTGACTCCCCCTCCAGTGCTGTAAGTGTTGACTCCCCCTCCAGTGCTGTAAGTGTTGACTCCCCCTCCAGTGCTGTAAGTGTTGACTCCCCCTCCAGTGCTGTAAGTGTTGACTCCCCCTCCAGTGCTGTAAGTGTTGACCTCCCCCTCCAGTGCTGTAAGTGTTGACTCCCCCTCCAGTGCTGTAAGTGTTGACTCCCCCTCCAGTGCTGTAAGTGTTGACTCCCCCTCCAGTGCTGTAAGTGTTGACTCCCCCTCCAGTGCTGTAAGTGTTGACTCCCCCTCCAGTGCTGTAAGTGTTGACTCCCCCTCCAGTGCTGTAAGTGTTGACTCCCCCTCCAGTGCTGTAAGTGTTGACTCCCCCTCCAGTGCTGTAAGTGTTGACTCCCCCTCCAGTGCTGTAAGTGTTGACTCCCCCTCCAGTGCTGTAAGTGTTGACTCCCCCTCCAGTGCTGTAAGTGTTGACCCCCCCTCCAGTGCTGTAAGTGTTGACTCCCCCTCCAGTGCTGTAAGTGTTGACTCCCCCTCCAGTGCTGTAAGTGTTGACTCCCCCTCCAGTGCTGTAAGTGTTGACTCCCCTCCAGTGCTGTAAGTGTTGACTCCCCTCCAGTGCTGTAAGTGTTGACTCCCCCTCCAGTGCTGTAAGTGTTGACTCCCCCTCCAGTGCTGTAAGTGTTGACTCCCCCTCCAGTGCTGTAAGTGTTGACCCCCTCCAGTGCTGTAAGTGTTGACTCCCCCTCCAGTGCTGTAAGTGTTGACCCCCTCCAGTGCTGTAAGTGTTGACTCCCCCTCCAGTGCTGTAAGTGTTGACCCCCCTCCAGTGCTGTAAGTGTTGACTCCTCCTCCAGTGCTGTAAGTGTTGACTCCCCCTCCAGTGCTGTAAGTGTTGACGTTGCAAGTTTGACCCCCCTCCAGTGCTGTAAGTGTTGACCCCCCTCCAGTGCTGTAAGTGTTGACCCCCCTCCAGTGCTGTAAGTGTTGACCCCCCTCCAGTGCTGTAAGTGTTGACCCCCCTCCAGTGCTGTAAGTGTTGACTCCCCTCCAGTGCTGTAAGTGTTGACTCCCCCTCCAGTGCTGTAAGTGTTGACTCCCCCTCCAGTGCTGTAAGTGTTGACCCCCCTCCAGTGCTGTAAGTGTTGACTCCCCCTCCAGTGCTGTAAGTGTTGACTCCCCCTCCAGTGCTGTAAGTGTTGACTCCCCCTCCAGTGCTGTAAGTGTTGACTCCCCCTCCAGTGCTGTAAGTGTTGACTCCCCCTCCAGTGCTGTAAGTGTTGACTCCCCCTCCAGTGCTGTAAGTGTTGACTCCCCCTCCAGTGCTGTAAGTGTTGACTCCCCCTCCAGTGCTGTAAGTGTTGGACTCCCCCTCCAGTGCTGTAAGTGTTGACTCCCCCTCCAGTGCTGTAAGTGTTGACTCCCCCTCCAGTGCTGTAAGTGTTGACTCCCCCTCCAGTGCTGTAAGTGTTGACTCCCCCTCCAGTGCTGTAAGTGTTGACTCCCCCTCCAGTGCTGTAAGTGTTGACTCCCCCTCCAGTGCTGTAAGTGTTGACTCCCCCTCCAGTGCTGTAAGTGTTGACTCCCCCTCCAGTGCTGTAAGTGTTGACTCCCCCTCCAGTGCTGTAAGTGTTGACTCCCCCTCCAGTGCTGTAAGTGTTGACTCCCCCTCCAGTGCTGTAAGTGTTGACTCCCCCTCCAGTGCTGTAAGTGTTGACTCCCCCTCCAGTGCTGTAAGTGTTGACTCCCCCTCCAGTGCTGTAAGTGTTGACTCCCCCTCCAGTGCTGTAAGTGTTGACTCCCCCTCCAGTGCTGTAAGTGTTGACTCCCCCTCCAGTGCTGTAAGTGTTGACTCCCCCTCCAGTGCTGTAAGTGTTGACTCCCCCTCCAGTGCTGTAAGTGTTGACTCCCCCTCCAGTGCTGTAAGTGTTGACTCCCCCTCCAGTGCTGTAAGTGTTGACTCCCCTCCAGTGCTGTAAGTGTTGACTCCCCCTCCAGTGCTGTAAGTGTTGACTCCCCCTCCAGTGCTGTAAGTGTTGACTCCCCCTCCAGTGCTGTAAGTGTTGACTCCCCCTCCAGTGCTGTAAGTGTTGACTCCCCCTCCAGTGCTGTAAGTGTTGACTCCCCCTCCAGTGCTGTAAGTGTTGACTCCCCCTCCAGTGCTGTAAGTGTTGACTTCCCCTCCAGTACTGTAAGTGTTGACTCCCCCCCAGTGCTGTAGTGTTGACTCCCCCTCCAGTGCTGTAAGGGTTGTAGACAACCCCTCCCAGTGCTGTAAGTGTTGACCCCCCTCCAGTGCTGTAAATTGTTGACTCCCCTCCAGTGCTGTAAGTGTTGAGTCCCCCTTGCCAGTGCTTTAAGTGTTGACTCGGCCCCAGTGCTGTAAGTGTTGACCCCCCCCCCCTCCAGTGCTGTAAGTGTTTGGACGTCCCCCCCCAGTGCCTGTAAAGTGTTGCCGTCCCCCTCCAGTGCTGTAATTGTTGACTCCCCCTCCAGGTGCGGTAAGTGGTGTGACTCCCCCTCCAGTGCTGTAAGTGTTGAACTCCCCCTCCCGTGCTGTAAGTGTTGGCTCCCCCCTCCAGGGCTGGTAAGTGTTGGACTCCCTCTCCAAGTGCTGTAGTGGTTGACTCCCCCTCCAGTGCTTGTAAGTGTTGACTCCCCCCCGCCAGTGCTGTGAGTGTTGACTTCCCCCTCCAGTGCTGTAAGTGTTGACCTCCCCTCCAGGTCTGTAAGTGTGGAGCTCCCCCTCCCAGTGCTGTACAGTGGTTGGACTCCACCCTCCAGTGCTGTAAAGTGTTGACTCCCCCTCCAGTGCTGGAACAATATGTTGACACTCCCCCCTCCTAGTGCGTAAGTTGTTGACTCCCCCTCCAGTGCTTTAAGTGTTGACTCCCCTCCAGTGCTGTAAGTGTTGGACTCCCCCTCTCAGTGCTGTAAGTGTTGGACTCCCCCTCCAGTGCTGTAAGTGTTGACTCCCCCCCTCCAGTGCTGTAAGTGTTGGACTCCCCCTCTAGTGCTGTAAGTGTTGACTCCCCCTTCCAGTGCTGTAAGTGTTGGACTCCCCCTCCAGTGCTGTAAGTGTGTGACTCCCCCCTCCAGTGCCCTGCGTAAGTAGTTGACTCCCCTCAGTGCTGCGTAGAGTGTATGACTCCCCCTCCCGCTGCTGTAGAGTGTAGGACTCCCCCTCAAGTCGTGCCTGTAAGTGTTGACTCCCCCTCCAGTGCTGTAAGTGTTGACTCCCCTCTCCAGTGCTCGTAAAGTGTTGACTCCCCCTCCAGTGCTGTAAGTGTTGACTCCCCCTCCAGTGCTGTAAGTGTTGACTCCCCCTCCAGTGCTGTAAGTGTTGACCCCCCTCCAGTGCTGTAAGTGTTGACTCCCCTTCCAGTGCTGTAAGTGTTGACTCCCCCTCCAGTGCTGTAAGTGTTGACCGGTCTCAAGCAAGTCTTGACCCCCCCTCCAGTGCCTAAGTGTAGACCCCCCTCCAGTGCTGTAAGTGTTGACCCCCCCTCCAGTGCTGTAAGTGTTGACCCCCCTGCAGTGCTGTAAGTGTTGATCCCCCCTCCAGTGCTGTAAGTGTTGACTCCCCCTCCAGTGCTGTAAGTGTTGACTCCCCCCCTCCAGTGCTGTAAGTGTTGACTCCCCCTTCCAGTGCTGTAAGTGTTGAACCCCCCCCCTCCAGTGCTGTAAGTGTTGACTCCCCCTCCAGTGCTGTAAGTGTTGACTCCCCCTCCAGTGCTGTAAGTGTTGACTCCCCCTCCAGTGCTGTAAGTGTTGACCCCCCCCTCCAGTGCTGTAAGTGTTGACTCCCCCTCCAGTGCTGCAAGTGTTGACTCCCCCTCCAGTGCTGAAAGTGTTGACTCCCCCTCCAGTGCTGTAAGTGTTGACTCCCCCTCCAGTGCTATATGTGTTGACTCCCCCTCCAGTGCTGTAAGTGTTGACTCCCCCTCCAGTGCTGTAAGTGTTGACTCCCCCTCCAGTGCTGTAAGTGTTGACTCCCCCCCTCCAGCGCTGTAAGTGTTGACTCCCCCTCCAGTGCTGTAAGTGTTGACTCCCCTTCCAGTGCTGTAAGTGTTGACTCCCCCTCCAGTTCTGTAAGTGTTGACTTCCCTCCAGTGCTGTAAGTGTTGACTCCCCCTCCAGTGCTGTAAGTGTTGACCGGTCTCAAGCAAGTCTTGACCCCCCCTCCAGTGCCTAAGTGTAGACCCCCCTCCAGTGCTGTAAGTGTTGACCCCCCCTAGGGTGCTGTAAGTGTTGACCCCCCCTGCAGTGCTGTAAGTGTTGACCCCCCTCCAGTGCTGTAAGTGTTGACTCCCCCTCCAGTGCTGTAAGTGTTGACTCCCCCCCCTCCAGTGCTGTAAGTGTTGACTCCCCCTCCAGTGCTGTAAGTGTTGACCCCCCCCCTCCAGTGCTGTAAGTGTTGACTCCCCCTCCAGTGCTGTAAGTGTTGACCCCCCTCCAGTGCTGTAAGTGTTGACTCCCCCTCCAGTGCTGTAAGTGTTGACTCCCCCTCCAGTGCTGTAAGTGTTGACTTCCCCTCCAGTACTGTAAGTGTTGACTCCCCCTCCAGTGCTGTAAGTGTTGACCCCCCTTCCAGTGCTGTAAGTGTTGACTCCCCCTCCAGTGCTGTAAGTGTTGACTCCCCCTCCAGTGCTGTAAGTGTTGACTCCCCCTCCAGTGCTGTAAGTGTTGACTCCCCCTCCAGTGCTGTAAGTGTTGACCCCCCCTCCAGTGCTTTAAGTGTTGACTCCCCCTCCAGTGCTGTAAGTGTTGACTCCCCCTCCAGTGCTGTAAGTGTTGACTCCCCCTCCAGTGCTGTAAGTGTTGACCCCCCCCTCCAGTGCTGTAAGTGTTGACTCCCCCTCCAGTGCTGTAAGTGTTGACTCCCCCTCCAGTGCTGTAAATGTTGACTCCCCCTCCAGTGCTGTAAGTGTTGACTCCCCCTCCAGTGCTGTAAGTGTTGACCCCCCATCCAGTGCTGTAAGTGTTGACTCCCCCTCCAGTGCTGTAAGTGTTGACTCCCCCTCCAGTGCTGTAAGTGTTGACTCCCCCTCCAGTGCTGTAAGAGTTGACCCCCCTCCAGTGCTGTAAGTGTTGACTCCCCCCCCTCCAGATCTCTAAGTGTTGACTCCCCCTCCAGTGCTGTAAGTGTTGACTCCCCCTCCAGTGTTGTAAGTGTTGACTCCCCCTCCAGTGCTGTAAGTGTTGACTCCCCCCCCCTCCAGTGCTGTAAGTGTTGACTCCCCCTCCAGTGCTGTAAGTGTTGACCCGTCTGAAGCAAGTCTTGACCCCCCCTCCAGTGCCTAAGTGTAGACCCCCCCTCCAGTGCTGTAAGTGTTGACCCCCCCTCCAGTGCTGTAAGTGTTGACCCCCCCTCCAGTGCTGTAAGTGTTGACCCCCCTCCAGTGCTGTAAGTGTTGACTCCCCCTCCAGTGCTGTAAGTGTTGACTCCCCCTCCAGTGCTGTAAGTGTTGACTCCCCCTCCAGTGCTGGAAGTGTTGACCCCCCCTCCAGTGCTCTAAGTGTTGACACCCCCTCCAGTGCTGTAAGTGTTGACTCCCCCTCCAGTGCTGTAAGTGTTGACTCCCCCTCCAGTGCTGTAAGTGTTGACTCCCCCTCCAGTGCTGTAAGTGTTGACCCCCCTCCAGTGCTGTTAGTGTTGACCCCCCCTCCAGTGCTGTAAGTGTTGACCCCCCCTCCAGTGCTGTAAGTGTTGACCCCCCTCCAGTGCTGTAAGTGTTGACCCGTCTCATGCAAGTCTTGACCCCCCATCCAGTGTTGTAGGTGCCGCTGTGGCGAGTGAAACATATGAAAACCCGTCTGTCTTAGCTATAATTAACAAATGCGCTCAAGAACTCATTCCAAACAATACCGCTTGTAACTTTATTAATCCTGATGAACATGATATGATTGTAGATGTTAGGAAAGGTACAGGCAACCAGCTGACCTTGAAACAGATGAAAGAACTCTTTGCCATTAATGACTGTGAAAAATTGTCATTTGTATGCAATGGTCTACAACTTGTGAATCTTGTAAACACTTCTCTTCGTCAGGTTCATGAACACCATTACTCACGACCAACTCACTCTTAAATTTCTCACGTAGAATGTGAGAAGCGTGCGAAGGAGGCTGTTTGATTTAATGATGTACGCTGGTGACAACAACATTGATGTATTGTGCTTGCAGGAACCATACACTGCAAACACAAAAAATAAAACGCCACCCAAACTCTCAGGTTATGTAGCTTTCTCAAATGTTGGTTCCCATGATATCGGTATCTTGACGTATGTTAAAAGTAACCTAGTGTGTAAACATGTTAAAAACCACAAAAGTGACGACTCATATTATCAGCAGTTTCAGATTGTTACAGCGACCGGGTTTCTTAACTTAGTTAATGTATATGTAAGGTGTGATCAAATGGTGGAAGCTTCTCTCCCAAAAATCACCAGCAGCTCTCAAACCATTGTAATGGGTGATTTTAATGCTAGACACACTAGCCTGGGTGACACCAACACAAACAGGAATGGCAGAGTCTTTGTAAAATACTTAAGAGATAATAACATGTCCGTGTTCAACTTTGACTCTTCTAACGTCACACACCTCAGGGGTGGCAGGCTTGATTATGTCATTGGTCACGGTCTCATTGATAATGCTGTCGGAGGATCAATTGTTCATGAATTAGTTAGTGATCACTTTGCCATATTCAGTTCATACACTATCAATAATGTCAAAACCCTAAGCTTTGGAAAAAAAATAATTAATATCCCTGAAAATTTACAAATGCTCTTCAAATTCCGCATTTCCGAATGGTATAACACTTACTGCTTTACTACCGTCAATGCATTACATGAGGATCTGGTCACTGAAGTAACAGCTTTTTATGACAATGTTGTAAAATCCAAAAGACCCAAACCAGTGAGGAAGGGACAGAGATGGTTCACTGACTCACGCCTTAAGCCCCTGCATGACAGAGTTCTATTCCTAGCTGAGCAGTATAAAACACATAAAACAGCTGACACCCTCAACATATTTCTTAAAGCCAGCCGAGAGTTTAGAGAGCTAAAGGAACAGGTGTATAATCAGCACTGGGAACAGTTTCTGCAAGGCATCAATCATGCAACATCCTCATCCCAAATGTGGAATAAAATTAAAAAGATTTCTCGTCCTAGCAGTCGTCAACTTGATCATCATTCACCTGTAGACTATGCCGACATGCTGCTTCAGCAATATGCAAGCACTGCTAGTATAAGCAGCCTGCCCCTAGATGTGCAAAACTATCTAGCTAGTACTAAAATAAATCGTAACTTCAATATTGAAATTGCTTGTAGTGAAATAGGGCCCGATGATAACTATGGCATAACCCCCTTTGAAATTAAAAATGCACTCAAGAAAGGTAAGGCTACCTCTCCTGGAGAGGATGGCATCACATACAACACCATGAGAGTACTTGCTGAGCTGCCAAATAGCCCTTTGCTAGAATTGTTTAATCAAAGTCTAAGGCAGGGTGTTTTACCTGACCGCTGGACACAGGGACTCATAATACCCATACCCAAGCCTAATTCACAAAAATTTAGACCCAATTCTCTGACGTCGTGCATGTGCAAAGTTCTTGAGAGAATTATTCTCGACAGACTAATGTTTCAAATCAAGCCCCACCTTGCCCCTAACCTGTATGGTTTCCTTCCTGGAAGAAGCACACAAACTTGCTTTGCTGAGTATTTTATCAGAGAGGGACCAAACTCTCAGGCGGCATTTATTGATCTCCAAACTGCTTTTGATACAGCAAACAAAGAAATAATCCTAGAACAGCTAGCCTCTTTTGGAGTTAAGGGAAGACTGTTGACATGGCTCAGGGGGTACCTGAGTAACAGAACCGCCTCAGTCCTTTTCAAGGGGGTCAAAAGTAAACTCTGTGCACCCTTTGAGTTGGGTACACCCCAGGGTGGAGCGCTAAGTCCCACACTGTTCAATGTTCTGATGCACAAAACCACAATTGATATTCCCACACTACCTGACGAAGCAGTCATTTGTTATGTCGATGATATATGCTATGCATTGTTGCAAATTCCCAAACTAGACTGCAAGCTCTACTTGATTCATTCGCTGCTAAAAACATTGAATGTGGTCTTGTTATCTCTATAACTAAATCCAGAGTTCTCCATCCCAAAGAGAAAACTCATGTCCCTATAGCTTTCAAGGTCAACAACCAGAACATTGAAACGTGTGGGCAGCACAAATACCTTGGAGTTGGTATTAACAGTGACATTGTAAATGATCTACACCGTAGATTAAAAGAAAGACTAAAACCATTGAGAACACTTACTGGTAAGAATATTGGTATCAATATTAAATATGCTAGACAATTCTATATGATGTTTGTTAGATCTCTCGTTGATTATAATGTTCTGCACTTAATTAATTTCCCCTCCTCTGTGTTGGACAAACTTGAAGTAGTACAGAATGAGGCCATGAGGATAATTCTTGATGCCCCAAGATGCACAAGAATCATCAACATGAGGGAAGAACTGAAGCTTCCAACCATACTAGAGAGAATAATGCAAGTTAACACTACCTTTTGCCTTAAAGTCATGAGAGATCCTACATCTCCTGCATTGCTCAGAGACAAATTATTTAGTGCTGTTAACACCCTTTTGACTGGTGCCGACATACCAACTCACTCCTTTTATGATAATTGGCTGAGAAACAATGCTTACAGTCTCATTAAACTTAACATTCCTTTTAAGTGCAATCTACCTGTCTCTGATATTCCTCTTTATCTGTACCCCTCCATTCAAGTATCATACACACCTGTCACCAAGAAAGATAATGAGAATCTTGCTCTACTCAATGCTGTCACTCTTGAAACAATTGCCTCCTCCATCGAGAGTCTAAGATCTCACGAGCACTGTGTCTACACCGACGGCTCAGTCCAGTCTTCTACTGGACGGACTGCAGCGGCATGTAGGTTTTATAGAAATAATATTTGCACAAAGACTGTCAGCGTCCGGTTAAACAACTGGCTGACCTCCACACAAGCAGAACTAGCAGCATTACATTTAGCAACCAGCACATTAAAAAACATTGGAGGAGGAATAATATTCTGCGATTCAAAGTGTTCTCTTCAAGCAATCGAATCTTTTCTTGGAAGATCGACAGCAAGAACCTCATTCTCCCAATTATAAATGACCTAATTGATGCACAGAGTAAAGGGTCTCGAATCTCCTTTGTATGGATACCTTCACACATAAATATAACCCATCATAATGAGACAGACATTGCAGCCAAATTAGCGTGTAACAAGTTTGAAGTTGAATTAGATCTAGGTATCCCCATCTCTGCTGTCAAAACTGTATTGGTCCAAACATTCAGATCTGATAGGAAAGAACTTACCGACTCCCAACGACCTGAAAGTACTAGTATAAAAAGCTATGATTTGTTCAGATCTGAAACCTACATCTATGGACAGCACAAAACGTCCACTAGACTGTGCGACACAGTGGTTGCCAGGATCAGGTTGGGTTACCATTACCTGTGGCAGGTGGCTGCAGGTGACGGGTCTCCCAATCCTGAGCACTCCAGTTGCAAACTCTGTGAGCAGGAACTACGGCATGATCTGCCGCACTACATCACTGAATGCCCAGTTATTAGACCTTTCAGACCAGTTGGCATGAGGTACCTGGAGCTTTGCAATTACTTTATTCACTCTCGTATTCCTGAAGATATCCTCACAGTATACCCAAAATTTGCCAGTGCAGGCTATTAAACGCATGGCTCTGTATGACTAACCATCCTGCGAGATGGGGACTTGTATTACCACTGCTACCTTATTCAATCTTGTGGTGTTGATATCCTCAAAATGCATCCGGAGTCTGCCAGTGCAGACCGCTTATCACATGCCTCTGTATGACTAACCATCCTGTGTGATGGGGATTTTTTAGCATCACCTAGTTAGCTTTTTTGACACACTGTACTCCACTTCATATAGTCTAGGGTAGCTGCACTAATGCAGATGTACCTAATATGTTAATAAAAAAAAAAAATTGACCATCACGACCGGACATAAGGAAGTGATAGACGAAGCTATTTGAACCTTTTCCCCGCCGGCACTCGGATGGTAATCTTGGGCATGGCATTTTATCATGTCACCTAATTCTTTGGGGCACACATGAGGAACACAAATGGGAACAAGCCTGAATGGTCCCCAGGACTAAATGCGACAGAAAACTCACACCCCAGAAGTGACTCGAACCCATACTCCCAGGAGCAAAGCAACTGGTATCTACAGGACGCCTTTATTTGCTTGACCATCACGACCGGACATAAGGAAGTGATAGCCGAAGCTATTTGAACCACTTCCCCGCCAGCACTCGGATTGTAATCTTGGGCATATCATTTTATCAAATCACCTCATTCTTTGAGGCACGAGTGAGGAACACAAATGCGAACAAGCCTGAATGGTCCCCAGGACTATATACAACAGAGCTATTCACGACTGGACATAAGGAAGTGATAGCTGAAGCTATGTGAACCACTTCCCCGCCGGCACTCGGATGGTAATCTTGGGCATAGCATTTCATCAAATCACCTCAGTATTTGGGGCACACGTGAGGAACACAAATGCGAACAAGCCTGAATGGTCGCCAGGACTATATGCGACTGAAAACTCACACCCCACAATTGACTCGAACCCATACTCAGAGGAGCAACGCAACTGGTATCTACAGGACGCCTTAATCCACTTGACCATCATGACCGGACATAAGGAAGTGATAGCCGAAGCTATTTGAACCACTTCCCCGCCGGCATTCGGGTGGTAATCTTGGGAATAGCATTTTATCATATCACCTCATTCTTTGGGGAACACGTGAGGAACACTAATGCGAACAAGCCTGAAATGTCCCCAGGACTATATGCGACTGAAAACTCACACCCCACAAGTGACTCGAACCCATACTCCCAGGAGCAACACACCTGGTATCTACAGGACGCCTTAATCCACTTGACCATCATGACCGGACATAAGGAAGTGATAGCCGAAGCTATTTGAACCACTTCCCCGCCGGCACTCGGATTGTAATCTTGGGCATAGCATTTTATCAAATCACCTCATTCTCTGGGGCACACGTGAGGAACACAAATGCGAACAAACCTGAATGGTCCCCAGGTCTATATGCGACTGAAAACTCACACCTCAGAAGTGACTCGAACCCACACTCCCAGGAGCAACGCAACTGGTATCTACAGGACGCCTGAATTTGCTTGACCATTGCGACCGGACATAAGGAAGTGATAGACGAAGCTATTTGAACCACTTCCTCACCGTCACTCGGATGGTAATCTTGGGCATAGCATTTTATTAAATCACCTCATTCTTTGGGGCACACGTGAGGAACACAAATGCAAACAAGCCTGAATGGTCCCCATGACTATATGCGACTGAAAACTCACAGCCCACAAGCGACTCGAACCCATACTCCCAGGAGCAACGCAAATGGTATCAACAGGACGCCTTAATCCGCTTGACCATGATGACCGGGAATAAGGAAGTGATAGCCGAAGGTATTTGAACCACTTCCACGCCGGCACTCGGATGGTAATCTTGGGCATAGCATTTTATCAAATCACCTCATTCTTTGGGGCACACGTGAGGAACACAAATACGAACAAGCCTGAATGGTCCCCAGGACAATATGCGACTGAAAACTCAAACCCCAGATGTGACTCGAACCCATACTGCCATGAGCAACGCAACTGATATCTACAGGACACCTTAATCCGCTTGACGTCAACATCACGACCGGACATAAGGAAGTGATAGCCGAAGCTATTTGAATCACTTCTCCGCCGGCACTCGGATGGTAATCTTGGGCATAGCATTTTATCAAATCACCTCATTCTTTGGGGCACCCGTGAGGAACACAAATGCGAACAAGCCTGAATGGTCCCCAGGACTATATGCGACTGAAAACTCACACCCCAAAAGTGACTCGAACCCATACTCCCAGGGGCAACTCAACAGGTATCTACAGAACGCCTTAATCTTCTTGACCATGATGACCAGAAATAAAGAAGTGTTAGCTGAAGCTATTTGAACCACTTCCCCGCCGGCACTCGGATGGTTATCTTGGGTATAGAATTTTATAAAATCACCTCATTCTTTGGGGCACACGTGAGGAACACAAATACGAACAAGCCTGAATGGTCCTTTGGACAATATGCGACTGAAAACTCACACCCCAGAAGTGACTCGAACCCACACTCCCAGGAGCAACGCAACTGGTGTCTACAGGACGCCTTAATCCGCTTGACCATTGCGACCGGACATAAGGAAGTGATAGACGAAGCTATTTGAACCTTTTCCCCGCGGGCACTCGGATGGTAATCTTGGGCATAGCATTTTATCAAATCACCCAATTCTTTGGGGCACCCGTGAGGAACACAAATGGGAAAAAGCCTGAATGGTCCCCAGGACTAAATGCGACAGAAAACTCACACCCCAGAAGTGACTCGAACACACACTCCCAGGAGCAACGCAACTGGTATCTACAGGACGCCTGAATTTGCATGACCATTGCGACCGGACATAAGGAAGTGATAGACGAAGCTATTTGAACCACTTCCTCACCGTCACTCGGATGGTAATCTTGGGCATAGCATTTTATCAAATCACCTCATTCTTTGGGGCACACATGAGGAACACAAATGCAAACAAGCCTGAATGGTCCCCATGACTATATGCGACTGAAAACTCACAGCCCACAAGCGACTCGAACCCATACTCCCAGGAGCAACGCAACTGGTATCAACAGGACGCCTTAATCCGCTTGACCATGATGACCGGGAATAAGGAAGTGATAGCCGAAGGTATTTGAACCACTTCCACGCCGGCACTCGGATAGTAATCTTGGGCATAGCATTTTATCAAATCACCTCATTCTTTGGGACACACGTGAGGAACACAAATACGAACAAGCCTGAATGGTCCCCAGGACAATATGCGACTGAAAACTCACACCCCAGATGTGACTCGAACCCATACTGCCATGAGCAACGCAACTGATATCTACAGGACACCTTAATCCGCTTGACGTCAACATCACGACCGGACATAAGGAAGTGATAGCCGAAGCTATTTGAACCACTTCCCCGCCGGCACTCGGATGGTAATCTTGGGCATAGCATTTTATCAAATCACCTCATTCTTTGGGGCACCCGTGAGGAACACAAATGCGAACAAGCCTGAATGGTCCCCAGGACTATATGCGATTGAAAACTCACACCCCAAAAGTGACTCGAACCCATACTCCCAGGGGCAACTCAACAGGTATCTACAGAACGCCTTAATCTTCTTGACCATGATGACCAGAAATAAAGAAGTGTTAGCTGAAGCTATTTGAACCACTTCCCCGCCGGCACTCGGATGGTTATCTTGGGTATAGAATTTTATAAAATCACCTCATTCTTTGGGGCACACGTGAGGAACACAAATACGATCAAGCCTGAATGGTCCTTTGGACAATATGCGACTGAAAACTTACACCCCAGAAGTGACTCGAACCCACACTCCCAGGAGCAACGCAACTGGTGTCTACAGGACGCCTTTATCCGCTTGACCATCACGACCGGACATAAGGAAGTGATAGACGAAGCTATTTGAACCTTTTCCCCACCGGCACTCAGATGGTAATCTTGGGCATAGCACTTTATCAAATCACCTAATTCTTTGAGGAACATGTGAGGAACAAAAATGGGAACAAGCCTGAATGGTCCCCAGGACTAAATGCAACAGAAAACTCACACCCCAGAAGTGACTCGAACCTATACTCTCAGGAGCAAAGCAACTGGTATCTACAGGACGCCTTTATCCACTTGACCATGACGACCGGAAATAAGGAAGTGATAGCCGAAGCTATTTGAACCACTTCCCCGCCGGCACTCGGATGGTAATTTTGGGCATAGCATTTTATCAAATCACCTCATTCTTTAGGGCACGCGTGAGGAACACAAATGCGAACAAGCCTGAATGGTCCCCATGACTATATGCGACTGAGCTATTCATGACAAGACATAAGGAAGTGATAGCCGAAGCTACTTGAACCACTTCCCCGCCGGCACTCGGATGGTAATCTTGGGCATTGCATTTTATCAAATCACCTCATTCTTTGGGGCACACGTAAGGAACACAAATGCGAACAAGCCTGAATGGTCCCCAGGACTATATGCGACTGAAAACTCACACCCCAGAAGTGACTCGAAACCATACTCCCAGGAGCAACGCAACTGGTATCTACAAGACGCCTTAATCCGCTTGACCATCACGACCGGACAAAAGGAAGTGATAGCCGAAGCTATTTGAACCACTCAAATAGCTTTGGTCTCGTTGGTCCTGGGTAAGATTTGACTTCTTATGATCTTACCCAGGACCAACGAGACCTCTTAAATCTTGGTCTAAATTGTCAATTCTTATCTAAACCAAAGATGCATCAAAAACGCCTGGAAATCGAAATGCTTCTGGACGATATCCATAAGCTAGAAGACAACAAAAAAGTCATCACCACTGACACACTTCAAGCTGAACTACTTGCAGAAGCAGGGAAAAAACGAGGAACATATTCATCTACAATCTTAACCCCACGACTCAAAGAAGCAGCGAAACAACTAAAAAATCTGAAAGACGTAACAATAAGAAAAGCCGACAAAACAGCAGCATATGTATTGATTCCTACCCATGAATACATGAACAAAATTAGCGACATCCTAAGTGACGACTCCAAATTTCAACGAATCACGAGGAACCCCGTAGAAGACCTTAAGCGGAAAGTAAACAAAACAATTACAGCAATCAACGCAAAGAAAGGTAGTGTGCATTTCAATAAACTTCAAGGCGACTATGGCTTAGGATATGCCTACGGCAATGTTAAGACGCATAAACCAGGTAACCCACTACGCCCTATAATCAGCCAAATACCAACCCCAACTTATCACCTGGCAAAGAAACTCAATGAACTCCTAACTCCATACACTCCAAGTAAGTTTAGTCTACAATCATCAGCAGATTTCCTAGAATTGGTCAAATTTACCCAGCCCGATGGAATCATCGCTTCCCTGGACGTTGAATCCCTTTTTACCAACGTCCCAGTCGACACAACCATAGGAATGATACTGGACAGAGTATACAGAGACGAGAGCACCCCCAAATTAGACATACCTGAGCCACACTTGAAAAGTCTTCTCGAAGCATGTACAAAGGAAGCCCCTTTCATCAGTCCACAAGGAGACATGTATTTACAAATAGACGGAGTAGCAATGGGCTCCCCCTTAGGAGTTTTATTTGCTAATTTTTATATGGGAACCATCGAAGATAGGGTCTTCAGTAGCAGACAAAAACCAACTGTATACTGCCGTTATGTAGATGACATATTCGTAATAGTAAAAGACTCAGATGAACTAATTGACCTAAAAAGACACCTAGAGAGAGAGTCAGTACTCCGATTTACACATGAAAATAGTGAAAATAACAGTCTGCCATTCTTGGATGTACTAATAACAAAAACAGGAACCTCTTTAAGCATCCAACGTATATACCAAGCCCACCAACATAGGATTATGCCTGAACGGTAGAAGTGAGTGCCCCCAAAGATACAAAGCCAGTGTTCTCAATGCTTATATTCGTCGAGCGCTTACCCACTGCTCTGAATGGAGCAACGTGAGTAGAGAGTTTGAAAGAGTAACTCGGGTATTGGTGAACAACGGATATAGCAACGCGGAAATAAACGCTGCTATAAGAAGACACTTGGACCGTTGGTATAATTCAGAACCTAGAACAGAAACCACAACACCCCCAATAAAATTATATTACAAATCAACCATGCACAGTGAACATATAAAAGAGGAAAGAATAATGAAAGAAATAATCCGTAAAGGAGTAAAAAGCACTACTCCTAACCAAAACATAAACCTGATAATATTCTACAAAACCAAGAAGACTTCCGAACTCCTTATCAAAAACAGCCCGAAGCCGACGGAGAACCCTCTACAGCAGTCAAGCGTTGTATACATGTACACTTGCCCCCACGAAGGATGTAACCTTCAATGTAAGTACATAGGTATGACGTCGACCAAGCTGACGAGGCGTTTGACATGCCATCTTCAATCTGGTGCCCCTAGGAATCACATGAGACAAGCCCATGACATTACTCTAACAAGAGAAATGTTGAACAAGAATACTTGCATAATAGACAAAACCCAAGATTCAAGAAGATTACAAATTCTTGAGGCAATTCACATAAGAATAGAGCGACCTACCATGAACACCCAAATCACGGAACTATTTACTCTACCCACCATGAGAGTAAGGACAAGACAAGAACATATCGATGCCAACACAGAAGACAATGTCCAACATAACAGGCCAATTACACTGGATTAATCTTTGTGTTTAGATAGGAGATGCCTCGTATGGGTCAATAAGCCTTCTGCAGCCCCTATGTTTATCCCTTATGTATCCCCCCATGTTTTCACCTTCATTGCATTATCACCTGACCTAATGCGGGTATAAAATCAACTAGTATTGTAAGATCTGTTCACTTGAGAATGAACCATGGAGGTTCGAAACGTCGTGCAAATTATACAAATAAGTGTAATACACTCTATAGTAAATCACTTCTTTTCTTCACCTTAAAAGTACGAAAATGAGTTTTGGAGAACTCCTATTTCAATTAAGCTCTGATGCTAAGAAAATAGTTAGAGGGATAGAAGCCCTAAACCAGAAAATAATAAATACAGAATATGCGGTCATATTCAATGAAACATGTTTGAAAGAAAACCTGCTGCCAGTATACACCAATATATATATATATATATATATATATATATATATATATATATATATATATATATATATATATATATATATATATATATATATATATATATATATATATATATATATATATATATATATATATATATATATATAAATATATATATGTATATAAATATATATATATATATATATATATATATATATATATATATTTATATATATATATATATATATATATATATATATATATATATATATATATATATATATAACTAAAAACTCACACTGCACAAGCTTTTTTCTGGTCGTGATGGTTGAGTGGATAAGGTGCCCTGTACACCAGTTGCATAGTGCTCCTGGCAGAATGGGTTCGAGTAATTTCTGGGGTTTGAGTTTTCAGTTGCATTTATGTCTGCGGACCATTCAGGCTTGTTCGCATTTGTGTTATCTTGAAATCTTGAGATGATTTCGGGGCTTTTTTGTGTCCCCTGGCCCCGGTCCTCGACCAGGCCTCCACCCCCAGGAAGCTGTCCGTGACAGCTGACTAACACCCAGGTACCTATTTTACTACTAGGTAACAGGGGCATAGGGTGAAAGAAACTCTGCCTTATGTTTTTGGCCGGCGCCTGGGATCGAACCCAGTACCACATGATCACAAGTCCAGCGTGATGTCAGCTCGGCTGACTGGCTTCCCCGGCGCTCCTCACGTGTGCCCCACAGAATGAGGTGATTTGATAAAAGACTATTCCCAAGATTACCATCAGAGTGCCGGCGGGCTGATGGGGAAATGCCCTCAGCTACCATCAGTTTTTGTTCGGTCGTGATGGTGAAGTGGATAAGGAGCCCTGTACACCAGTTGCATAGTGCTCCTGGCAGTTGCATACTGCTCCAGGCAGTATGGGTTCGAGTCACTTCTGGGGTGTCAGTTTTCAGTTGCATTTTGTGCCTGGGGACCATTCAGGCTTGTACGCATTTGTGTTCCTCACGTGTGCTCCAAAGAATGAGGTTATTTGATAAAATGCTATGCTCAAGAATACTTTCAGAGATTTCAAGCGGGATGATAGGGAAATAGACTCGGCTACCATCAGCTTTTATCTGGTCGTGATGGTCGAGTGGATAAGGTGCCCTGTACACCAGTTGCATAGTGCTCCTGGCAGTATGGTTTGTGGTTGGCGTTGTCATCTTTGATCCTTCTTTTTGGACAATCCAACCCAAAACTCTGTAGAGTTCTAATACTTTACCAGGAGATCACCCTGGACGCTTCTGGCTCTTGGAGAGGGGTTCAACATCACACTGTTTAGGGGATGCGGCTCCAATACTTAGCCTCGTTGTCATGTGCACACACCCATTCGAGCCGCTGTGACTTCCCACTTTCTCCATATGTGATGTGATCTCCTCAATCCCCTTTTTTTATTATTATTCCGTTCTACCCTGTCCACAGCTGTGGTTCTTGGTTCTTTCTCTCTCTCTCTCCTTCTTTTCTACTTCCTGGGAAGCCTCACTAGGAAAAGGGCAAACAACAGCAAATTTGAATACATTTACTGGTCAATGCACATACACAATACATACACACACTTAATAATATTAATAATGAATCCTACACTCTAAACTATTTCAGTCAGGTTGCACTCCAATACCCTCAGAACTCTATCATCTGCTTATCAAGTGGTATCCTATCTCCTGATTCACAACCTAATACTACCAACCTCCTCAAGCAGGTCAAGTCTTATAACACAATGTTTCACTATCAGCAAGAGAATAAATATCTTATCTTGAGATGATTTCGGGGCTTTTTAGTGTCCCCGCGGCCCGGTCCTCGACCAGGCCTCTACCCCCAGGAAGCAGCCCGTGACAGCTGACTAACACCCAGGTACCTATTTTACTGCTAGGTAACAGGGGCATAGGGTGAAAGAAACTCTGCCCATTGTTTCTCGCCGGCTGCCTGGGATCGAACCCAGGACCACAGGATCGCAAGTCCAGCGTGCTGTCCGCTCGGCCGACCGGTTCCCTCCGGTACGAGGAGGGACTGGTAGATGAGGGTATTTCTCCATCAGCCCGCCGGCACTCTGATGGTAATCTTGGGTATAGCATTTTATTAAATCACCTCATTGATTGGGGCACACGAGAGGAACACAAATGCGAACAAGCCTGAATGGTCCCCAGGCATAAATGCAACTGAAAACTCACCCTAGACGTGAAATGAACCAATACTGTCTGGAGCTGTATGCAACTGGTGTACAGGGCACCTTATCCACTCGACCACCACGACCGGACAAAAGTTGATGGTAGCCAAGGCTATTTTCCCATGAGCCCGCTGGTACTCTGATGGTAATCTTGGGCATAGCATTTTATCAAATCACCTCATTCTTTGGTGCACACGTGAGAAATACAAATGCAAGCAAGCCTGAATGGTCCCCAGGCATACTTGCAATCTGAAAACTCACACCTCTTAGTGACTCGAACCCATACTGCCAGGAGCACTATGCAACTGGTGTACAGGGCACATTATCCACTCGGCTATCACGACAGAACAAAAGCTGATGGTAGCCGAGGGTATTTCCTCATCAGCCCGCAAAAAACTCTGATGATAAACTTGGGTTTAGCATTTTATCAAATCACCTCATCCTTTGGGGCACACTTGAGAAACACAAAAGCGAACAAGCCAGAATGGTCCCCAGGCATACACGCAACTGAAAACTCAAACCGCAGAAGTGACTCAAACCCATTGTTATGATCTCAGGGTGCTGAAAAACGAGTCTCCCCTTTGAGAATTATTCTATCAGGCCTGACCTGACTAGAAGGTCTAGGAAATATAGAGGTGAAAATACAGATGTAAAATAATTGGTTGGATTTGATAGACAATTTAAGATAATGGGCAGTGAATCAGAAAATGAGTAAATGACTTGACACACGATGTGGAGAGTTTGGTGTAGGTGTGAGGCTCGCTTGAGAGGAGCTTAAGTCACTTGAGTACCAGACATCGTGAGGGGAAGTTGCACTCTGTTTGAGCTCCTGTTGGAGTGGATACCCTGTTTGATTTACCTTCAAGAGAAAGGAAGTGTGCAGACGTTCCAGTTGTGGAATCGAGCTGAGATTGTATGGTCTCAATTCCTGGACGGCAAGGAGAGTTTGTTAAGCCGCCCAGAGACATTATCGTGGGCCGTGGGAGCGCCCTGGTCAGACTCCGTCAGAGGGAGAGCGCCCTGCAGGAGACCTTTTTGTGGTAAGCATAATTTTAACCAGTTTACAGTGATTGCCGGTAATTGATCGTGTGCCAAGCGATCATAGCGAATGTTTATTGATATGTTAGACATGTTTTGGTAAGGCAGGAAGCCTAAATAAGAGGACGGAGATGAGAGAGACAGCTGGAGGACGAGCAGCATGTCCTCTCCCGTCGACCGCCTGGAGCCAACTGATTGGTGGCGGAGGACGCTCCCAGAGTTAGGAGCCGCCCGCTGGGCAAGGCAGAGAATGGACCAGCCCAAATGGGAGAGTCCACTCTCACAGTATGCAGAGAGCAAAGAGATGTAGGATGCAAACATATAGTGTGGTTATTTTCGTTCATGTGATTAAGGGGAAACGTTTTTATTGGCACGTCAATGGGTTGCAGGTTTGTCTGGGGAAGATGTTGCTGACAACTTCGAAGCCAGCAGAGAGGGAGTAGTTGATGAGACTCCAAGGTTGTGGAAGGTACTGAACTCTGTGGAAGAGCAGTCCCTATAGTGAGGAGTTAGACCTCAAGCTGTGAGAGGAGAAGCAGTGGAGAAGAGTTTACATGCTTTTGGTGATATCAGTGGTGAAGCACCATTGTTGATCATGGAAGACTTCATGGTGTAGCAGCCTGGAGCGCTGTGGAGGAACCTGGTAGAAGTGGTGAAGCACCACTGTTGCTCAAGGTGCAGCAGCCTGGAGGAGCTGTGGAAGATCCTGGTAGATAAACCCGGAAGAACCTGAAGATATCAAGGTAGTGAACTTCCAGATGTGGAAGGGATGTTCTGGTTGATTGCTTGTAGGGAGTTAGTAGTGTTTGGTTGTCATTAGCGTACAAGACGCAGTGAAAAGTGAGTGATTGTTTGCCATTTTTGTGCCAAGGAGTACTTATACTGTAGTATAGAGTTACAGTCGTATGCTGGATTACCTGCAGAGACATATATATGTGTTCTAGGACTGATAGGGTGATCAATTGATCATCGGTGTATTTCAAGGAACATTTATACTAATATTTATGTTATTGCATTCATATGTTGGTTTTAATTGCACATGTTTATAGATATTTATTCTCTTGCTGATAGTGAAACATTGTGTTATAAGACTTGACCTGCTTGAAGAGGTTGGTAGTATTAGGTGGTGAATCAGGAGATAGGATGCCACTTGATACGCAGATGATAGAGTTCTGAGGGTATTGGAGTGCAACCTGACTGAAATAGTATAGAGTGTAGGACTCATTATAATTATTATTAAGTGTGTGTATGTATTGTGTATGTGCTTTGTCCAGTAAATGTATTCAAATTTGCAGGTGTTTGCCCTTGTCCTAGTGAGGCTTCCCAGGAAGTAGAAAAGAAGGAGAGAGAAAGAGAAAAAACCAAGAACCACAGCTGTGGACAGGGTAGAACGGAATAATAATAAAACAAAGGTGATTGAGGAGATCACATCACATATGGAGAAAGTGGCAAGTCACAGCGGCTCGAGTGGGTGTGTGCACGTGACAACGAGGCTAAGTATTGGAGCCGCATCACCTAAACGTGTGATGTTGAACCCCTCTCCAAGAGCCAGAAGCGTCCAGGGTGATCTCCAGGTAAAGTATTAGAACTCTACCGAGTTTTGGGTTGGATTGTCCAAAAAGAAGGATCAAAGACAACGCCAACCACAAACCATACTGCCAGGAGCACTATGCAACTGGTGTACAGGGCACCTTATTCCACTCGACCATCTCGACCGGACAAAAGCTGATAGTAGCCGAGGCTATTTCTCCGTCAGCCCGCCGGCAATCTGATGGTAATCTTGGCCATAGCATTTTATCAAATCACCTCATTCATTGGGGCACACGTGAGGAACACAAATGCGAACAAGCCTGTATGGTCTTGGGCATACATGTAACTGAAAACTCACACCCCAGATTGTGACTTGAACCCATACTGCCAGGAGCACTATGCAACTGGTGTACAGGGCACCTTATCCACTCGACCATCATGACCAGACAAAAGCTGATGGTAGCCGAGTCTATTTCCCTATCATCCCGCTTGAAATCTCTGAAGGTATTCTTGAGCATAGCATTTTATCAAATAACCTCATTCTTTGGAGCACACATGAGGAACACAAATGCGTACAAGCCTGAATGGTCCCCAGTCATACATGCAACTGAAAACTGACACCCCAGAAGTGACTCAAACCCATACTGCCAGGAGCAGTATGCAACTGCCAGGAGCAGTATGCAACTGGTGTACAGGGCACCTTATCCACTCGACCATCCCGACCGGACAAAAGCTGATAGTAGCCGAGGCCATTTCCCCATCAGCCCGCCGGTAATCTGATGGTAATCTTGGGTATACCATTTTATCATATCACCTCATTCTTTTGGGCACACGCGAGGAAAACAAATGTGAGCAAGCTTGAATGGTTCCCCAGGCATACATGGAAATGAAAACTCACACCCCCGAAGTGACTCGCACTTATACTGCCAGGAGCACTATGCAACTGGTGTAAAAGGCATCTTATCCACTCAACCATCACGACTGGACAAAAGCTGATGGTAGCCAATTTAATTTCCCCATCAGCCCGCCAGCACTCTGATGATAAACATAGGCTTAGCATTTTATCAAATCACCTCATCCTTTGGGGCACACGTGAGGAACACAAAAGCGAACAAGCCAGAATGGTCCCCCAGGCCTACACGCAACTGTAAACTTAAACCCCAGATGTGACTCGAACCCATACTGCCAGGAGCACTATGCAACTGGTGTATAGGGCTCCTTATCCACTTCACCATCACGACCGAACAAAAACTGATGGTAGCTGAGGGTATTTCCCCATCAGCCCGCCGGCACTCTGATGGTAATCTTGGGAATAGCATTTTATCAAATCACCTCATTCTGTGGGGGCACACGTGAGGAACGCTACAGGAGCCGGTCAGCCGAGCGGACATCACGCTGGACTTGTGATCATGTGGTCCTGGGTTCGATCCCAGGCGCCGGCCAGAAACATAAGGCAGAGTTTCTTTCACCCTATGCCCCTGTTATCTAGTAGTAAAATAGGTACCTGGGTGTTAGTCAGCTGTCATGGGCTGCTTCCTAGAGGTGGAGGCCTGGTCGAGGACTGGGCCGCAGGGACACTAAAAAGCCCGGAAATCATCTCATGATAACCCCAAGATAACCATCAGCTTCTGTCCGGTCCTGATTGTCGAGTGGATCAGGTTCCCTGTACACCAGTTGCATAGGGCTCCTGGCAGAATGGGTTCGAGTCAATTTTGGGGTGTGAGTTTTTAGTTGCATGTATGCCTGGGGACCATTCAGGCTGGTTTGCATTTGTGTTCCCCACATGTGCCCCAAAGATTGAGGTGATTTGATAAAATGCTAAGCCCCTGTTTATCATCAGAGTGCTGGCGGGCTGATGGGGAAATAACCTCAGCTACCATCAGCTTTTGTCCGGTCGTTATGGCCGAGTGGATAATATGCCCTGTACACCAGTTGCTTAGTGCTCCTGGCAGTATGGGTTCGAGTCAATATCGGGAGTGATTTTTCAGTTGCAAGTATGCCTGGGGATAATTCAAGCTTGTTTGCATTGTATTTCTCACGTATGCATCAAAGAATGAGGTGATTTGATAAAATGCTATGCCCAAGATTACCATCAGAGTACAGGCAGGCTGATGGGGAAATAGCCTCGGCTACCATCAGCTTTTGTCCGGTCATGGTGGTCGAGTGGATAAGGTGCCCTGTACACCAGTTGCATAGAGCTCCTTTCAGTATTGGTTCGTTTCACTTCTAAGGTGAGTTTTCAGTTGCATTTATGCCTGGGGACCATTCAGGCTTGTTCGCATTTGTGTTCCCCACGTGTGCCCCAAAGAATGAGGTGATTTGATAAAATGCTATGACGAAGATTACGATCAGAGTGCCGGCGAGCTGATGGGGAAATAGCCTCGACAACCATCAGATTTTGGCCGGTCATGATGGTCGAGTGGATAAAGTGTCCTGTACACCATTTGCATAGTGCTCCTGGCAGGATGGTCTCAAGTCACTTCTTGGGTGTGAGTTTTCAGTTGCATGTATGCCTGGGGACCATTCATACTTGTTCGCTTTTGTGCTCCTCACGAGTGGCCTAAAGAATGAGGTGATTTGATAAAACGCTATGCCCTAAATTACCATCAGAGTGCCGGCGGGCTGATGGGGAAATAGCCTCAGCGACCATCAGCTTTTTTCCAGTCATGATGGTCGAGTGGAACAGGTTCCCTGTACACCAGTTGCATAGGGCTCCTGGCAGTATGGGTTCAAGTCACTTTCGGGGTGTGAATTTTCAGTTATGTGTATGACTGGGGACCATTCAGGCTTGATCGCATTTGTGTTCCTCATGTGTATCCCAAAGAATGAGGTGATTTGATAAAATGCTATGCCAGAGATTAACATCAGAGTATCAGCGGGCTGATGGGGAAATAGCCTTAGCTACTATCAGCTTTTGTCTGGTTCGTGATGGTCGAAAGGATAAGGTGCCCTGTACACCAGTTGCATTAGTGCTCCTGGCAGTATGGTTTTGAGTCCCTTTTGGGGTGTGAGTTTTCAGTTGCATGTATGACTGGCTTGTTCGTTTTTGTGTTCCTCTCGTGTGCTCAAAAGGATGAGGTGATTTGATAAAATGCTTAGTTCACGTTTATCATCAGAGTGCTGGCGGGCTGATGGGGAACTAGCCTCGGCAACCATCAGCTTTTGTCCGGTCATGATGGACGAGTGGATAATGTGCCCTGTACACCTGTTGCATAGTGCTTCTGGTAATATGGGTTCGAGTGACTATTAGGTGTGATTTTTCAGTTGCAAGTATGCCTGGGGACAATTAAGGCTTGTTTGCATTGTATTTCTCATGTGTGCCCTAAAGAATGAGGTGATATGATAAAATGCTATGCCCAAGACTACCATCAGAGTACCAGCGGGCCTCGGCTACCATCAGCTTTTGTCCGGTCGTGGTGGTCGAGTCGATAAGGTGCCCTGTACATCAGTTGCATAGAGCTCCTGGCAGTATTTGTTCGTTTCACTCCTAGGGTGAGTTTTCAGTTGCATTTCTGACTGGGGACCATTCTGGCTTGTTCGCATTTGTGTTCCTTACGTGTGCCCCAAAGAATGAAGTGATTTGATAAAATGCTAAGGCTATGATTATCACCATAGTGCTGTCGGGCTGATTCGGAAATAGGTTTAGGCTACCATCAGCTTTTGTCTTGTCGTGATGGTCGAGTGGATAAGGTGCCCTTTACACCAATTGCATAGTGCTCCTGGCAGTATGGGTGCGAGTCACTTCTGGGGTGTGAGTTTTCAGTTGCATGTATGCCTGGGGCGCCATTCAGGCTTGCTCACATATGTTTTACTCGTTTGTGCCCCAAAGAATGAGGTGATTTGATAAAATTCGATGCCCAAGATTACCATCAGAGTGTCGGGGGGCTGATGGGGAAATGGACTTGGCTGCCGTCAGCTTTTGTCCGGTCGTGATGGTCGAGTGGATCATGTTCCCTGTACACCAGCCACCAGTGTGGAGCCGGTCGGCCGAGCGGACAGCACACTGGGCTTGTGAGCCTGTGGTCCTGGGTTCGATCCCAGGCGCCGGCGAGAAACAATGGGCAGAGTTTCTTTCACCCTATGCCCCTGCTACCTAGCAGTAAAATAGGTACCTGGGTGTTAGTCAGCTGTCACGGGCTGCTTCCTGGGGGTGGAGGCCTGGTCGAGGACCGGGCCGCGGGGACACTAAAGCCCCGAAATCATCTCAAGATAACCTCAAGATAACCAGTTGCATAGTGCTCCAGGCAGTATGCGTTCAAGTCACTTTTCGGGTGTGAGTTTTCAATTGCATGTATTCCTGGGGACCATTCAGGCTTGTTCGCTTTTGTGTTCCTCACGTGTGCCCCAATGAATGAAGTGATTTGATGAAATGCTATGCCCTAGATTACCATCAGAGCGCTGGCGGGCTGATGGGGAAATAGACTCAGCTACCACCAGTTGCATAGGGCTCCTGGCAGTATGGGTTCGAGTCACTTTTGGGGTGTGAGTTTTCAGTTGCATGTATGCCTGGGTACCATTCAGATTTGTTCGCATTTGTGTACCCACATGTGCCCCCCAAAAGGAGGTGATTTGATAAAATGTTATGCACAAGATTACCATCAGAGTGCCGGAGGACTGATGGGGAAATATCTTCGGCTACCATCAACTTTTGTCCAGTCATGATGGTCGAGTGGATAAGGTGACCTGTACACTAGTTGCATAGTGCTCCTGGCAGTATGGGTTCGAGTCACTTTTGGTTTGTGAGTTTTCAGCTGCAAGTATGCCTGCGGACCATTGAGACTTGTTTGCATTTGTGTTCCCAACGTGTGCCTCAAAGAATGTGGTGATTTGATAAAATGCTACGCCCAAGATTACCATCAGAGTGCCAGCGGGCTGATGGGGAAATACCATTGGCAACCATCAGCTTTTGTCCGGTCGTGATGGTCAAGTGGATAAGGTGCCCTGTACACCAGTTGCATAGTGCTCCTGGCAGTATAGGTTCGAGTCACTTCTGGGGTCTGATTTTTCAGTTGCGTGTATGCCTGGGGACCATTCTGGCTTGTTCACTTTTGTGTTCCTCACACATGCCCCAAAGAATGAGGTGATTTGAGAAAATGCAAAGCCCATGTTTATTTTCAGAGTGCTGGCTGGCTGTTAGGGAAATAGAATTGGCTACCATCAGCTTATGTCCAGTCGTGATGGTTGAGTAGATAAGGTGCACTTTACACCAATTGCATGGTGCTCTAGGCAGTATGGGTGCAAGTCACTTCTGGGGTGTGAGTTTTCAATTGCATGTATTCCTATATCAATTCTGCCAAACTTGATAAAAATATTTGAAAAACTAATCTATAAGCAACTTTACTCTTATCTAGCCAAACACAATATACTTAGCTCTTGCCAAAATGACTTCAGCCACCCCCCCCCCCCCCCAAAAAAAAACACTAACAACACACTTATTAGTATGATTAACTTGATTCATGCATCTCTTGATAAAAATGGGTTCCCTGTTGGGTTATTTGGTGACCTACGTAAGGCTTTTGACACAGCCAACCACCATAACTTTCTTATATTACATCATTATGGAGTCAGAGGTCACTCTCTACAATATCTTCAGTTTTACCTTGCTGACAGGCTCCAGTATGTTTCTGTGAATAATTCAATTTCTCCCACCCTACCAATTAACACTGGTGTTCCTCAGGGCAGCATTCTTGTCCCTCTCTTCTTTCTCATCTACAATAATGACATTCCAAATGCCACTCAACACCGCAAACCAATTCTATTTGCAGACGACACAACCTTCCTTTTCTCCAGTCTTGACCTTCTTACTCTAAATGTCACAGTGAACATTGAACTAAATAAAGTCCATCTTTGACTAACTGACAACAAACTCACCCTTAATATTGACAAAACTTTCTATATTTTGTTTGGCAATAAATCCTCAAATCAAATTAATCTAAGAATAAACAATATCCAAATTACTAACAAAGTAGATGGCAAATTCCTTGGTGTTCTTGTCGATAACACGCTGAATTCCAGGGATACATTCTAAATATTTAAAAAAAGTTTCTGAAACTGTTGGCATTCTTTCTAAGATCAGATATTATGTACCTCACCCCTGGCTTGGTGACGCTCTATTACTCTCTCATCTTTCCTTATCTCAATTACAGTATTTGTGCTTGGGGTTCTGCTACACAAAATCAATTACGTCCTCTAATTATTCAACACAAAGCTGCTATTAGAACAATATCTAACTCTGGCCCCAGACAGCACTCGGTACCCTTACTCAAATCTTTGAATATGTTAGATATTAAGTCACTGCATATCCTCTCATGTGTAATCTATATATTTAAAACACTGAACTGCAATGTTAATCCTGACCTTAGAAGCTTCCCAGAAGGTTGTAACAGAACTCATAGTCATCACACCAGAAACAAATACCTATTTGATATTCCAAGAGTGATAACCAAACTACAAATGCTCTACAAATAAAGAGACCTAGAATGTGGAATGACCTCCCCAATCATGATAAAGGCTGTACCTCTCTCATCCAGTTTAGGAGTAAAACTAAGTACTACCTAATTGACACCATGTAACTTACCTTACCCCCTAAATGCCAACCCATGTCTTGCTATTTCGAAAAAATGCTGTCACCAACTTGTATAATTGCTGATTTCAGCCATGTTCCCCCCCCCCCTTATTTTTTATTCCTTTTTTCAACACAATTTATACCTAATCCCATTTACTATTAAGTTTTAGCGTAAGTGGTTTTCTTTTTTGCCCCACTCCTTCCCCGAAATTCTATGCATATTAGTGGCTTTAGGTATTGTATGTACTAGCTCTTTCTATAAATCCAACATTATGTTTGTAAATCCACTATGTATGTACTTTTCCAGAATATAAAAATATTTATTTATTTCTCTCTCTCTCTCTCTCTCTCTCTCTCTCTCTCTCTCTCCTCTCTCTCTCTCTCTCTCTCTCTCTCTCTCTCTCTCTCTCTCTCTCTCTCTCTCTCTCTCTCTCTCTCTCTCTCTCTCTCTCTCTCTCTCTCTCTCTCTCTCTCTCTCTCTCTCTCTCTCTCTCTCTCTCTCTCTCTCTCTCTCTCCCTCCCTCCCTCTCTCTCTCCCTCCCTCCCTCCCTCCCTCTCTCTCTCTCTCTCTCTCTCTCTCTCTCTCTCTCTCTCTCTCTCTCTCTCTCTCTCTCTCTCTCTCTCTCTCTCTCTCTCTCTCTCTCTCTCTCTCTCTCTCTCTCTCTCCCTCCCTCCCTCCCTCCCTCTCTCTCTCTCTCTCTCTCTCTCTCTCTCTCTCTCTCTCTCTCTCTCTCTCTCTCTCTCTCTCTCTCTCTCTCTCTCTCACACAAATGAAGTAGATAAGCGAATTTTGGTTGTAGAAGATTCTCAGGAGAGGTATTTGGATATAGCTTTTTGTGCCAGAGATAGGGGGAACAGCATAACGGTTTCCAATTCATGAGTAGGGATTAGTGCTTAGTTATAAATAGGAGGTGCCTCGTATGGGCCAATAGGCCTTCTGCAGTTACCTTTGTTCTTATGTTCTGATGAAATTTCCCTACCGATTTTTGTATCATCAGCAAGTTTGCAAATGTTACTACACAAAACTGAATCTATCATTGATATATATTATAAACAACAGAGGTCCCAGGACAGAGCCTTGAGCACTCCACTTACAACATTATCCCACTATGACTTAACCCTATTTATACTATCTCTCTGTTTCCTTTAGAATAGTTATGCCCTAATCCAACTTAATATTCCACCCCCAATACCATTAGCCTCTATCTTTTTAGTCAGTCTTTCATGTGGCACTGTATCAAAAGCTTTGCTAAAATCAAGGTACACAACATCTCAATCCTTACCACTATCAACTGCCTCAACTATGCTGGAATAACAAGATAGCAAATTTGTTAAACATGAACGGCCATTTGTAAAACCATATTGCGACTCATTTATTAATTTATGTTTCTCAAGAAGAAGACGAATTGTATTTGCAATTATTGATTCAAGTAACTTTCCCACAATAGATGTTAGGCTAATTGGCCGATAGTTTGAGGCAAGTGTTCTTAAAAAGTGATCCTTTCTTTAAAATTGGTACCACATTAGCAACCTTCCATGACTCTGGCACTCTGCCTGACTCTATTGATTTATTAAATATGATAAATAGTGGTTCACAAAGCTCCTCTTTGCATTCTTTAAGCACCCTGGCAAACACTTCATCCAGCCCTGGGGATTTGTTTGGTTTTAGTTTTACTATTTGTTGAATTACATCCTCCGTGTAACTGCCAAACTAGTGAACCTGTCTTCGTTCCCACCCTCATAGACTTGTTCGGCTGAAGGCATAGAGTTCTTCTTTAGTAAATACAGAGAAAAAAATATTTATTAAAAATACTACTCATCTCCTCGTCGTTATCAGTTATTTAACCTGTCTCAGTTTTAGATGGACCTATCCTTTCCCTAGTCTTTGTTCGATGCAACTGAAAAAAACTCTTTAGGATTTATCTTTGCTTGCCCTGCTATGCGAACTTCATAGTTTCTTTTTGCTTTCCTTATCTCTTTTTTTAACATTTCTAACCAGTTGTACGAATTCCTGTTCTAAACTGACTTCCCCATTCTAAATCCTTTCGTACTGCCCGCTCTTTTTACCTATAAGGTTCTTCAGATCCTTTGTTATCCACGTTGATTCATTAGTATTCGATCTATTCAATTTGTATGGTATATTACGTTCCTGTGCTTTGCTTAAAATATTTTTCATTAAATAAGTTATATTTTGAATCCAAAATAAACCGGCCCAATCCCCATGCCCAAGACTTTTCAATCTATTGACCCCCCAAAAATCTTAGGCTATTGAAATCAGCTTTTCGAAATCCGGCACTTTAACAGAATTTTCTCCTACAGATCTATTTCATTCTGGAATAGGACGAATGTAGAAAATAGAGAATTATTAGCTGAAAGTCAAATAAATGGATTTAAACTATTTCACACAGATAGATATATTAGACGAGGAGAGGGGAGTAGCCATATATGTTCGGGAAAATTTGAAATGTAGTCTCAAAGAGGGAATCAAAACTGAGCCTCACACAGAAACTGTTTGGATAGAATTAAACGAAAAAACAATAATCTTTTATAATAGGAGTTATATACAGGCCACCAAACTTAGAGAGGATGGAAGCAAAGCACCTATGGGATGAAATATCTAGAAAATCTAGGTCTAACAGTATTTGTGTCATGGGTGACTTTAATTTTAGTGGAACAAATGGGTTTAACAGAACAGGGAATAATGAAGCAGAAGATTTTCTAAAATTAATAGACGATTGATTTCTTATGCAACGCATTAAGGAACCAACGCAGGAAAATTTTATTTTTGATTTAGTGTTAACTAACAAGGAAACACAAATTAATGACATCGAAATAGGGAGTGAGCTAGGGAACAGTGATCACAAAGAGATCAGATTTAGCAAAGAATGGAATAGATCTGTAGGAAAAAATTTTGTTAAAGTGTCAGATTTTCAAAAAGCTTATTTTAATAGCCTAAGAAATTGTTTGGGTCAAATAGATTGGAAAGTCTTGGGCATGAGGGGTGGGCCGGTCTTGGAGTGAGACGTGAACCCAGCGATAGGTGACGTAAAAAGGGATTTCTATGTGGATTCAAATTATAACTTAAAATATTCTAAGCAAAGCACAGGAACGCAGTATACCATACATATTGAATAGTTCGAATATTAATGACCCAAAGTGGATAACTAAAGATTTGAAGAACCTTGTAGGTAAAAAGAGAGCGTGGTACAAAAGAGTTAGGAATGAGGAAGTCAGTTTAGAACAGGATTCGTACAACTGGTCAGAAATGTTAAAAAAGAGATAAGGATGGCAAAAAAGAAACTATGAAGTTTCACATAGCAGTGCAAGCAAAGACAAATCCTTTATGTTTTTTTTAGTTATATCGAACGAAGATTAGGGAAAGGATAGGTCTATTAAAAACTGAGACAGGTTAGATAACGGATAATGACGAGGAGATGAGTAGTATTTTTAATAAACATTTTATTTCTTTATTTACTAAGAACGAACTTAACAATATGCCTTCAACCGAGGAAGTTTATGTGGGTGGGGACGAGGACAGGTTTTCTAGTTTAGCAGTTACCAGGGAGGATATAATTAAACAAATAGTAAAACTCAAATCAACAAATCCTCAGGGGTGGATGAAGTGTTTGCTAGGGTGCTTAAAGAATGCAAAGAGGAGCTTTCCGAGCCACTGTCTACTATAAATAATAAATCAGTAGAGTCAGGCAGAGTGACAGAGTCATGAAAGACTGTTAATGTCTTACCAATTTTTAAGAAAGGAGATAGATTACTTGTGTCAAACTTTCGGCCAATTAGCCTAACGTCTATTGTAGGAAAGATACTTGAATCGATAACTACAAATACAATTCGTTTTCATCTTGAAGAACATACATTAATAAATGATTCTCAACATGGTTTTTATGAATGCCAGTTCATGTTTAACAAATTTGCTATCTAGTTATTCCAGCATAGTTGAGGCAGTTGATAGTGGTAAGGATTGTGAAGTTGTGTACCTTGACTTTAACAAAGCTTTTGATACAGTGCCACAATAAAGGCTGATTAAAAAGATTGACGCTCATGGTATTGGGGTGCTATATTAAGTTGGATTAGGGCATGGCTATACCAATGAAAACAGAGCGTTAGAATAAATGGGGTTAAGTCAGACTGGGAAAATGTTGTAAGTGGATTGCCTCAAGGCACTCCACCTTGAGAGTTGGACTCTCATTGGTGAACTCTATTATAACCCTATAATAGGTGGACTCTATTATAAACAACAGAGGTCCTGAGACCTCTGTTGTATATAATAATATATATAATATCTATGAATGATTTAGAATCAGGTTTGAGTACCAACATTTGCAAATTTGGCGGAGATACAAAAATCGGTACGGAAATAAATTTGGAAGAAGACTCACTGTCACTTCAAGTCGATATAAATAGGGTTTTGAAATGGTCAAAAGATTGGCAGATATAATTTAATGCTGATAAATGTCAATTTTTGAGGCCAGGTAATTAAAAATTAAAACCAAGGGATCAATGCATGAAAGTTCGTAATAAGGCAAATAGGACACTGGGATTTATTAATCGAAGCGTTAGTAACAAGACACCTGGTGTTGTTCTTCGGCTATATTTTTCTCTGGTTAGGCCCCATTTAGATTATGCAGTTCAGTTTTGTTCGCCATACTATAGAATGAATATAAATTCACCTGAACGTGTCCAGCGTAGGATGACAAAGTTACTTCTCCAAATTAGAAACCTGTTATATGAAGAGAGATTACCAAAGCTTAAATTGCATTCACTGGAATGGCAAAAAGTTAGGATTGACATGATAGAGGTTTACAAGTGGATGAATGGACATAACAAAGGGGGATATTAATAGGGTAATAAAAGCATCAACACAAGACAGAACACGAAACAATGAGTATAAATTGGATAAGTTTAGATTTAGGAAAGGCTTGGGTAAATACGGGTTCAGTAAGAGGGTTGTTGATTTGTGGAACCAATTACCGCGTAACGTGGATGAGGTGGAGTCCCTCAATTGCTTCAAACGTGGGTTGGACATGTGTATGAGTGGGATTGGGTGGTTATAAATAGGAGCTGCCTCGTATGGGGCCAATAGGCCTGCTGTAGTTACCTTTGTTCGTATGTTCTTATATTCTTATGCCTACAACATTGTCGTGATATTGCTGGTCTTACTGTTTTGTACAAGGCCAACATTCTCAAAGTTCTGCATCTGTCCCAACTCCTTGGACAACTAGTAGTTGGCACCCATAGCATTAGGCTCTTAATCTTCAACAGACTCTTGCTGGTGCTGGCTTTGACACGAGCACCACTGAATCAGCGATCATTTATTCCTAGGGTGACTCGCATCTGGAACGTGTTCGCTCAACAGGTTGATATGTGGAAGATCAGATCAACTGATCACATGAAGGCTCTGGCACTTAGTTGTCTACAGGCTCATCCTGTTCCTTATATGATTGTTACCTAATAACGTTAAGGAATAAAGTTTTTTCTTATTGATGCATATAACAGGCTCACGAACTAAATAGGTCTATAGGATTAGGTTTCAACTAAGGTGAGGTAAAATTACAGTTCCTGCTTGAAGTTTAACTGGGTTTCCTATATGATAGATAGCTTCAAAAATCATCCTCACGAAATAAATGTGTCTCTTGGAGCAGGCTTCAGATTAGCTGAGTTAGGATAACAGCTCTTGCTAGCTGTTTCAATAGGTATTTCAACCGATAGTCTAATGAACCCTAGCCTTAGTTAAAAGAGAGAGAGAGAGAGAGAGAGAGAGAGAGAGAGAGAGAGAGAGAGAGAGAGAGAGAGAGAGAGAGAGAGAGAGAGAGAGAGAGAGAGAGAGAGAGAGAGAGAGAGAGAGAGAGAGAGAGAGAGAGAGAGAGAGAGAGGGAGAGAGAGAGAGAAAGGCAGACATATAACAGATGAGAAAGGACGATAAGTGGTTCGTAAATTGGAGGAACAGTGGGAGGGAGGTGTGACTTCATGCCACAATTATAGGAAAGAAATCAGAGCCAAAATTTGGCCGTTAAAGTGAGACAAGTATCCAGGCTCGTCCAGATGAACTGTGACATTTGACCTTCTTATCTTGCCTCTGAAAATTGATAAAAATTGCTCGGTCACATGGGACTGTCGGGGGAAGACAGGAGTGGAGACGGGAGGGGGAGAGTGTGTGGGAGGTTGATATATGGCAACAAGTAGATGCGTGAGTTCACTCTCCAACGTTCACACCCAGCATCAGCATCATTCTCTCATACACCACTATGACAAGGTAAGTCACTCTTGCTCTCTCTCGAGTGCTGGTAACAACAACCAAGTGGCTCCTGCCCCCCCCCCCAAACACACGCACACACATACACACGCACACACACACACGCACACACACATACACACACACACACACACACACACACACACACACACACACACACACGCACACACACACACGCACACACACATACACACACACACACACACACACACACACACACACACACACACACACGCACACACAAGTAAAGTAAAAGGGCATGGAGAAACTATAGGAATAACAGGACACTGGAGAGCAGAGAAAGATAAAAGAATGCCAGGAATGAATATGTTAGGATGAGAAGAGAGGCAGAAAGACAATACGAAAATGACATCGCAAGCAAGGCAAAGACTCAGCCTAAATTGCTGCATAGCCACATCAGGAGAAAAACAACAGTAAAGGAACAGGTTATGAAATTAAGGTTAGGGGCAGAAGGATTCACTACAAACGACAAGGAAGTGTGTGAGGAACTGAATAAGAAATTCCAGAAGGTCTTCACCTTGGAGCAAGGAGAAATCCCAGAGATAAGAGAGGGAATAGCTAACCAGGAACCACTGGAAGAGTTTGAGATTACCAGCGGGGAAGTAAGGAAGTGTTTACTAGAATTGGATGTGACAAAGGCTATAGGTCCAGATGGAATCTCCCCTTGGATACTAAAGGAAGGAGCAGAAGAACTGTTCCTCCCGCTCTCCATGGTGTATAACAAATCACTGGCAACAAGGGAACTGCCAGAAATTTGGAAAGCAGCTAACGTAGTCCCGATATACAAGAAAGGGGATAGACAGGAGGCACTGAATTACAGACCAGTGTCCCTAACCTGCATACCATGCAAGTTGATGGAGAAGATTGTGCGAAGAAAGCTAGTGGAACATCTGGAGCGAAAGAACTTTGTAACACAACATCAACATGGATTCAGGGATGGCAGGTCCTGCCTCACAGGGTTACTTGAATTCTACGACCAGGCAACAAAAATAAGGCAAGAAAGAGAAGGGTGGGCAGACTGCATATTTTTGGATTGTCAGAAAGCCTTTGACACAGTGCCACACAAGAGGCTAGTGAAAAAACTGGAGATGCAGGCTGGAGTGAAAGGGAAGGTACTCCGTTGGATACAGGAGTACCTAAGTAACAGGAGACAACGAGTCAGTGTGAGGGGTGAGGTCTCAGATTGGCGAGACGTTACGAGTGGAGTACCGCAGGGGTCAGTTCTTGGACCTATACTGTTTCTGATATATGTAAATTATCTTCCAGAGGGTATAGAATCGTTTCTCTCAATGTTTGCCGATGATGCAAAAATTATGAGGAGGATTGAAACTGAGGACGATAGTAGGAGGCTACAAGATGACCTAGACAGACTGAGTGAATGGTCCAACAAATGGCTGTTGAAGTTCAACCCGAGTAAATGCAAAGTAATGAAACTAGGTGGTGGAAATAGGAGGCCAAACACAGGATACAGAATAGGAGATGAAGTACTTAATGAAACGAACAGAGAGAAAGATCTAGGAGTTGATATCACACCAAACCTGTCTCCTGAAGCCCACATAAAAAGAATAACGTCTGCGGCATATGCGAGGCTGGCTAACATCAGAACAGCGTTCAGGAACCTGTGTAAGGAATCATTCAGAATCTTGTACACCACATATGTAAGACCAATCCTGGAGTATGCGGCCCCAGCATGGAGCCCGTACCTTGTCAAGCACAAGACGAAGCTGGAAAAAGTCCAAAGGTATGCCACTAGACTAGTCCCAGAACTAAGAGGCATGAGTTACGAGGAAAGGCTGCGGGAAATGCACCTTACGACACTGGAAGACAGAAGAGTAAGGGGAGACATGATCACAACCAACAAAATCCTCAGAGGAATAGACTGGGAGAATGGGGACCCATATGGAGGTGCAGATACGTGGAGAGCTAAACTCTTGGAAGTGGCAACAAGGAATTTTCTGAGCCAGCATGTCAAGGAACCCACAAGAGTGAGAGGCAATGATGAACCAGCTAGACTCGATTTGATATTCACCCTGAATGAGTCAGAAATAAGGGAAGTCAAAGTTGAAGCCCCCATTGGAATGAATGACCACACTGTACTGACCTTTGAATACTTGATGGAGGTAGGGATGACCTATCCAAGGATGGGATCGGAGGGAAAAAGACTGAATTACCGAAGAGGAAAATATGCCGAGATGAGGAACTTCCTCAAGGGAATACAATGGAAAACAGAACTTAGAGACAAGAATGTGCAAGTCATGATGGATTTTGTCACCCAGAAGTGCCAGGAAGCTGCAGACAGGTATATCCCTGTCCAAAAGGAGAAAAACGAAAAACAACAGAAAAACCCATGGTTCAACCAGGAATGCAAAGTAGCGAAACAACTCAGTAAATGAACATGGAGAAACTGCAGAAATGACAGAACACCAGAGAGCAGGGAGAGATACCAGAGGGCCAGAAATGAGTACCTCAGAGTGAGGAGGGAAGCAAAAAGACAGTTTGAAAATGACATCGCGAGTAAAGCCAAGACCCAACCAAAGCTGCTCCACAGCCACATCAGGAGGAAAACAGCAGTGAAGGAACAAGTGATGAAGCTGCGAAAAGAGGAGAACAGATACACAGAGAATGACAAGGAAGTGTGTGAATAACTCAACAAGAGATTCCAGGAGGTCTTCACAATAGAACAAGGAGAAGCCCCTGCACTAAGTGAGGAGGTGGCAAACCAAGCAACCTTGGAGGAATTTGACCTCACCAGTGATGAGGTCAAAAGGTGTCTGCTGGAGCTGGATGTGACAAAGGCTGTTGGGCCTGACAGAATGTCACCATGGATACTAAAGGAAGGTGCAGAAGCACTAAGTGTGCCACTCTCTATGGTGTATAACAGGTCACTGGAAACAGGAGACTTACCAGAAAAGACAGCTAACGTGGCCCCAATATACAAGAAGGGTGACAGGCAAGAGGCACTGAACTACAGGCTAGTTTCCTTAACTTGTATACCATGCAAGGTGATGAAGAAGATCGTGAGGAAAAGGCTTGTAGAGCATCTGGAGGGAAATAACTTTGTAACGCACCACCAACATGGTTTCAGGGATGGTAAACCGTGCCTCACAGGTTTAATAGAATTTTATGACCAGGCAACAAAAATTAGGCAGGAAAGAAAAGGGTGGGCCTACTGCATTTTCCTGGACTGTCAAAAAGCCTTTGACACAGTACCCCATAAAAGGCTGTTAAGAAAGTCGGAGCAACAGGCAGGAGTAAAAGGGAAGGTGCTCCAGTGGATAAGGGAAGTACTTAAGCAACAGGGAAGCAGCGAGTAACGGTGAGTTGGGAGATATCAGAGTGGCGAGATGTCACCAGCGGAGTCCCACAAGGGTCAGTACTTGGACCCATCCTGTTTCTAATATATGTAAACGATCTTCCGGAGTGTATAGACTCATTCCTCTCAATGTTTGCTGATGATGCAAAAATTATGAGAAGAATCAAGACGGATGAAGATAGACAGAGACTACAGGATGACCTGTATAAACTGGAGGAATGGTCTAGAAAATGGCTGCTAAAGTTCAACTCAGGAAAGTGTAAGGTGATGAAATTAAGCGAAGAGAGCAGGAGGCTGAACACAAGGTATCATCTGGGAGGTGAAATCCTGCAAGAGTCAAATAGAGAGAAGGATTTGGGGGTTGATATCACACCGAACCTGTCCCCAGAAGCCCACATCAAAAGAATATCATCAGCGGCATATGCTAGACTGGCCAACATAAGAACTGCCTTTAGAAACTTGTGTAAGGAATCTTTCAGAACCCTGTATACCACTTATGTAAGAACAATCCTGGAGTACGCAGCTCCAGCCTGGAGTCCATACCTAGTTAAACACAAGACAAAGCTAGAGAAGATTCAGCGGTATGCCACCAGGCTCGTCCCGGAACTGAGAGGAATGAGCTACGAGGAAAGGCTAAAGGAGCTGAACCTCACATCCCTGGAAAACAGAAGGGTAAGGGGAGACATGATAACCACCTACAAAATTCTCAGAGGTATTGACAGGGGTGGACAACGACAAACTCTTCAGCACGGGTTAGACACGAACAAGGGGACACAGGTGGAAATTTAGTACCCAGATGAGCCACAGAGACGTTAGAAAGAATTTTTTCAGTGTCAGAGTAGTTAATAAATGGAATGCTTCAGGCAGTGATGTAATGGAGGCTGACTCCATACACAGTTTCAAATGTAGATATGATTGAGCCCAGTAGGCTCAGGAATCTGTACACCAGGTGATTGACAGTTGAGAGGCAATGACCAAAGAGCCAAAGCTCAACCCCCGCAAGAACAATTAGATAAGTACAATTAGGTAAGTACACACACACACACACACGCACGCACACACACACACACACACACACACACACACACACACACACACACACACACACACACACACACACACACACACACACACACACACACACACACACACACACACACACACACACACACACACACACACACACACACCAAAACTGCCTTCAGGAACCTGTGTAAGGAATCATTCAGAACCTTGTATACCACATATGTAAGACCAATCCTGGAGTATGCGGCCCCAGCATGGAACCCGTACCTTGTCAAGCACAAGGCGAAGCATGAAAAAGTTCAGAGATATGTCACTAGGCTACTCCCAGAACTATGGGGCATAAGTTACGAAGAAAGGTTGCAAGACATGCCCCTCACGACACTAGAAAACAGAAGAGTAAGGGTAAACATGATTACTACCTACAAAATTCTCAGAGGAATTGACAGGGGTAGATAAAGATAAACTGTTTAACACTGGTGGTATGCGAATAAAGGGACACAGGTGGAAACTGAGCAGCCACATGAGCCACAGAGACGTTAGAAAGAACTTTTTTTAGTGTCAGAGCAGTTAATGAATGGAATGCATTAGGCAATGATGTGGTGGAGGCTGACTCCATACACAGTTTCATATGTAAATATGGACAGAACCCAGTAGGCTCAGGAATTTATACACCAGTTGATTGACGGTTGAGAGGCAGAACCAAAGAGCCAAAGCTCATTCCCCGCAAGCACAAATAGGTGAGTACACACACACCGCAACATAGTTGATTGGCAGTTGAGAGGAGGGACCAAAGAGCCAGAGCTCAACCCCCGCCTTCACGATTAGATATGTACATACAAAAGACAAGGTGGACAAAGGTGGACAAAGGTGACAGGGTAGGACAAAGACAAACTGTTTAGCACGGGTGGAACACGAACAAGGGGACACAGGTCACAAACATTAGATAGAACTTTTTCAGTGTCAGAGTAATTAGTAAATGGAATGCATTAGGCAGAGATGTGGTGGAGGCTGACTCCATACACAGTTTCAAATGTCGATAAGATGGAGCCCAGTAGGCTCAGGAATCTCTACACCACTTGATTGACAGCTGAGAGGCGGGACCAAAGAGCCAAAGCTCAACCCTCCCCGCAAGCACAAATAGGTGAGTATACACACACACACACACACACACTCACACAAACACACTAACACCAGAGGGGGGGGGGCCTCGCGCGTGAGTAAATAGCAGTTTTGTGTGTGTGTGTATTTTCACCTGAAGGTTGAGCCTTGCTCTTTCGGCCCGCCTCTCAACTGTGTGTGAGTGTGAGTGCAGGGAGAGTGGAATCGGGGAATGTGTGTGTGCACAGTGAGTGGATATGACATGTGTTTATGTGTGTGTACTGGGATGGTGGAGATGAGGAAGGTATGTATGTGACAAACACATACACACACAACCACCCACATTGAGATGCTACTTAAGTTTATGTTAAGTAATTAGAAAGTAATGCAACGAAGTGTTGGGTACAAGGAGGACGGTCATTAGGGTTTTCAAATCGGAGATTTGGAAAATCTCTTTTTAATGATTATAAAACAGTAAAGGTCTGGGCAGTGCTATGGCCACCAGTGTGGAGTCCATATCTAGTCAAACACAAAATATGGGTGTTGGATGTCCTGATGTATGATACAAGGCTTAGTCTCGGATATGACAAGTATGAGTTACTAACAAAAACAATTGGAATTATTCCTCATCATTGTAAAACAGGAAAATATAGAGACATGAATAACACTTTAAAAATTTAAGAGAATATATTACACCGAAATGGGCAGGTTATTTGACAATAATGTGGTATATGGTCTTGGAGACACACGTGAAAGTACACAAAAGACCATTAGTGACATTTTAAATAACAAAACAATATAAAATCTTGTATTTATAAATGATTGTACTTAACATTTAGTAAGTGTTAATTTACACAAAACTTCAGATTTCTTTAAATAAGTGTAAGTTTAACAATATCATAACCCGTAATTTTTATCGTTATGGTCAGTGTAACCTAAAATTAGATAGATTTAAAAGTTCTGTTTGTCAGTAGTTGATGCAAATCATTGTGGTTGTTGCTGAGTGAACAGGTGTGAAATATGAATATGAATATTAAATGTACTGTATATTAATATGAAGTGTACTGTTTATGAATATGATATGTACTGTATATTAATATGAAGTGTACTGTATATGAATATGATATGTACTGTATATTAATATGAAGCGTTCTGTATATGAATATGAAATGTACTGTTTACGAATATAAAATGTACTGTATATTAATACTAAATGTACTCTATATGAATATAAGCACAGGATTCTTGTTTTCTATTGTAATCTGTATTGTCAGGTACCGTAAATCTTTTCAAGTACCATTTCCTCTTGGTACCCCTGGGAAGCACTGCATACTTTACAACTTTGGTGACTTTTGTTTCTCCTCAATGCTAAGACATTTAGGCTTTTTTCTTTTCCTCTTTTCTTCAACTCATCAGCATAATATTAAATTACATCTCACTAATGGAGACCTAATGAGTAGTGTACGAGTAGGATAAAACTTTGGTTTGGGTTCGGAGATGAATAGATAGGTTAGAAATTCATTGTTGCTGTTGCGAAAGTGAGAAGAGTGCAGAGACTCTTAACATCTAATGTTAGTTTGTAGGAGGTAGGATGTAGGGACTGGGGAATGCTTGAATGGGGAGGCTAGATGAAGCGGTAGTTAATGGGTAGAGGTCAGAGTATGCGCGAAACAGGTTTTCCCTGTTCTATGCATGATCAACTGGAAACAATCGTGTAGTGCAAGAGCAGGTGAGACTATAGGAAAGATGGCATGATAGTGTTGCTATGAGGGGATGAAAGAAGTTCTGGTTGAGGTACTTTTAGCTCATCACGAGTGAGTCAGTATTACGCTCCTTTATGGACACCAGAGAAGATAGTTCGGTCCCTCTTATTACCCCCAAATTTTACCAAAAGTTATTATAAATAATAATGCATTGTGAGTTCCATTATGGGCCAAAAATCTCAAATCACACACAGTCTCGTCTCTGCAAAGAATGTAAACTAAGCCTTTTAATCTCTCTTCTTAAGGACAAAGATACCGTCCAGTTCAGCCACTTGAACTAGAAGGGTTTCTAATTAATGGGAATATGTCATTATTCTCTGAATTCGCTTACAAGTTCAAGTACAATCCAACTAAACTGCATAAACTAAATCTGGCCTAAGAAGGGCAAGATAAAGATATATTTAATATCTTTTTTCTAACACTTCAAGAAATAAATCCAAGTCACGGGCTCACCATAGCCCGTGCTACTTGGAACTTTATTCCAGGTAGCAAATTTTTAACAACAACAACTAATCCAAGTATTTAATTTTCCGTATTCTGTACAAGAATGCATTTAATTTCCGATTTAAGGTCCCTAACATTTATGAATCCCTTTTGCCGTGAGATTTCGAAACTTCCAGCTGTTGAGATTTTAATAATATGTTGTTCAAAATGTAAACAAACGGCTTTTGTGAATTCTGATTCAAGGAGTTTTCTTACAAATGATGGGTAGTCAATGGGACAATTGTTCGAGATAAATGACGTGTGTGTCTCTTCTGAAAAAAACGGCTCCACATTTAATTAACTCTGTTGACATATCAACTATGCAACAAAAGGGCTCACTAAGTGCTTCTTTACATTCTTTAAGCTCCCTGGCAAATATTTCCTCTGATCCTAGCAATTTCTCGTACTATCTAATGACAGTAGCATTTCACATTTATTTAATAATAATAATAATAATAATAACCAACATACACATTCAAAAAGTCAATAGTGTGATATTTATAAACAAAATCCAATCCATATAATAATATTTTTACATAATCTGTAACTGCCTCTCTCAGATATTAGCACTGCCTTTCTCTTATGTAAACTCTGCCTCCCTCTTATGTTAACACTGCCTCCCCTCTTATTTTAGCACTGTCTTTCTCTAATATAAACACTGCCTACCTTTTATGTTAGCACTGCTTTTCTCTAATGTTAGCACTATCTTTTTCTAATGTTAGAACTGCCTTTCCCCTTATATTAGCATTGCCTTTCTCTAATGTTAGCACTGACTCCCTCTTATTTTAGCAATGCCTTTCTCTTATGTAAACACTCATTCCCTTCCTCCTATGTTAACACTGCCCCCTCTTATTTTCACACTACCTTTCTCTTATGTTAGCATTACCCCCCAATAACCTTTCATATCTCCCAATTTTCGTTAATTAACTGTACATAACTATTCTCCCATGAGCTAAAAACACTCAGTGAAAAGGTAATGTTTTTGATCGCCAGGTCGTGCTTCATGCTTCAAGCATCCTCGGTGTTACTTGTGATCTCTACCTGGTGTTGCTACCACTATGCCGCCCACGCTTCCCCAGTGCCACCTGTCGCAGCCGCCCTTAGCCCGCCATCTCACGACTTCAGTTTCATCAACAACAGAGAGGAATCTGAAGGTTTGCCAGAGAAAGGAGTGCTCAAATACTTCAATCCAGGCAGCCAGGCCTGGGTGGACGGTGCTGAAGATTATCACCCCTTTGCTGAGGATGTCTCCAGGAGAGGCTTCAGTGATAAGAACTTTATGAGGTGAGATGGGCAGTAAGAATATGTGTCGAGAGACAAAACTAGAGAATATGGTGAGGGAATGGGATAACTATTGGTTGGATTGGAAAAATATACAGAAGAGGCCGAGGACTGGAAATATTAAGCAGCACAGATCAAAGCTTGGGCCGCAGAGATACTAAACATTTGCTACTCAGTACAGGGAATAAGTGATTGAGAAATAGCAAAAGGTGGGTATGAAATACAATATTGAATAATATGTAACACTAATACAAATTTATTAAAAATTATTAAAGTGGGTCATGGGAACATTAAATACTAATTTAATTGGAAAGAAATTGTGATAGTTAGCTATTTAAATAAAAAGTATTTAAATACTTGGGATGCGTGCTGGGATTGATGATCAGATCTTTGAGGGTAACTTTGAGGAAGTCCTTGAGTCGTTTCTTCTGCCCCCCCCCCCTAACTGAACATGTGCCAGGACCTTGAGAAGCTCACCTTCGGGGTCTAAGATGACCATGACTTCAATACATCAGGTCGAAGGTCGGTGGCTGTATGTCAGCTGGTGATGGATGAGACCAATCTGGGTCCGGAAGGGTCGCCCACACATAGGACATATGTGGGTGGGTGCTATTGCTGAAGTGGAGGTGGCTCTAGCTTTGCTGCGGCGCATTTCCCCATGGTCTCTGCCAGCACAGGCACCTGTGTTGGCTATGCTTTTGCAAGTTGGATGGGCCTGAGATAACAACTCTCAAGTATTTGGGGTGGTGTCTTTATCTCTGATCGTCAGCTTGAGGCAGTCCATGAATTGTTTATTTTTCCTGCTAAGAGAATGTTTGCCCTGGCATTGTTTTTCGTACAGCAGCTGTTTTGGTAATAGGCTGTCAGGCTTTTTGGCAACTTGGTCTGCTCATCTATACTTCTTTTTTTTGTAGGCGTGTGTAGACACTGGGAATACTGACTTCTTCCATGACCTTCGTGTCTGGGATTTTCTCCTGCCACCTAATGTGAAGGAGTCTGCGGAGACAGATCAAGTGAAAATGATTGAGCTCTTTGGCGAGTTGATAGTCCAGGTCTCGCTGTCGTAGAGAAGGGTGATGAGTACCATTGAACAGTAGACCTTCAGTTTGGTGGTAAGGCTGAGATGCGAAGGTCAACTCCACTCCCAGATATTGTCACGGAATCTTCCAAAAGCAGCGCTGGCTTTAGCGATTTTGTTGTTGACTTCTGCATCTATATTCACCCTTTTCAGAGTATGGCGCCAAGATAGGTAAAGTTGTTAATTGCCTGCCAGTTCTGCCACATGAATGTGATGTGAGGTTCCTTGTAGGGTATTCCAGGTGCAGGTTTGCACATGATATCCCTGTCTTTTTGGAGCAGATAACGAGACCAAAGTTGTCGCAGGCTTCTGAGAAGCAGTACATTTCATGCTGCATCATTTTCTCTGTGCTGGCGTTAAGGGTGCATTCATCAGTGAGCAAGAAGCCTCTTATGACAGTTTCCTGTACCTTTGTAACTGCCAGCAGGCACCTGAGGTTGAACAGCCCACCGTCAGTCCTGTATCTGATGGGTATTCCATCCTGGCAATCACAGAAGACGTGAGCATGACCGAGAATACCATGCTGAAGTGAGTTGGGGGCGACAACACAGCCCTGCTTCAAACCGTTCGTCAGTATGATGGCTATTAAATCGTCTCCATCGTCCAGTACTTTCGCCATTATGCCATCGTGAAACTGCCGGACAATCGCAGTGAATTTGTGGGGACAGCCAGACTTTTCCATTACCTTCCACAGTCAAGCTTTGTTCACCATATAAAAGGCCTTGGTCAGGTCGACGAAAGACACGAAGAGGTGGCTATGTTGCTCTTGAAATTTTTTCTTGAAGCTGGAGTGCGGCAAATCGTTTTTTTGCCGAACAGTTTCGTGTTCTGTGCAGAAGCCACATTGGGTTTCTGGGAGGAAATCTTGCTCAAAGTGTTGAAGGAGGCAGTTGAGCAAGAAAGGAGCCAGGATCTTAGCGGGGATAGACAGGAGTGAAGTGTCCCAGGGTTTATCGCAAGACTGGCGGTTAATTTTCCTCTTATAGATGTGAATTATGTTGGGATCTTTTAATTGTTGTGGAACCTTCACTTCATCTCATATGGACTGGAAGAGCTTTTTCAATTTCTGCATCGTGGCTGGGCCTCTTCTTTTGTATACTATAGCAGGGATTGCATCTGATCCTGGCGGATTACCAAAGGAAAGCTGCTTGATGGCCTACCTGACTTCTACTATGGGAGGTTTATCAAGGTTCTGGTTGACCTCCACTTGAAGTAGACGAGCAATGACCTCATTGTTGATTACGGCAGGGCAGTTAAGAACCTTATCAAAGTGCTCAACTCTTCTGTCCAAGATCTACTTTTTCTTTGTCAGCATTTGAGTTCCATCTGCACTGAGGACGGAAGCAGAGCCAGATGTTGTTGTTGTTTAAGATTCGCTACTTAGAACAAAAAGTTCCAAGTAGCACGGGCTATGGTGAGCCCATAGTTGCAGAGCCTGAGGATTCTGGTTCATATATAGCATTCTGAGCGTCGTTGGTGTCGTGAGTGTCCGTGTAACCTTGGATTTCATCGGCATTCTGGCTAAGCCATGCATCCTGCATCTCACTGAGTTACCCTTGCACAGTTCTTCGTGCATTGGCAAAGGTATCTGTCTTCTCTTGCTATGTTCGGTCGTTCTGGTGTGCACGGAACAGGTGATGATTTTTTACAACAATACCTGTTTGTCCTAATTGTTTTCATCGAACCAGTCCTGCTTTCTGTGGGTTGCTGGTCCGAGGTTCTCCAAGCAAATAGAGTAGACTGCCTCTCTGAAGGCTGCCCATCTCACTTTCATGCTATTCTCGCTGTTGTTGGATTTGTCTAGGATCCTCCCTTCTTGGTTTTGGAGAATCGTTCAGCAACTTGCTGAACGGAGTCACTGACTTTCTTTACAGTATTCTGACCTTGTGGTCTTCTCATGGCAGGATGCGAAGTTTGCACTTGGACAAGTTGAAGCAATGGTCAGTCCAGCAGTCGGCACCAAACATGGCCTTAGTCACTCACGTCCTGGCGGTCTTTCTTCCTAGTGATGACATAGTCAATCAGATGTCATTACCTTAGGGAGGGTGCATTCATGGTGGCTTGTGTGTTGGTGACGATGAGGTCGGGCGTAGCACACACCGTGAGCAGCAGAAGGCCGCTGCTGTTGCAGTTGCCAGTGTTATGTCTTCCAATGATCCCTTCCCAGTCCTGGAAGTTTGTCCCTTCTCTGGCGTTGAAGTTAAGGATAATATGTTTATCTGAATTTGGGACTGCTGCAACGAGGATGTCGAGATCCTCATAGAACCTTTCCTATATGTCACATGAGTTGGTCAAGGTTGGGGCATACGCGCTGGTCAGCGTTGCAGTCTTCTTGCTTCCAAATGGGAGCTAGAGTGTAATTAGGAGGTCGTTGATGCCCTCTGGGAGATTGCCAAGTTTTTCGGCGAGGTGGGATCTGATGGCAAATACAACACCAGCTTCTCATCGTTCAAGGATACTTAATTTATCCCTCCAGAAAAAGGTGTACCCACAACCACGTTCTATAGGATGACCTTTATCAGCCAAGCGTGTTTCACTGAGGGCTTCTATGTCCACATTGTAACCTGTTAGTTCCTTTGCAATCAACGCAGTTTGCCTTTCAGTTCTGTCTGCCATTGTTTTGTACAGGAGAGTTCGAACGTTCCCAATGCCGAGATTGAGCACCCTCATTTTTGTCTTTATATTTGATTTGATCAAAGGAAACATTGTGCCTGGACCATATTTAGAACCCCCTTGACAATTTTTGGCGCTGCTCAACAGTTCTTCTTCGCAAATTTTTGTGAAATAAAACACAAAGAAACGTTCACGATTATTCATGGACTTTTTGGAAAATTACATAAAGTTCCAAGAATTTAAAAATGCCATAATCCTCAGAAACACGTAAATTAAATTCTGAATTACCCCTTAACTTAGGAAATTGAAAGCCAACACACAAATTCGAAAATGCGATATATTATATTCTGTTTGAATATCATAAGAGACATTCGGACACTTGCTCTTAATAAGCTATTAGTAATATTGTAAATAGAGAGCGATGGATAAAGATAAACATAAATGAGAAATGGAAATGGGGGGTTGAAGGGGGAAAAAGAAGAGAGGGGAAGAAGGGGGCAGAGGGGGGTGATGAAGGTAGTGGAGGAGATGGGGGAGGGGGGTGGTGGATGAGTCAGTAGAGGGGGATGGAGGAGGCGGAGATGGGGGTGGATGAGTCGGAGGACGTTAGTGAGGAGTCAGGGTAGCGGGTAGGTGATGGTGGTGGAGTAGTAGGAGACCGGGGGGGGGGGGGACGTGATGAATGATCCAGAATGCAATATTGGTCGTACTTTCCCAAGAGTTTATGTCATTATAAAAAATATATTTTCTGAAGAGTTGCTTCAGTTTTTAATATATTGTCTAAGAGAAGGGGAAGAGCGAGAATACAGGGGAAAATGTGGGAAGGGGAAGGGGTTCACAGAACATTATGGAAGAGGAAGGGAGGGGGGGGGGTATGGGGACAGACGGATGGATATATATATATATATATATCCATCCGTCTATATAATATATATATATATATATATATATATATATATATATATATATATATATATATATATATATATATATATATATATATGAAGCTAGGTAGATAGATGGATAAATATATAGATATATAGGTAATGTAGATAGATGTATAGACAGATAGTTGCATTACAGTTTTATATTATTAACTTGTGTCTTACTTTAAGCTAAAACTAAGTCCAATATGCAGTTTTCTGCATTGGCTTCATAAAATTTTGTCCAGGGAAGCTGTTTTCAACTATAAAAAATCCTCTACATTATTAATTTTTTTCTGCAAACCATTTTAGAAAAATATAAAACCCACTTTAACACAAACATGTTTGAACCTAGGTAGATTTTCCTCAATAAATCTTCCTTCTCTCTGTCAGAGTTCAGTAACATATAAGCAGTTTATGTTAATATGTTATAATTTTTCATTTATCTCTAAATAGTTATGTGATGATCAGTTTTAAGCCAATCGATGAAATTACAAAATAAATTTCAATTGACGAGAAGTGGGAGGTTATATCTTGAGGTTATCTTGAGATGATTTCGGGGCTTTAGTGTCCCTGCGGCCCGGTCCTCGACCAGGCCTCCACCCCCAGGAAGCAGCCCGTGACAGCTAACACCCAGGTACCTATTTTACTGCTAGGTAACAGGGGCATAGGGTGAAAGAAACTCTGCCCATTGTTTCTCGCTGGTGCCTGGGATCGAACCCAGGACCACAGGATCACATGTCCAACGTGCTGTCCGCTCGGCCGACCGGCCCCCCAATGAGAGTGACAATGTCTCCTCACAGCACGTTAAGAACAAAGTGCAATAGCTTAAGAAATGTATATAACAAGTTATGTACACTATAAAAGCTTCTGAATGGTATACAACAGGTTTAGAATAAGGTGCAACGGGTTCAGACTATTGCTTATCAGATTCAGATTGTTGTTCATTAACTACTGCTGTTCTTTCTGAGTCATTCATTCTTATAGACTCAGTGATGTTTGTTTCTCACACAGTTCTCTTCATTTACTTCAGTATCATGTTATTACTGGATTTTTCTCTTAAAGATTCGGCCGTGGGGGTCACAACGTCCTGCGATTTGGTCGGTCCCTTGATACTCGAAGCAACACCTTGTTTCATGTTGGTTGCGATGAAGAGCCTAAAACCCAAGACCACACCTCCCTCTCTACTTCTTTCCATCCCACGACCCGTGTTGAACGAGATATCCAGTCCCCTGAACCCGGACAGCAAACGTCTCAGCGCAAGAAGAGAGCCGCCAGTAAAACCTTTAATGACTTCAGGAAGACGCCGTCTTACAGTCCTTCCTCCTGGGCCAGAGGGTTCCAACCTGAGGAACGGATAATCGCCGTGTCTTCTGAGGATCCTATGGACGTGAACTTAATGCATTTCGGCAATGATCGCAACCTTCTCAGATTCGGCAAGCACGACAGAGCCAACGAATATCCCCCATCTTCCTCATCGGAGTTCAGTGGCTCCATGATCATGACACCAGCTCAATACACTCACCGAGTGAGGTCACCTCAGAGAGTTTTCTTGAGGTTTGGTTAAACTGGAACGAGACCCCGACCACATTTACACTTAAGCTTTCGACTATCGGTGAACTACCTAGTCAAACCCTCATTAAACCAAAGAATAAATTGAATGAAACCCGCTAGTATGTACATCTAAATATATATATTTTATTTTGGATAAGGCCTTAAATTTATTTTATTACCTCTTCATTTACAACATGTTCAGGTAAATTAAACATCAGCGGAAATGGTAACAAATCTGTGAAGTTGAAGTCCTGCAAATTTATACTTACATATATAAATAATACCCAACTCCTGTCAGGGCGTTAAAACAATGCAAGTACAATCTCAGAAGAAAGAAACAATACAACTACATGTGAGAATAGTGGCAGTGAACGTGCGTATGAGCTTAGATCAGGTCAAGTTAACAGATACTCAGCAGCTGGGTCCTTTTACTTACAAATTTAGTGAGGTTCACGTGTATAATTATTATTTTGCTAAGTCATTTACTTTATAAACAAAATTAAAAGCTACATATATTATAATTATATTTATAATAAATATATACTGTATGTATAAACATTTCTTTTAATTTGATATTTATAAGTCATATATACACTAAATGTTTCATCATGAATATACTCATTGATCTTTAATTTTCATATTTGTTAAAAATTAATGGTTTATTATTTTTAAAGAGGCCAAATACCTATATGATCAATGAATATTTTACTGTTATCCCAATTTTTTTATACTTTCTAAATATTTATATGAACATAAGCTGTGTAGTATTGTAGATATCAGAAAATCTTCTCAATAAATGACTTGACATACATGTTGTAATTACTTTTTGCTGTACTTCCCTAAACTCATTTATCACATAAAGCAAATATAATTATGACATTACTAAATATTTAGGCTACAAGACTTCAATATCTTGTACATGGTTTATAATTTAGTTGCTTTGTAAATAAAAGTCTGATAATAGGTAATTAAACGTACAGTGTGTTTGGGAAAACCTTGCTTAGAATAAGCAAGGTTTTGCCTGAAGGAGGCATTCGAGCGGAATTCTGTGTTGCTTTTCACTTACGAGATGGAGAAGGATGGGAAGCCATCCTTTCTAGATGTAACAATCATGGAAAGGAGCGGAGGTTTCCACACTGCAGTCTACACTAGGGAAACAAACATAGGAATGGGCCTCAATGCCAACAGTGACTGCCCAGAGAGGTACAAGAGTCATATTTAACAACATATGTTTACAAGAAAGATTGCTACCAAAATATACTAATATATATATATATATATATATATATATATATATATATATATATATATATATATATATATATATATATATATATATATATATATATATATATATATATATGTCGTACCTAATAGCCAGAACGCACTTCTCAGCCTACTATTCAAGGCCCGATTTGCCTAATAAGCCAAGTTTTCATGAATTAATGTTTTTTCGTCTACCTAACCTACCTAACCTAACCTAACCTAGCTTTTTTTGGCTACCTAACCTAACCTTACCTATAAATATAGGTTAGGTTAGGTTAGGTAGGGTTGGTTAGGTTCGGTCATATATCTACGTTAATTTTAACTCCAATAAAAAAAAATTGACCTCATACATAGAGAAAAGGGTTGCTTTATCATTTCATAATACAAAAATTATAGTAAATATATTAATTCAGGAAAACTTGGCTTATTAGGCAAATCGGGCCATGAATAGTAGGCTGAGAAGTGAGTTCTGGCTACTAGGTACGACATATATATATATATATATATATATATATATATATATGCCGTACCAGTAGCCAGAATGCACTTCTCAGCCTACTATGCATGGCCGGATTTGCCTAATAAGCCACGTTTTCATGAATTAATATATTTTCTCAAATTTTTTTCTTATGAAATGATACAGCTACCCATTTCATTATGTATGACGTCAATTTTTTTTATTAGAGTTAAAATTAACGTAGATATATGACCGAACCTAACCATCCCTACCTAACCTAACCTAACCTATCTTTATAGGTTCGGTTAGGTTAGGTAGCCGAAAAAGTTAGGTTAGGTTAGGTTAGGTAGGTTAGGTAGTCGAAAAACAATTAATTCATGAAAACTTGGCTTATTAGGCAAATCGGGCCTTGCATAGTAGGCAGAGAAGTGCGTTCTGGCTACTAGGTACGACATATATATATATATATATATATATATATATATATATATATATATATATATATATATATGTCGTACCTAGTAGCCAGAACGCACTTCTCAGCCTACTATGCAAGACCCGATTTGCCTAATAAGCCAAGTTTTCATGAAATAATTGTTTTTCGACAACCTAACCTACCTAACCTAACCTAACCTAACTTTTTCGGCTACCTAACCGAACCTAACCTATAGAGATAGGTTAGGTTAGGTTAGGTAGGGTTGGTTAGGTTCGGTCATATATCTACGTTAATTTTAATTCCAATAACAAAAAATTGACCTCATACATAATGAAATGGGTAGCTTTATCATTTCATAAGAAAAAAATTAGAGAAAATATATTAATTCAGGAAAACTTGGTTTATTAGGCAAATCGGGCCTTGCATAGTAGGCTCAGAAGTGCGTTCTGGCTACTAGGTACGACATATATATATATATATATATATATATATATATATATATATATATATATATATATATATATATATATATATATATATATATATATATATATGTCGTACCTAGTAGCCAGAACGCACTTCTCAGCCTACTATGCAAGGCCCGATTTGCCTAATAAGCCAAGTTTTCATGAATTAATTGTTTTTCGACTACCTAACCTACCTAACCTAACCTAACCTAGCTTTTTCGGCTACCTAACCTAACCTAACCCATAAAGATAGGTTAGGTTAGGTTAGGTAGGGTTGGTTAGGTTCGGTCATATATCTACGTTAATTTTAACTCCAATAAAAAAAATTGACCTCATACATAATGAAATGGGTAGCTTTAACATTTCATAAGAAAAAAATTTGAGAAAATATATTAATTCAGGAAAACTTGGCTTATTAGGCAAATCGGGCCCTGAATTGTAGGCTGAGAAGTGCGTTCTGGCTACTAGGTACGACATATATATATATATATATATATATATATATATATATATATATATATATATATATATATATATATATATATATATATATATATGCGAACAAGCCTGAATTGTCCCCAGGACTATATGCGACTGAAAACTCACACCCCAGAAGTGACTCGAACCCATACTCCCAGGAGCAATGCAACTGGTACCTACAGGACGCCTTAATCTGCTTGACCATCACGACCGGATATAAGGAAGTGATTGCCGAAGCTATTTGAACCACTTCCCCGCCGGCACTCGGATGGTAATCTTGGGCATAGCATTTTATCAAATCACCTCATTCTTTGTAGCACACATGAGGAACACAAATGCAAACAAGCCTGAATGGTCCCCAGGACTATATGCGACTGAAAACTCACACCCCAAAAGTGACTTGAACCCATACTCCCAGGAGCAACGCATCTTGCATCTACAAGACGCCTTAATCCGCTTGACAATGACGACCGGAAATAAGGAAGTGATAGCCGAAGCTATTTGAACCACTTCCCCGCCGGCACTCGGATGGTAATCTAGGGCATAGCATTTTATCAAATCACCTCATTCTTTGTAGCACACATGAGGAACACAAATGCGAACAAGCCTGAATGGTCCCCGGGACTATATGCGACTGAAAACTCACACCCCTGAAGTGACTCGAACCCATACTCCCAGGAGCAATGCAACTGGTATCTACAGGACGCCTGAAATTGCTTGACCATTGCGACCGGACATAAGGAAGTGATAGACGAAGCTATTTAAACCTTTTCCCCGCCGGCACTCGGATGGTAATGTTGGGCATAGCATTTTATCAAATCACCTAATTCTTTGGGGCACACGTGAGGAACACAAATGGGAACAAGGCTGAATGGTCCCCAGGACTATATGCGACTGAAAACTCGCACCCCAGAAGTGACTCGAACCCATACTCCCAGAAGCAAAGCAACTGGTATCTACAGGACGCCTTTATCCGCTTGACCATCACGCAAGTGTTGACCCCCCCTTCAGTGCTGTAAGTGTTGACTCCCCCTTCAGTGCTGTAAGTGTTGACTCCCCCTCCAGTGCTGTAAGTGTTGACTCCCCTCCAGTGCTGTAAGTGTTGACTCCCCCTCCAGTGCTGTAAGTGTTGACTCCCCCTCCAGTGTTGTAAGTGTTGACTCCCCCTCCAGTGCTGTATGTGTTGACTCCCCCTCCAGTGCTGTAAGTGTTGACCTCCCCCCCCTTCAGTGCTGTAAGTGTTGACTCCCCCTCCAGTGCTGTAAGTGTTGACTCCCCCTCCAGTGCTGTAAGTGTTGACTCCCCCTTCAGTGCTGTAAGTGTTGACTCCCCCTTCAGTGCTGTAAGTGTTGACTCCCCCTCCAGTGCTGTAAGTGTTGACCCCCCTCCAGTGCTGCAAGTGTTGATTCCCCCTCCAGTGCTGTAAGTGTTGACTCCCCCTCCAGTGCTGTAAGTGTTGACCCCCCCCTCCAGTGCTGTAAGTGTTGACTCCCCCTCCAGTGCTGTAAGTGTTGACTCCCCCTCCAGTGCTGTAAGTGTTGACTCCCCCTTCAGTGCTGTAAGTGTTGACTCCCCCTTCAGTGTTGTAAGTTTTGACTCCCCATTCCAGTGCTGTAAGTGTTGACTCCCCCTCCAGTGCTGTAAGTGTTGACTCCCCCTCCAGTGCTGTAAGTGTTGACCCCCCTCCAGTGCTGTAAGTGTTGACTCCCCTCCAGTGCTGTAAGTGTTGACTCCCCCTCCAGTGCTGTAAGTGTTGACTCCCCCTCCAGTGCTGTAAGTGTTGACTCCCCCTCCAGTGCTGTAAGTGTTGACTCCCCCTCCAGTGCTGTAAGTGTTGACCCCCCTCCAGTGCTGTATGTGTTGACTCCCCCTCCAGTGCTGTAAGTGTTGACCTCCCCCCCTCCAGTGCTGTAAGTGTTGACTCCCCCTCCAGTGCTGTAAGTGTTGACTCCCCCTTCAGTGCTGTAAGTGTTGACTCCCCCTCCAGTGCTGTAAGTGTTGACTCCCCCTCCAGTGCTGTAGTGTTGACTCCCCCTTCAGTGCTGTAAGTGTTGACTCCCCCTTCAGTGCTGTAAGTGTTGACTCCCCCTTCAGTGCTGTAAGTGTTGACTCCCCCTCCAGTGCTGTAAGTGTTGACCCCCCTCCAGTGCTGCAAGTGTTGACTCCCCCTCCAGTGCTGTAAGTGTTGACTCCCCCTCCAGTGCTGTAAGTGTTGACCCCCCCTCCAGTGCTGTAAGTGTTGACTCCCCCTCCAGTGCTGTAAGTGTTGACTCCCCCTCCAGTGCTGTAAGTGTTGACTCCCCCTTCAGTGCTGTAAGTGTTGACTCCCCCTTCAGTGTTGTAAGTTTTGACTCCCCATTCCAGTGCTGTAAGTGTTGACTCCCCCTCCAGTGCTGTAAGTGTTGACTCCCCCTCCAGTGCTGTAAGTGTTGACCCCCCTCCAGTGCTGTAAGTGTTGACTCCCCTCCAGTGCTGTAAGTGTTGACTCCCCCTCCAGTGTTGACTCCCCCTCCAGTGCTGTAAGTGTTGACTCCCCCTCCAGTGCTGTAAGTGTTGACTCCCCCTCCAGTGCTGTAAGTGTTGACCCCCCTCCAGTGCTGTAAGTGTTGACTCCCCCTCCAGTGCTGTAAGTGTTGACCCCCCCTCCAGTGCTGTAAGTGTTGACTCCCCTCCAGTGCTGTAAGTGTTGACTCCCCCTCCAGTGCTGTAAGTGTTGACTCCCCTTCCAGTGCTGTAAGTGTTGACTCCCCCTCCAGTGCTGTAAGTGTTGATCCCCCTCCAGTGCTATAAGTGTTGACTCCCCCCTTCCAGTGCTGGTAACTAAGTGTTGACTCCCCCTCCAGTGCTGTAAGTGTTGACTCCCCCTCCAGTGCTGTAAGTGTTGACTCCCCTCCAGTGCTGTAGGTTGACTCCCCCTCCAGTGCTGTAAGTGTTGACTCCCCCTCCAGTGCTGTAAGTGTTGACTCCCCCTCCAGTGCTGTAAGTGTTGACTCCCCCTCCAGTGCTGTAAGTGTTGACTCCCCCTCCAGTGCTGTAAGTGTTGACTCCCCCTCCAGTGCTGTAAGTGTTGGACTCCCCTCCAGTGCTGTAAGTGTTTGACTCCCCCTCCAGTGCTGTAAGTGTTTGACTCCCCCTCCAGTGCTGTAAGTGTTGACTCCCCTCCAGTGCTGTAAGTGTTGACTCCCCCTCCAGTGCTGTAAGTGTTGACTCCCCCTCCAGTGCTGTAAGTGTTGACTCCCCCTCCAGTGCTGTAAGTGTTGACTCCCCCTCCAGTGCTGTAAGTGTTGACTCCCCCTCCAGTGCTGTAAGTGTTGACTCCCCCTCCAGTGCTGTAAGTGTTGACTCCCCCTCCAGTGCTGTAAGTGTTGACTCCCCCTCCAGTGCTGTAAGTGTTGACTCCCCCTCCAGTGCTGTAAGTGTTGACTCCCCCTCCAGTGCTGTAAGTGTTGACTCCCCCTCCAGTGCTGTAAGTGTTGACTCCCCCTCCAGTGCTGTAAGTGTTGACTCCCCCTCCAGTGCTGTAAGTGTTGACCCCCTCCAGTGCTGTAAGTGTTGATCCCCCTCCAGTGCTGTAAGTGTTGACTCCCCCTCCAGTGCTGTAAGTGTTGACTCCCCCTCCAGTGCTGTAAGTGTTGACTCCCCTCCAGTGCTGTAAGTGTTGACTCCCCCTCCAGTGCTGTAAGTGTTGACTCCCCCTCAGTGCTGTAAGTGTTGACTCCCCCTCCAGTGTTGTAAATTTGACTCCCCATTCCAGTGCTGTAAGTGTTGACTCCCCCTCCAGTGCTGTAAGTGTTGACTCCCCCTCCAGTGCTGTAAGTGTTGACCCCCCTCCAGTGCTGTAAGTGTTGACTCCCCTCCAGTGCTGTAAGTGTTGACTCCCCCTCCAGTGCTGTAAGTGTTGACTCCCCCTCCAGTGCTGTAAGTGTTGACTCCCCCTCCAGTGCTGTAAGTGTTGACTCCCCCTCCAGTGCTGTAAGTGTTGACCCCCTCCAGTGCTGTAGTGTTGACTCCCCCTCCAGTGCTGTAAGTGTTGACTCCCCCCTCCAGTGCTGTAAGTGTTGACTCCCCCTCCAGTGCTGTAAGTGTTGACTCCCCCTCAGTGCTGTAAGTGTTGACTCCCCCTCCAGTGCTGTAAGTGTTGACTCCCCTCCAGTGCTGTAAGTGTTGACTCCCCCTCCAGTGCTGTAAGTGTTGACTCCCCCTCAGTGCTGTAAGTGTTGACTCCCCCTCCAGTGCTGTAAGTGTTGACTCCCCCTCCAGTGCTGTAAGTGTTGACTCCCCTCCAGTGCTGTAAGTGTTGACTCCCCCTCCAGTGCTGTAAGTGTTGACTCCCCCTCCAGTGCTGTAAGTGTTGACTCCCCCCTCCAGTGCTGTAAGTGTTGACTCCCCCTCCAGTGCTGTAAGTGTTGACTCCCCCTCCAGTGCTGTAAGTGTTGACTCCCCCTCCAGTGCTGTAAGTGTTGACTCCCCCTCCAGTGCTGTAAGTGTTGACTCCCCCATCCAGTGCTGTAAGTGTTGACTCCCCCTCCAGTGCTGTAAGTGTTGACCCCCCTCCAGTGCTGTAAGTGTTGACTCTCCCCTCCAGTGCTGTAAGTGTTGACTCCCCCCTCCAGTGCTGTAAGTGTTGACTCCCCCTCCAGTGCTGTAAGTGTTGACTCCCCCTCCAGTGCTGTAAGTGTTGACCCCCCTCCAGTGCTGTAAGTGTTGACTCCCCCTTCCATGTGCTGGTAAGTGTTGACTCCCCCTTCCAGGTTCTGTAAGTGTATGTACTCCGGTCTCAAGTGCTGTAAGTCGTTGACTCCCCCGTCAAGTGCCTTAAGTGTAGACTCCCCCTCCAGTGCTGTAAGTGTTGACTCCCCCTTCAGGGTGCTGTCAAGTGTTGACTCCCCCTGCAGTGCTGTAAGTGTTGACTCCCCCGCCAGTGCTTCGTAAGTGTTGACTGCGCCCCTCCAGCTGCTGTTAAGTGGTTGACTCCCCCCTTCAGTGGCTGTAAGTGTGACTCCCCCTCCAGTGCTGTAAGTGTTGACTCCCCCCTCCAGTGCTGTAAGTGTTGACTCCGCCCTCCAGTGCTGTAAGTGTTGACTCCCCTCCAGTGCTGTAAGTGTTGACTCCCCTCCAGTGCTGTAAGGTGTTGACTTCCCCTCCAGTGCTGTAAGTGTTGACTGCCCCTCCAGTGACTGTACCGTGTTGACGTCCCCTCCAGTGCTGTAAGTGTTGACCCCCCCTTCCAGTGCTGTAAGTGTTTGACTCCCCCTCCAGTGCTGTAAGTGTTGACTCCCCCTCCAGTGCTGTAAGTGTTGACTCCCCTCCAGTGCTGTAAGTGTTTGACTCCCCCTCCAGTGCTGTAAGTGTTGACCCCCCTCCAGTGCTGTAAGTGGTTGACTCCCCCTCCAGTGCTGTAAGTGTTGACTCCCCCTCCAGTGCTGTAAGTGTTGACTCCCTCCAGTGCTGTAAGTGGTTGACGTCCCCTCCTTTAGTTGACTCCCCCTCAGTGCGTGTAAGTGTTTGACCTCCCCCTCCAGTGCTGTAAGTGTTGACTCCCCTCCAGTGCTGTAAGTGTTGACTCCCCCTCCAGTGCTGTAAAGTGTTGACTCCCCCTCCAGTGCTGTAAGTTGTTGACTTCCCCCTTCAGTGGCTGTAAGTGTTGTATCTCCCCCTCAGTGCTGTAAGTGTTGAACCCCATCCAGTGCTGTAAGTGTTGTGACTCCCCCTCCAGTGCGGTAAGTGTTGACTCCCCCTCCAGTGCTTAAGTGTTGACTCCCCCTCCAGTGCTGTAAGTGTTGACTCCCCTCCAGTGCTGTAAGTGTTGATCGTCCCCCTCCAGTGCTGTAGTGTTGACTCCTCCTCCAGTTGCCTGTGTAAGAGTTGACTCCCTCCAGCTGCTGTAAGTGTTGACTCCTCCAGTGCTGTAAGTGTTGACTCCCCCTCCAGTGCTGTAAGTGTTGACCCCCTCCAGTGCTGTAAGTGTTGACTCCCCCTCCAGTGCTGTAAGTGTTGACCCCCTCCAGTGCTGTAAGTGTTGACTCCCCCTCCAGTGCTGTAAGTGTTGACTCCCCCTCCAGTGCTGTAAGTGTTGACCCCCCTCCAGTGCTGTAAGTGTTGACCCCCTCCAGTGCTGTAAGTGTTGACCCCCCTCCAGTGCTGTAAGTGTTGACTCCCCCTCCAGTGCTGTAAGTGTTGACTCCCCCTCCAGTGCTGTAAGTGTTGACTCCCCTCCAGTGCTGTAAGTGTTGACTCCCCCTCCAGTGCTGTAAGTGTTGACTCCCCTCCAGTGCTGTAAGTGTTGACTCCCCCTCCAGTGCTGTAAGTGTTGACCCCCTCCAGTGCTGTAAGTGTTGACTCCCCTCCAGTGCTGTAAGTGTTGACTCCCCCCCCTCCAGTGCTGTAAGTGTTGACTCCCCCTCCAGTGCTGTAAGTGTTGACCCCCCCCCCCTCCAGTCGCTGTAAGTGTTGACTCCCCCTCCAGTGCTGTAAGTGATGACCCCCTCCAGTGCTGTAAGTGTTGACTCCCCCTCCAGTGCTGTAAGTGTTGACTTCCCCCTCCAGTGCTGTAAGTGTTGACTCCCCCTCCAGTGCTGTAAGTGTTGACTCCCCCTCCAGTGCTGTAAGTGTTGACTCCCCCCCTCCAGTGCTGTAAGTGTTGACTCCCCCTCCAGTGCTGTAAGTGTTGACCCCCCCTCCAGTGCTGTAAGTGGTGACTCCCCCTCCAGTGCTGTAAGTGTTGACTTCCCCCTCCAGTGCTGTAAGTGTTGACTCCCCCTCAGTGCTGTAAGTGTTGACTCCCTCCTCAGTGCTGTAAGTGTTGACTCCCCCTCCAGTGCTGTAAGTGCTTGACTCCCCCTCCAGTCTGTAAGTGTTGACTCCCCCTCCAGTGCTGTAAGTGTTGACTCCCCCTCCAGTGCTGTAAGTGTTGACCCCCCTCCAGTGCTGTAAGTGTTGACTCCCCCTCCAGTGCTGTAAGTGTTGACTCCCCCTCCAGTGCTGTAAGTGTTGACTCCCCCCTCCAGTGCTGTAAGTGTTGACTCCCCCTCCAGTGCTGTAAGTGTTGACCCCCCCCTCCAGTGCTGTAAGTGTTGACTCCCCCCTCCAGTGCTGTAAGTGTTGACCCCCCTCCAGTGCTGTAAGTGTTGACTCCCTCTCCAGTGCTGTAAGTGTTGACTCCCCTCCAGTGCTGTAAGTGTTGACTCCCCTCCAGTGCTGTAAGTGTTGACCCCCCTCCAGTGCTGTAAGTGTTGACTCCCCCTCCAGTGCTGTAAGTGTTGACTCCCCTCCAGTGCTGTAAGTGTTGACCCCCTCCAGTGCTGTAAGTGTTGACTCCCCCTCCAGTGCTGTAAGTGTTGCCCCCTCCAGTGCTGTAAGTGTTGACTCCCCTCCAGTGCTGTAAGTGTTGACTCCCCTCCAGTGCTGTAAGTGTTGACTCCCCCTCCAGTGCTGTAAGTGTTGACTCCCCTCCAGTGCTGTAAGTGTTGACCCCCCTCCAGTGCTGTAAGTGTTGACTCCCCCTCCAGTGCTGTAAGTGTTGACCCCCTCCAGTGCTGTAAGTGTTGACTCCCCCTCCAGTGCTGTAAGTGTTGACTCCCCCTCCAGTGCTGTAAGTGTTGACCCCCCTCCAGTGCTGTAAGTGTTGACTCCCCCCAGTGCTGTAAGTGTTGACCCCCCTCCAGTGCTGTAAGTGTTGACTCCCCTCCAGTGCTGTAAGTGTTGACTCCCCCTCCAGTGCTGTAAGTGTTGACTCCCCTCCAGTGCTGTAAGTGTTGACTCCCCTCCAGTGCTGTAAGTGTTGACTCCCCCTCCAGTGCTGTAAGTGTTGACTCCCCCTCCAGTGCTGTAAGTGTTGACTCCCCCTCCAGTGCTGTAAGTGTTGACTCCCCCTCCAGTGCTGTAAGTGTTGACTCCCCCTCCAGTGCTGTAAGTGTTGACTCCCCCTCCAGTGCTGTAAGTGTTGACTCCCCCTCAGTGCTGTAAGTGTTGACTCCCCCTCCAGTGCTGTAAGTGTTGACTCCCCCTCCAGTGCTGTAAGTGTTGACCCCCTCCAGTGCTGTAAGTGTTGACCCCCCTCCAGTGCTGTAAGTGTTGACCCCCCTCCAGTGCTGTAAGTGTTGACTCCCCCTCCAGTGCTGTAAGTGTTGACTCCCCCTCCAGTGCTGTAAGTGTTGACTCCCCTCCAGTGCTGTAAGTGTTGACTCCCCCTCCAGTGCTGTAAGTGTTGACCCCCTCCAGTGCTGTAAGTGTTGACTCCCCCTCCAGTGCTGTAAGTGTTGACTCCCCCTCCAGTGCTGTAAGTGTTGACTCCCCCTCCAGTGCTGTAAGTGTTGACTCCCCCTCCAGTGCTGTAAGTGTTGACTCCCCCTCCAGTGCTGTAAGTGTTGACTCCCCCTCCAGTGCTGTAAGTGTTGACTCCCCTCCAGTGCTGTAAGTGTTGACCCCCTCCAGTGCTGTAAGTGTTGACTCCCCCTCCAGTGCTGTAAGTGTTGACTCCCCCTCCAGTGCTGTAAGTGTTGACTCCCCTCCAGTGCTGTAAGTGTTGACTCCCCCTCCAGTGCTGTAAGTGTTGACTCCCCCTCCAGTGCTGTAAGTGTTGACTCCCCCTCCAGTGCTGTAAGTGTTGACTCCCCCTCCAGTGCTGTAAGTGTTGACTCCCCCTCCAGTGCTGTAAGTGTTGACTCCCCCTCCAGTGCTGTAAGTGTTGACTCCCCTCCAGTGCTGTAAGTGTTGACTCCCCCTCCAGTGCTGTAAGTGTTGACTCCCCTCCAGTGCTGTAAGTGTTGACTCCCCCTCCAGTGCTGTAAGTGTTGACTCCCCCTCCAGTGCTGTAAGTGTTGACTCCCTCCAGTGCTGTAAGTGTTGACTCCCCTCCAGTGCTGTAAGTGTTGACCCCCCTCCAGTGCTGTAAGTGTTGACCCCCCTCCAGTGCTGTAAGTGTTGACCCCCCTCCAGTGCTGTAAGTGTTGACCCCCTCCAGTGCTGTAAGTGTTGACCCCCTCCAGTGCTGTAAGTGTTGACTCCCCTCCAGTGCTGTAAGTGTTGACTCCCCCTCCAGTGCTGTAAGTGTTGACTCCCCCTCCAGTGCTGTAAGTGTTGACCCCCTCCAGTGCTGTAAGTGTTGACTCCCCTCCAGTGCTGTAAGTGTTGACCCCCTCCAGTGCTGTAAGTGTTGACTCCCCCTCCAGTGCTGTAAGTGTTGACTCCCCCTCCAGTGCTGTAAGTGTTGACTCCCCCTCCAGTGCTGTAAGTGTTGACCCCTCCAGTGCTGTAAGTGTTGACTCCCCTCCAGTGCTGTAAGTGTTGACTCCCCCTCCAGTGCTGTAAGTGTTGACTCCCCCTCCAGTGCTGTAAGTGTTGACTCCCCCTCCAGTGCTGTAAGTGTTGACTCCCCCTCCAGTGCTGTAAGTGTTGACTCCCCCTCCAGTGCTGTAAGTGTTGACTCCCCTCCAGTGCTGTAAGTGTTGACTCCCCCTCCAGTGCTGTAAGTGTTGACCCCCCTCCAGTGCTGTAAGTGTTGACTCCCCTCCAGTGCTGTAAGTGTTGACTCCCCCTCCAGTGCTGTAAGTGTTGACTCCCCTCCAGTGCTGTAAGTGTTGACTCCCCTCCAGTGCTGTAAGTGTTGACCCCCCTCCAGTGCTGTAAGTGTTGACTCCCCCTCCAGTGCTGTAAGTGTTGACTCCCCCTCCAGTGCTGTAAGTGTTGACTCCCCCTCCAGTGCTGTAAGTGTTGACTCCCCTCCAGTGCTGTAAGTGTTGACTCCCCCCCTCCAGTGCTGTAAGTGTTGACTCCCCCTCCAGTGCTGTAAGTGTTGACTCCCCCTCCAGTGCTGTAAGTGTTGACTCCCCCTCCAGTGCTGTAAGTGTTGACTCCCCTCCAGTGCTGTAAGTGTGACTCCCCTCCAGTGCTGTAAGTGTTGACTCCCCCTCCAGTGCTGTAAGTTGACCCCCTCCAGTGCTGTAAGTGTTGACCCCCTCCAGTGCTGTAAGTGTTGACCCCCCTCCAGTGTGTAAGTGTTGACCCCCTCCAGTGCTGTAAGTGTTGACTCCCCCTCCAGTGCTGTAAGTGTTGACTCCCCTCCAGTGCTGTAAGTTTGACTCCCCCTCCAGTGCTGTAAGTGTTGACTCCCCCTCCAGTGCTGTAAGTGTTGACCCCCCCCAGTGCTGTAAGTGTTGACTCCCCTCCAGTGCTGTAAGTTGTGACCCCCTCCAGTGCTGTAAGTGTTGACTCCCCTCCAGTGCTGTAAGTGTTGACTCCCCTCCAGTGCTGTAAGTGTTGACTCCCCTCCAGTGCTGTAAGTGTTGACTCCCCTCCAGTGCTGTAAGTGTTGACCCCCCTCCAGTGCTGTAAGTGTTGACCCCCCCCTCCAGTGCTGTAAGTGTTGACTCCCCCTCCAGTGCTGTAAGTGTTGACTCCCCTCTCAGTGCTGTAAGTGTTGCCCCTCCCCCTCCAGTGCTGTAAGTGTTGACTCCCCTCCCAGTGCTGTAACCAGTTCCCCGTTGCACTTCCCACCCCCCCCACCACCCACGCTTGCTTTAAGTGTTGACCTCCCCTCCAGTGCTTGTTAAGTGGTTGACTTCCACCTCCCAGTGGCCTGTAAGTGTGACACCCCCGTCCAGTGTCTGTAAGTGTGGACTCCCTTCTCCAAGTGCTGTCCAAGTGTTGACTCCCCATATCCATAAGTGCTGTTAAGTGTTGACCTCCCCCCTCCAGTGCTGTAAGTGTTTACTCCCCCCTTCCAGTGCTTTAAGTGTATGACTCCCCCATCCAGTGCTGTAAGTGTTGACTCCCCCCCGCGTGCGTCAGTGCTTGTACTCTCCCCCCCCCCTCTAGTGCGGTACGTGTTGACTCCCCCTCCAGTGCTGAAGTGTTGGACTCCCCCTCCAGTGCTGTAAGTGTTGACCCCCCTCCAGTGCTGTAAGTGTTGACTCCCCCTCCAGTGCTGTAAGTGTTGACCCCCCTCCAGTGCTGTAAGTGTTGACTCCCCCTCCAGTGCCTGTAAGTGTTGACCTCCCCCTCCAGTGCTGTAAGTGTTGACTCCCCTTCCAGTGCTGTAAGTGTTGACTCCCCCCTCCAGTGCTGTAAGTGTTGACTCCCCCTCCAGTGCTGTAAGTGTTGACTCCCCTCCAGTGCTGTAAGTGTTGACTCCCCTCCAGTGCTGTAAGTGTTGACTCCCCCTCCAGTGCTGTAAGTGTTGACCCCCTCCAGTGCTGTAAGTGTTGACTCCCCCTCCAGTGCTGTAAGTGTTGACTCCCCTCCAGTGCTGTAAGTTGACTCCCCTCCAGTGCTGTAAGTGTTGACTCCCCTCCAGTGCTGTAAGTGTTGACCCCCCTCCAGTGCTGTAAGTGTTGACTCCCCCTCAGTGCTGTAAGTGTTGACTCCCCCTCCAGTGCTGTAAGTGTTGACTCCCCCTCCAGTGCTGTAAGTGTTGACTCCCCCTCCAGTGCTGTAAGTGTTGACTCCACCTCCCCTCCAGTGCTGTAAGTGTTGACTCCCCTCCAGTGCTGTAAGTGTTGACTCCCCCTCCAGTGCTGTAAGTGACTCCCCCTCCAGTGCTGTAAGTGTTGACTCCCCCTCCAGTGCTGTAAGTGTTGACTCCCTCCAGTGCTGTAAGTGTTGACTCCCCTCCAGTGCTGTAAGTTGACCCCCCTCCAGTGCTGTAAGTGTTGACCCCCCTCCAGTGCTGTAAGTGTTGACCCCCCTCCAGTGCTGTAAGTGTTGACCCCCCCGCACTTAAGTTGACTCCCCTCCAGTGCTGTAAGTGTTGACTCCCCCTCCAGTGCTGTAAGTGTGCCCCCTCCAGTGCTGTAAGTGTTGACCCCCTCCAGTGCTGTAAGTGTTGACTCCCTCCAGTGCTGTAAGTGTTGACTCCCCCTCCAGTGCTGTAAGTGTTGACTCCCCCTCCAGTGCTGTAAGTGTTGACTCCCCCTCCAGTGCTGTAAGTGTTGACTCCCCTCCAGTGCTGTAAGTTGACCCCCCTCCAGTGCTGTAAGTGTTGACTCCCCCTCCAGTGTTGTTGACGTGTGTAAGTGTTGACTCCCCCTCCAGTGCTGTAAGTGTTGACTCCCCCTCCAGTGCTGTAAGTGTTGACTCCCCTCCAGTGCTGTAAGTGTTGACCCCCCTCCAGTGCTGTAAGTGTTGACTCCCCCTCCAGTGCTGTAAGTGTTGACCCCCTCCAGTGCTGTAAGTGTTGACTCCCCTCCAGTGCTGTAAGTGTTGACTCCCCCTCCAGTGCTGTAAGTGTTGACTCCCCCTCCAGTGCTGTAAGTGTTGACTCCCCCTCCAGTGCTGTAAGTGTTGACCCCCTCCAGTGCTGTAAGTGTTGACTCCCCCTCCAGTGCTGTAAGTGTTGACCCCCTCCAGTGCTGTAAGTGTTGACTCCCCTCCAGTGCTGTAAGTGTTGACCCCCCTCCAGTGCTGTAAGTGTTGACTCCCCCTCCAGTGCTGTAAGTGTTGACTCCCCCTCCAGTGCTGTAAGTGTTGACTCCCCTCCAGTGCTGTAAGTGTTGACTCCCCCTCCAGTGCTGTAAGTGTTGACCCCCTCCAGTGCTGTAAGTGTTGACTCCCCCTCCAGTGCTGTAAGTGTTGACTCCCCCTCCAGTGCTGTAAGTGTTGACTCCCCCTCCAGTGCTGTAAGTGTGACTCCCCTCCAGTGCTGTAAGTGTTGACTCCCCCTCCAGTGCTGTAAGTGTTGACTCCCCCTCCAGTGCTGTAAGTGTTGACTCCCCCTCCAGTGCTGTAAGTGTTGACTCCCCTCCAGTGCTGTAAGTGTTGACCCCCTCCAGTGTGCTGTAAGTGTGACTCCCCCTCCAGTGCTGTAAGTGTGACTCCCCCTCCAGTGCTGTAAGTGTTGACTCCCTCAGTGCTGTAAGTGTGACTCCCCCTCCAGTGCTGTAAGTGTTGACTCCCCCTCCAGTGCTGTAAGTGTTGACTCCCCCTCCAGTGCTGTAAGTGTGATCCCCCTCCAGTGCTGTAAGTGTTGACTCCCCCTCCAGTGCTGTAAGTGTTGACTCCCCCTCCAGTGCTGTAAGTGTTGACTCCCCCTCCAGTGCTGTAAGTGTTGACCCCCCCCTCCAGTGCTGTAAGTGTTGACTCCCCCTCCAGTGCTGTAAGTGTTGACTTCCCCTCCAGTGCTGTAATGTTGCCTCCCCTCCAGTGCTGTAAGGTTGACTCCCCCTCCAGTGCTGTAAGTGTTGACCCCCCTCCAGTGCTGTAAGTGTTGACTCCCCTCCAGTGCTGTAAGTGTTGACTCCCCTCCAGTGCTGTAAGTGTTGACTTCCCCCTCAGTGCTGTAGTGTTGACTCCCCCTCAGTGCTGTAAGTGTTGACTCCCCTCAGTGCTGTAAGTGTTGACTCCCCTCCAGTGCTGTAAGTGTTGACTCCCCCTCCAGTGCTGTAAGTGTTGACTCCCCCTCCAGTGCTGTAAGTGTTGACCCCCCCCTCCAGTGCTGTAAGTGTTGACTCCCCCTCCAGTGCTGTAAGTGTTGA
>NC_091158.1:30429912-30452412 GCF_040958095.1 Procambarus clarkii
CAGCACTGGAGGGGGAGTCAACACTTACAGCACTGGAGGGGAGTCAACACTTACAGCACTGGAGGGGGAGTCAACACTTACAGCACTGGAGGGGGAGTCAACACTTACAGCACTGGAGGGGGAGTCAACACTTACAGCACTGGAGGGGGAGTCAACACTTACAGCACTGGAGGGGGAGTCAACACTTACAGCACTGGAGGGGGAGTCAACACTTACAGCACTGGAGGGGGAGTCAACACTTACAGCACTGGAGGGGGAGTCAACACTTACAGCACTGGAGGGGGAGTCAACACTTACAGCACTGGAGGGGGAGTCAACACTTACAGCACTGGAGGGGGGAGTCAACACTTACAGCACTGGAGGGGGAGTCAACACTTACAGCACTGGAGGGGGGAGGTCAACACTTACAGCACTGGAGGGGGAGTCAACACTTACAGCACTGGAGGGGAGGTCAACACTTACAGCACTGGAGGGGGAGTCAACACTTACAGCACTGGAGGGGGAGTCAACACTTACAGCACTGGAGGGGGGAGTCAACACTTACAGCACATGGAGGGGGAGTCAACACTTACAGGGCACTGGAGGGGGAGTCAACACTTTCAGCAGCATGGAGGGGGAGTCAACACTTTACAGCACTGGAGGGGGAGTCAACACTTACAGCACTGGAGGGGGGAGTCAACACTTACAGCACTGGAGGGGGGGAGTCAACACTTACAGCACTGGGAGGGGAGTCAACACTTACAGCACTGGAAGGGGGTGAGTCAACACTTACAGCACTGGAGGGGGAGTCAACACTTACAGCACTGGAGGGGGAGTCAACACTTACAGCACTGGAGGGGGAGTCAACACTTACAGCACTGGAGGGGGAGTCAACACTTACAGCACTGGAGGGGGAGTCAACACTTACAGCACTGGGGGGGAGTCAACACTTACAGCACTGGAGGGGGAGTCAACACTTACAGCACTGGAGGGGGAGTCAACACTTACAGCACTGGAGGGGGAGTCAACACTTACAGCACTGGAGGGGGAGTCAACACTTACAGCACTGGAGGGGGAGTCAACACTTACAGCATTGGAGGGGAGGGGTCAACACTTACAGCACTGGAGGGGGAGTCAACACTTACAGCACTGGAGGGGGGTCAACACTTACAGCACTGGAGGGGGAGGTCAACACTTACAGCACTGGAGGGGAGTCAACACTTACAGCACACTGGAGGGGGAGTCAACACTTACAGCACTGGAGGGGGGGGGTCAACTTACAGCACTGGAGGGGGAGTCAACATTTACAGCACTGGAGGGAGGTCAAACACTTACAGCACTGGAGGGGGAGTCAACACTTACAGCACTGGAGGGGGAGTCAACACTTACAGCACTGGGAGGGGAGTCAACACTTACAGCACTGGAGGGGGTAGTCAACACTTACAGCACTGGAGGGGGAGTCAACACTTACAGCACTGGAGGGGTAGTCAACACTTACAGCACTGGAGGGGGATGTTCACACTACAGCACTGGAGGGGGAGTCAACACTTACAGCACTGGAGGGGGAGTCAACACTTACAGCAACTGGAGGGGGAGTCAACACTTAGCAGCACTAGGAGGGGGAGTCAACACTTACAGCACTGGAGGGGGAGGGTCAAACACTTACAGCACTGGAGGGGGGAGTCAACACTTACAGCACTGGAGGGGGAGTCAACACTTACAGCACTGGAGGGGGAGTCAACACTTACAGCACTGGAGGGGAGTCAACACTTACAGCACTGGAGGGGAGTCAACACTTACAGCACTGGAGGGGGAGTCAACACTTACAGCACTGGAGGGGGAGTCAACACTTACAGCACTGGAGGGGGAGTCAACACTTACAGCACTGGAGGGGGGAGTCAACACTTACAGCACTGGAGGGGGAGTCAACACTTACAGCACTGGAGGGGGAGTCAACACTTACAGCACTGGAGGGGGAGTCAACACTTACAGCACTGGAGGGGGAGTCAACACTTACAGCACTGGAGGGGGAGTCAACACTTACAGCACTGGAGGGGGAGTCAACACTTACAGCACTGGAGGGGGAGTCAACACTTACAGCACTGGAGGGGGAGTCAACACTTACAGCACTGGAGGGGGAGTCAACACTTACAGCACTGGAGGGGGAGTCAACACTTACAGCACTGGAGGGGGAGTCAACACTTACAGCACTGGAGGGGGAGTCAACACTTACAGCACTGGAGGGGGAGTCAACACTTACAGCACTGGAGGGGAGTCAACACTTACAGCACTGGAGGGGGGAGTCAACACTTACAGCACTGGAGGGGGAGTCAACACTTACAGCACTGGAGGGGGAGTCAACACTTACAGCACTGGAGGGGGAGTCAACACTTACAGCACTGGAGGGGGAGTCAACACTTACAGCACTGGAGGGGGAGTCAACACTTACAGCACTGGAGGGGGAGTCAACACTTACAGCACTGGAGGGGGAGTCAACACTTACAGCACTGGAGGGGGAGTCAACACTTACAGCACTGGAGGGGGAGTCAACACTTACAGCACTGGAGGGGGAGTCAACACTTACAGCACTGGAGGGGGAGTCAACACTTACAGCACTGGAGGGGGAGTCAACACTTACAGCACTGGAGGGGGAGTCAACACTTACAGCACTGGAGGGGGAGTCAACACTTACAGCACTGGAGGGGGAGTCAACACTTACAGCACTGGAGGGGGAGTCAACACTTACAGCACTGGAGGGGGAGTCAACACTTACAGCACTGGAGGGGGAGTCAACACTTACAGCACTGGAGGGGGAGTCAACACTTACAGCACTGGAGGGGGAGTCAACACTTACAGCACTGGAGGGGGAGTCAACACTTACAGCACTGGAGGGGGAGTCAACACTTACAGCACTGGAGGGGGAGTCAACACTTACAGCACTGGAGGGGGAGTCAACACTTACAGCACTGGAGGGGGAGTCAACACTTACAGCACTGGAGGGGGAGTCAACACTTACAGCACTGGAGGGGGAGTCAACACTTACAGCACTGGAGGGGGAGTCAACACTTACAGCACTGGAGGGGGAGTCAACACTTACAGCACTGGAGGGGGAGTCAACACTTACAGCACTGGAGGGGGAGTCAACACTTACAGCACTGGAGGGGGAGTCAACACTTACAGCACTGGAGGGGGAGTCAACACTTACAGCACTGGAGGGGGAGTCAACACTTACAGCACTGGAGGGGGAGTCAACACTTACAGCACTGGAGGGGGAGTCAACACTTACAGCACTGGAGGGGGAGTCAACACTTACAGCACTGGAGGGGGAGTCAACACTTACAGCACTGGAGGGGGAGTCAACACTTACAGCACTGGAGGGGGGAGTCAACACTTACAGCACTGGAGGGGGAGTCAACACTTACAGCACTGGAGGGGGAGTCAACACTTACAGCACTGGAGGGGGAGTCAACACTTACAGCACTGGAGGGGGAGTCAACACTTACAGCACTGGAGGGGGAGTCAACACTTACAGCACTGGAGGGGGAGTCAACACTTACAGCACTGGAGGGGGAGTCAACACTTACAGCACTGGAGGGGGAGTCAACACTTACAGCACTGGAGGGGGAGTCAACACTTACAGCACTGGAGGGGGGAGTCAACACTTACAGCACTGGAGGGGGAGTCAACACTTACAGCACTGGAGGGGGAGTCAACACTTACAGCACTGGAGGGGGAGTCAACACTTACAGCACTGGAGGGGGAGTCAACACTTACAGCACTGGAGGGGGAGTCAACACTTACAGCACTGGAGGGGGAGTCAACACTTACAGCACTGGAGGGGGAGTCAACACTTACAGCACTGGAGGGGGGAGTCAAACACTTACAGCACTGGAGGGGGAGTCAACACTTACAGCACTGGAGGGGGAGTCAACACTTACAGCACTGGAGGGGGAGTCAACACTTACAGCACTGGAGGGGGAGTCAACACTTACAGCACTGGAGGGGGAGTCAACACTTACAGCACTGGAGGGGGAGTCAACACTTACAGCACTGGAGGGGGGAGTCAACACTTACAGCACTGGAGGGGGAGTCAACACTTACAGCACTGGAGGGGGAGTCAACACTTACAGCACTGGAGGGGGAGTCAACACTTACAGCACTGGAGGGGGAGTCAACACTTACAGCACTGGAGGGGGAGTCAACACTTACAGCACTGGAGGGGGAGTCAACACTTACAGCACTGGAGGGGGAGTCAACACTTACAGCACTGGAGGGGGAGTCAACACTTACAGCACTGGAGGGGGAGTCAACACTTACAGCACTGGAGGGGGAGTCAACACTTACAGCACTGGAGGGGGAGTCAACACTTACAGCACTGGAGGGGGAGTCAACACTTACAGCACTGGAGGGGGAGTCAACACTTACAGCACTGGAGGGGGAGTCAACACTTACAGCACTGGAGGGGGAGTCAACACTTACAGCACTGGAGGGGGAGTCAACACTTACAGCACTGGAGGGGGAGTCAACACTTACAGCACTGGAGGGGGAGTCAACACTTACAGCACTGGAGGGGGAGTCAACACTTACAGCACTGGAGGGGGAGTCAACACTTACAGCACTGGAGGGGGAGTCAACACTTACAGCACTGGAGGGGGGAGTCAACACTTACAGCACTGGAGGGGGAGTCAACACTTACAGCACTGGAGGGGGAGTCAACACTTACAGCACTGGAGGGGGAGTCAACACTTACAGCACTGGAGGGGGAGTCAACACTTACAGCACTGGAGGGGGAGTCAACACTTACAGCACTGGAGGGGGAGTCAACACTTACAGCACTGGAGGGGGAGTCAACACTTACAGCACGGGGGGGGAGTCAACACTTACAGACACTTACAGCACTGGAGGGGGGTCAACACTTACAGCACTGGAGGGGGAGTCAACACTTACAGCACTGGAGGGGGAGTCAACACTTACAGCACTGGAGGGGGAGTCAACACTTACAGCACTGGAGGGGGAGTCAACACTTACAGCACTGGAGGGGGAGTCAACACTTACAGCACTGGAGGGGGAGTCAACACTTACAGCACTGGAGGGGGAGTCAACACTTACAGCACTGGAGGGGGAGTCAACACTTACAGCACTGGAGGGGGAGTCAACACTTACAGCACTGGAGGGGGAGTCAACACTTACAGCACTGGAGGGGGAGTCAACACTTACAGCACTGGAGGGGGAGTCAACACTTACAGCACTGGAGGGGGAGTCAACACTTACAGCACTGGAGGGGAGTCAACACTTACAGCACTGGAGGGGGAGTCAACACTTACAGCACTGGAGGGGGAGTCAACACTTACAGCACTGGAGGGGGGGTCAACACTTACAGCACTGGAGGGGGAGTTAACCCTTACAGCACTGGAGGGGGAGTCAACACTTACAGCACTGGAGGGGGAGTCAACACTTACAGCACTGGAGGGGGAGTCAACACTTACAGCACTGGAGGGGGAGTCAACACTTACAGCATTGGAGGGGGAGTCAACACTTACAGCACTGGAGGGGGAGTCAACACTTACAGCACTGGAGGGGGGTCAACACTTACAGCACTGGAGGGGGAGTCAACACTTACAGCACTGGAGGGGGAGTCAACACTTACAGCACTGGAGGGGGAGTCAACACTTACAGCACTGGAGAGGGAGTCAACACTTACAGCACTGGAGGGGGAGTCAACACTTACAGCACTGGAGGGGGAGTCAACACTTACAGCACTGGAGGGGGAGTCAACACTTTCAGCACTGGAGGGGGAGTCAACACTTACAGCACTGGAGGGGGAGTCAACACTTACAGCACTGGAGGGGGGGTCAACACTTACAGCACTGGAGGGGGAGTCAACACTTACAGCACTGGAGGGGGAGTCAACACTTACAGCACTGGAGGGGAGTGAACACTTACAGCACTGGAGGGGGGGGTCAACACTTACAGCACTGGAGCGGGAGTCAACACTTACAGCACTGGAGGGGGAGTCAACACTTACAGCACTGGAGGGGGGGAGTCAACACTTACAGCACTGGAGGGGGAGTCAACACTTACAGCACTGGAGGGGGGGGGTCAACACTTACAGCACTGGAGGGGGAGTCAACACCTACAGCACTGGAGGGGGAGTCAACACTTACAGAACTGGAGGGGGGTCAACACTTACAGCACTGGAGGGGGAGTCAACACTTACAGCACTGAAGGGGGAGTCAACACTTACAGCACTGGAGGGGGAGTCAACACTTAAAGCACTGAAGGGGGAGTCAACACTTACAGCACTGGAGGGGGAGTCAACACTTACAGCACTGGAGGGGAGTCAACACTTACAGCACTGGAGGGGGAGTCAACACTTACAGCACTGGAGGGGGAGTCAACACTTACAGCACTGGAGGGGGGGTCAACACTTACAGCACTGGAGGGGGAGTCAACACTTACTGCACTGGAGTGGGAGTCAACACTTACAGCACTGGAGGGGGAGTCAACACTTACAGCACTTGAGGGGGAGTCAACACTTACAGCACTGGAGGGGGAGTCAACACTTACAGCACTGGAGGGGGAGTCAACACTTACAACACTGGTGGGGGGGGTCAACACTTACAGCACTGGAGGGGGAGTCAACACTTACAGCACTGGAGGGGGAGTCAACACTTACAGCACTGGAGGGGAAGTCAACACTTACAGCATTGGAGGGGGAGTCAACACTTTCAGCACTGGAGGGGGAGTCAACACTTACAGCACTGGAGGGGGGGGGTCAACACTTACAGCACTGGAGGGGGAGTCAACACTTACAGCACTGGAGGGGGGGGTCAACACTTACAGCACTGGAGGGGGAGTCAACACTTACAGCACTGGAAGGGGAGTCAACACTTACAGCACTGGAGGGGGAGTCAACACTTACAGCACTGGAGGGGGGGGTCAACACTTACAGCACTGGAGGGGGAGTCAACATTTACAGCACTGGAGGGGGAGTCAACACTTACAGCACTGGAGGGGGGGTCAACACTTACAGCACTGGAGGGGGAGTTAACCCTTACAGCACTGGAGGGGGAGTCAACACTTACAGCACTGGAGGGGGAGTCAACACTTACAGCACTGGAGGGGGAGTCAACACTTACAGCACTGGAGGGGGAGTCAACACTTACAGCATTGGAGGGGGAGTCAACACTTACAGCACTGGAGGGGGAGTCAACACTTACAGCACTGGAGGGGGGTCAACACTTACAGCACTGGAGGGGGAGTCAACACTTACAGCACTGGAGGGGGAGTCAACACTTACAGCACTGGAGGGGGAGTCAACACTTACAGCACTGGAGAGGGAGTCAACACTTACAGCACTGGAGGGGGAGTCAACACTTACAGCACTGGAGGGGGAGTCAACACTTACAGCACTGGAGGGGGAGTCAACACTTTCAGCACTGGAGGGGGAGTCAACACTTACAGCACTGGAGGGGGAGTCAACACTTACAGCACTGGAGGGGGGGGTCAACACTTACAGCACTGGAGGGGGAGTCAACACTTACAGCACTGGAGGGGGAGTCAACACTTACAGCACTGGAGGGGAGTGAACACTTACAGCACTGGAGGGGGGGGGTCAACACTTACAGCACTGGAGCGGGAGTCAACACTTACAGCACTGGAGGGGGAGTCAACACTTACAGCACTGGAGGGGGGGAGTCAACACTTACAGCACTGGAGGGGGAGTCAACACTCACAGCACTGGAGGGGGGGGGGTCAACACTTACAGCACTGGAGGGGGAGTCAACACCTACAGCACTGGAGGGGGAGTCAACACTTACAGCACTGGAGGGGGGTCAACACTTACAGCACTGGAGGGGGAGTCAACACTTACAGCACTGAAGGGGGAGTCAACACTTACAGCACTGGAGGGGGAGTCAACACTTAAAGCACTGAAGGGGGAGTCAACACTTACAGCACTGGAGGGGGAGTCAACACTTACAGCACTGGAGTGGGGGGGAGGTCAACACATACAGCACTGGAGGGGGACTCAACACTTACAGCACTGGAGGGGAGTCAACACTTACAGCACTGGAGGGGGAGTCAACACTTACAGCACTGGAGGGGGGGTCAACACTTACAGCACTGAAGGGGGAGTCAACACTTACAGCACTGGAGGGGGGTCAACACTTACAGCACTGGAGGGGGGTCAACACTTGCGTGATGGTCAAGCGGATAAAGGCGTCCTGTAGATACCAGTTGCTTTGCTTCTGGGAGTATGGGTTCGAGTCACTGCAGGGGTGCGAGTTTTCAGTCGCATATAGTCCTGGGGACCATCCAGGCTTGTTCCCATTTGTGTTCCTCACGTGTGCCCCAAAGAATTAGGTGATTTGATAAAATGCTATGCCCAACATTACCATCCGAGTGCCGGCGGGGAAAAGGTTCAAATAGCTTCGTCTATCACTTCCCTATGTCCGGTCGCAATGGTGAAGCAATTTCAGGCGTCCTGTAGATACCAGTTGCATTGCTCCTGAGAGTATGGGTTCGAGTCACTTCAGGGGTGTGAGTTTTCAGTCGCATATAGTCCTGGGGACCATTCAGGCTTGTTCGCATATATATATATATATATATATATATATATATATATATATATATATATATATATATATATATATATATATATATATATATATATATATATATATATATATATATATGTATATATATATATATATATATATATATATATATATATATATATATATATATATATATATATATATATATATATATATATATATATATATATGAATGAAAACTCACACCCCAGAAGTGACTCGAACCCATACTCCCAGAAGCAACGCAACTGGTAACTACAGGGCGCCTTAATCCGCTTGACCATCACGGCCGTCAAAAGGAAGTGATAGCCGAGGCTATTTGAGCCACTTCCCCGACGGCAACTCGGATGGTAATCTTGGGCATAGCATTTCACCAAATCACCTCATTCTTTGGGGCACACGTGAGGAACACAAATGCGAACAAGCCTGAATGGTCCCCAGGACTATATGCGAATGAAAACTCACACCCCAGAAGTGACTCGAACCCATACTCCCAGAAGCAACGCAACTGGTAACTACAGGGCGCCTTAATCCGCTTGACCATCACGGCCGTCAAAAGGAAGTGATAGCCGAGGCTATTTGAGCCACTTCCCCGACGGCAACTCGGATGGTAATCTTGGGCATAGCATTTCACCAAATCACCTCATTCTTTGGGGCACACGTGAGGAACACAAATGCGAACAAGCCTGAATGGTCCCCAGGACTATATGCGAATGAAAACTCACACCCCAGAAGTGACTCGAACCCATACTCCCAGAAGCAACGCAACTGGTAACTACAGGGCGCCTTAATCCGCTTGACCATCACGGCCGTCAAAAGGAAGTGATAGCCGAGGCTATTTGAGCCACTTCCCCGACGGCAACTCGGATGGTAATCTTGGGCATAGCATTTCACCAAATCACCTCATTCTTTGGGGCACACGTGAGGAACACAAATGCGACAAATTCTGGGGTGTGAGTTTTCATTCGCATATAGTCCATGGGACCATTCAGGCTTGTTCGCATTTGTGTTCCTCACGTGTGCCCCAAAGAATGAGGTGATTTGGTGAAATGCTATGCCCAAGATTACCATCCGAGTTGCCGTCGGGGAAGTGGCTCAAATAGCCTCGGCTATCACTTCCTCTTGACGGCCGTGATGGTCAAGCGGATTAAGGCGCCCTGTAGTTACCAGTTGCGTTGCTTCTGGGAGTATGGGTTCGAGTCACTTCTGGGGTGTGAGTTTTCATTCGCATATAGTCCTTGGGACCATTCAGGCTTGTTCGCATTTGTGTTCCTCACGTGTGCCCCAAAGAATGAGGTGATTTGGTGAAATGCTATGCCCAAGATTACCATCCGAGTTGCCGTCGGGGAAGTGGCTCAAATAGCCTCGGCTATCACTTCCTTTTGACGGCCGTGATGGTCAAGCGGATTAAGGCGCCCTGTAGTTACCAGTTGCGTTGCTTCTGGGAGTATGGGTTCGAGTCACTTCTGGGGTGTGAGTTTTCATTCGCATATAGTCCTGGGGACCATTCAGGCTTGTTCGCATTTGTGTTCCTCACGTGTGCCCCAAAGAATGAGGTGATTTGGTGAAATGCTATGCCCAAGATTACCATCCGAGTTGCCGTCGGGGAAGTGGCTCAAATAGCCTCGGCTATCACTTCCTTTTGACGGCCGTGATGGTCAAGCGGATTAAGGCGCCCTGTAGTTACCAGTTGCGTTGCTTCTGGGAGTATGGGTTCGAGTCACTTCTGGGGTGTGAGTTTTCATTCGCATATAGTCCTGGGGACCATTCAGGCTTGTTCGCATTTGTGTTCCTCACGTGTGCCCCAAAGAATGAGGTGATTTGGTGAAATGCTATGCCCAAGATTACCATCCGAGTTGCCGTCGGGGAAGTGGCTCAAATAGCCTCGGCTATCACTTCCTTTTGACGGCCGTGATGGTCAAGCGGATTAAGGCGCCCTGTAGTTACCAGTTGCGTTGCTTCTGGGAGTATGGGTTCGAGTCACTTCTGGGGTGTGAGTTTTCATTCGCATATAGTCCTGGGGACCATTCAGGCTTGTTCGCATATATATATATATATATATATATATATATATATGTCGTACCTAGTAGCCAGAACGCACTTCTCAGCCTACTATGCAAGGCCCGATTTGCCTAATAAGCCAAGTTTTCATGAATTAATTGTTTTTCGACTACCTAACCTACCTAACCTAACCTAACCTAGCTTTTTCGGCTACCTAACCTAACCTAACCCATAAAGATAGGTTAGGTTAGGTTAGGTAGGGTTGGTTAGGTTCGGTCATATATCTACGTTAATTTTAACTCCAATAAAAAAAAATTGACCTCATACATAATGAAATGGGTAGCTTTATCATTTCATAAGAAAAAAATTTGAGAAAATATATTAATTCAGGAAAACTTGGTTTATTAGGCAAATCGGGCCCTGAATTGTAGGCTGAGAAGTGCGTTCTGGCTACTAGGTACGACATATATATATATATATATATATATATATATATATATATATAAATAGGGGGAGTCAACACTTACAGCAGTAGCACTTACAACACTTGTATATATAAATATACTAATATATATATATATATATATTAGTATATTTTGGTAGCAATCTTTCTTGTAAACATATGTTGTTAAATATGACTCTTGTACCTCTCTGGGCAGTCATTGTTGGCATTGAGGCCCATTCCTATGTTTATTTCCTTAGTGTAGACTGCAGTGTGGAAACCTCCGCTCCTTTCCATGATTGTTACATCTAGAAAGGATGGCTTCCCATCCTTCTCCATCTCGTAAGTGAAAAGCAACACAGAATTTCGCTCGAATGCCTCCTTCAGGCAAAACCATGCTTATTCTAAGCAAGGTTTTCCCAAACACACTGTACGTTTAATTACCTATTATCAGACTTTTATTTACAAAGCAACTAAATTATAAACCATGTACAAGATATAGAAGTCTTGTAGCCTAAATATTTAGTAATGTCATAATTATATTTGCTTTATGTGATATATGAGTTTTAGGGAAGTACAGCAAAAAGTAATTACAACATGTATGTCAAGTCATTTATTGAGAAGATTTTCTGATATCTACAATACTACACAGCTTATGTTCATATAAATATTTGGAAAGTATAAAAAATGGGATAACAGTGAAATAATCATTGATCATATAGGTATTTGGCCTCTTTAAAAATAATAAACCATTAATTTTTAACAAATATGAAAATTAAAGATCAATGAGTATATTCATGATGAAACATTTAGTGTATATATGACTTATAAATATCAAATTAAAAGAAATGTTTATACATACAGTATATATTTATTATACATATAAATATAATATATGTAGCTTTTAATTTTGTTTATAAAGTAAATGACTTAGCAAAATAATAATTATACACGTGAACCTCACTAAATTTGTAAGTAAAAGGACCCAGCTGCTGAGTATCTGTTAACTTGACCTGATCTAAGCTCATACGCACGTTCACTGCCACTATTCTCACATGTAGTTGTATTGTTTCTTTCTTCTGAGATTGTACTTGCATTGTTTTAACGCCCTGACAGGAGTTGGGTATTATTTATATATGTAAGTATAAATTTGCAGGACTTCAACTTCACAGATTTGTTACCATTTCCGCTGATGTTTAATTTACCTGAACATGTTGTAAATGAAGAGGTAATAAAATAAATTTAAGGCCTTATCCAAAATAAAATATATATATTTAGATGTACATACTAGCGGGTTTCATTCAATTTATTCTTTGGTTTAATGAGGGTTTGACTAGGTAGTTCACCGATAGTCGAAAGCTTAAGTGTAAATGTGGTCGGGGTCTCGTTCCAGTTTAACCAAACCTCAAGAAAACTCTCTGAGGTGACCTCACTCGGTGAGTGTATTGAGCTGGTGTCATGATCATGGAGCCACTGAACTCCGATGAGGAAGATGGGGGATATTCGTTGGCTCTGTCGTGCTTGCCGAATCTGAGAAGGTTGCGATCATTGCCGAAATGCATTAAGTTCACGTCCGTAGGATCCTCAGAAGACATTGCGATTATCCGTTCTTCAGGCTGGAACCCTCTGGCCCAAGACGAGGGACTGTAAGACGGCGTCTTCCTGAAGTCATTAAAGGTTTTACTGGCGGTCCTCTTCTTGCGCTGAGACGTTTGCTGTCCGGGTTCAGGGGACTGGATATCTCGTTCAGCACGGGTCGTGGGATGGAAAGAAGTAGAGAGGGAGGTGTGGTCTTGGGTTTTAGGCTCTTCATCGCAGCCAACAAGACACAAGGTGTTGCTTCGAGTATCAAGGGACCGACCAAATCGCAGGACGTTGTGACCACCACGGCCGAATCTTTAAGAGAAAAATCCAGTAATAACATGATACTGAAGTAAATGAAGAGAACTGTGTGAGAAATAAACATCACTGAGTCTATAAGAATGAATGACTCAGAAAGAACAGCAGTAGTTAATGAACAACAATATGAATCTGATAAGCAATAGTCTGAAGCCGTTGCACCTTATTCTAAACCTGTTGTATACCATTCAGAAGCTTTTATAGTGTACATAACTTGTTATATACATTTCTTAAGCTATTGCACTTTGTTCTTAACGTGCTGTGAGGAGACATTGTCACTCTCATTGGGGGGCCGGTCGGCCGAGCGGACAGCACGTTGGACATGTTATCCTGTGGTCCTGGGTTCGATCCCAGGCACCAGCGAGAAACAATGGGCAGAGTTTCTTTCACCCTATGCCCCTGTTACCTAGCAGTAAAATAGGTACCTGGGTGTTAGCTGTCACGGGCTGCTTCCAGGGGGTGGAGGCCTGGTCGAGGACCGGGCCGCAGGGACACAAAAGCCCCGAAATCATCTCAAGATAACCTCAAGATATAACCTCCCACTTCTCGTCAATTGAAATTTAATTTGTAATTTCATCGATTGGCTTAATTTCATCGATCAACACATAACTATTTAGAGATAAATGAAAAATTATAACTTATTAACATAAACTGCTTATATGTTACTGAACTCAGACAGAGAGAAGAAAGATTTATTGAGGAAAATCTCTCTAGGTTCAAACATGTTTGTGTTAAAGTGGGTTTTATATTTTTCTAAAATGGTTTGCAGAAAAAAATTAATAAAGTAGAGGATTTTTTATAGTTGAAAACAGCTTCCCTGGACAAAATTTTATGAAGCCAATGCAGAAAACTGCATATTGGACTTAGTTTTAGCTAAAATGAAGACACAAGTTAATAATATAAAACTGTAATGCAACTATCTGTCTATACATCTATCTACATTACCTATATATCTATATATTTATCCATCTATCTACCTAGCTTCATATATATATATATATCCATCCGTCTGTCCCCATCCCCCCCCCCTTCCCTTCCTCTTCCATAATGTTCTGTGAACCCCTTCCCCTTCCCACATTTTCCCCTGTATTCTCGCTCTTCCCCTTCTCTTAGACAATATATTAAAAACTGAAGCAACTCTTCAGAAAATATATTTTTTATAATGACATAAACTCTTGGGAAAGTACGACCAATATTTCATTCTGGATCATTCATCACGTCTCTCCCTCCCCCCCCCCCCCCCGGTCTCTTACTCCTCCACCACCATCACCTACCCGCTTCCCTGACTCCTCACTAACGTCCTCCGACTCATCCAGCCCCATCTCCGCCTCCTCCACCCCCCTCTACTGACTCATCCACCACCCCCCTCCCCCATCTCCTCCACCACCTTCATCACCCCCCTCTGCCCCCTTCTTCCCCTCTCTTCTTTTTCCCCCTTCAACCCCCCATTTCCATTTCTCATTTATGTTTATCTTTATCCATCGCTCTCTATTTACAATATTACTAATAGCTTATTAAGAGCAAGTGTCCGAATGTCTCTAATGATATTCAAACAGAATATAATATATCGCATTTTCGAATTTGTGTGTTGGCTTTCAATTTCCTAAGTTAAGGGGTAATTCAGAATTTAATTTACGTGTTTCTGAGGATTATGGCATTTTTTAAATTCTTGGAACTTTATGTAATTTTCCAAAAAGTCCATGATTAATCGTGAACGTTTCTTTGTGTTTTATTTCACAAAAATTTGCGAAGGTGTACTGTTGAGCAGCGCCAAAAATTGTCATTGGGGGTTCTAAATATGGTCCAGGCACAATGTTTCCTTTGATCAAATCAAATATAAAGACAAAAATGAGGGTGCTCAATCTCGGCATTGGGAATGTTCGAACTCTCCTGTACAAAACAATGGCAGACAGAACTGAAAGGCAAACTGCGTTGATTGCAAAGGAACTAACAGGTTACAATGTGGACATAGCAGCCCTCGGTGAAACACGCTTGGCTGACAAAGGTCATCCTATAGAACGTGGTTGTGGGTACACCTTTTTCTGGAGGAATAAATTAAGTATCCTTGAACGATGAGAAGCTGGTGTTGTATTTGCCATCAGATCCCACCTCGCCGAAAAACTTGGCAATCTCCCAGAGGGCATCAACGACCTCCTAATTACACTCTAGCTCCCATTTGGAAGCAAGAAGACTGCAACGCTAACCAGCGCGTATGCCCCAACCATGACCAACTCATGTGACATATAGGAAAGGTTCTATGAGGATCTCGACATCCTCGTTGCAGCAGTCCCAAGTTCAGATAAACATATTATCCTTAACTTCAACGCCAGAGAAGGGACAAACTTCCAGGACTGGGAAGGGATCATTGGAAGACATGACACTGGCAACTGCAACAGCAGCGGCCTTCTGCTGCACACGGTGTGTGCTACGCCCGACCTCATCGTCACCAACACACAAGCCACCAGGAATGCACCCTCCCTTAGGTAATGACATCTGATTGACTATGTCATCATTAGGAAGAAAGACCGCCAGGACGTGAGTGACTAAGGCCATGTTTGGTGCCGACTGCTGGACTGACCATTGCTTCAACTTGTCCAAGTGCAAACTTTGCATCCTGCCATGAGAAGACCACAAGGTCAGAATACTGTAAAGAAAGTCAGTGACTCCAAGTTGTAGAGCAGCAAGTTGCTGAAGACAACCAAGAAGGGAGGATCCTAGACAAATCCAACAACAGCGAGAATAGCATGAAGGTGAGGTGGGCAGCCTTCAGAGAGGCAGTCTACTCTATTTGCTTTGAGAACCTCGGGCCAGCAACCCACAGAAAGCAGGACTGGTTCGATGAAAACAATTAGGACAAACAGGTATTGTTGTAAAAAATCATCACCTGTTCCGTGCACACCAGAACGACCGAACATAGCAAGAGAAGACAGATACCTTTGCCAATGCACGAAGAACTGTGCAAAGGTAACTCAGTGAGATGCAGGATGCAAGACTTAGCCAGAATGCCGATGAAATCCAAGGTTACACGAACACTCACGACACCAAGCGTTTTTATGACGCTCAGAATACTATATATGGGCCACAATCCTCTGGCTCTGCAACTACGGGCTCACCATAGCCCGTGCTACTTGGAACTTTTTGTTCTAAGTAGCGAATCTTAAACAACAACAACATCTGGCTCTGCTTCCGTCCTCAGTGCAGATGGGACTCAAATGCTGACAAAGAAAAAGTAGATCTTGGACAGATGAGTTGAGCACTTTGATAAGGTTCTTAACTGCCCTGCCGTAATCAACAATGAGGTCATTGCTCGTCTACCTCAAGTGGAGGTCAACCAGAACCTTGATAAACCTCCCATAGTAGAAGTCAGGAAGGCCATCATGCAGCTTTCCTTTGGTAATCCGCCAGGATCAGATGCAATCCCTGCTAAAGTATACAAAACAAGAGGCAAAGCCACGATGTAGAAATTGAAAAAGCTCTTCCAGTCCATATGAGATGAAGTGAAGGTTCCACAACAATTAAAAGATCCCAACATAATTCACATCTACAAGAGGAAAATTAACCGCCAGTCTTGCGATAAACCCTGGGGCACTTCACTCCTGTCCATCCCCGCTGAGATCCTGGCTCCTATCTTGCTCAACTGCCTCCTTCAACACTTTGAGCAAGATTTCCTCCCAGAAACCCAATGTGGCTTCTGCACAGAACACGAAACTGTTCGGCAAAAAAACGATTTGCCGCACTCCAGCTTCAAGAAAAAATTTCAAGAGCAACATAGCCACCTCTTCGTGTCTTTCGTCGACCTGACCAAGGCCTTTTATATGGTGAACAAAGCTTGACTGTGGAAGGTAATGGAAAAGTCTGGCTGTCCCCACAAATTCACTGCGATTGTCCGGCAGTTCCACGATGGCATAATGGCAAAAGTACTGGACGATGGAGACGATTTAAAAGCTATCATACTGACGAACGGTTTGAAGCAGGGCTGTGTTGTCGCCCCCAACTCACTTCAGCATGGTATTCTCGGCCATGATCACGTCTTCTGTGATTGCCAGGATGGAATACCCGTCAGATACAGGACTGACGGTGAGCTGTTCAACCTCAGGTGCCTACTGGCAGTTACAAAGGTACAGGAAACTGTCATAAGAGCCTTCGTCCTCACTGATGAATGCACCCTTAACGCCAGCACAGAGAAAATGATGCAGCATGAAATGTACTGCTTCTCAGAAGCCTGCGACAACTTTGGTCTCGTTATCTGCTCCAAAAAGACAGGGATATCATGTGCAAACCTGCACCTGGAATACCCTACAAGGAACCTCACATCACATTCATGTGGCAGAACTGGCAGGCAATTAACAACTTTACCTATCTTGGCGCCATACTCTGAAAAGGGTGAATATAGATGCAGAAGTCAACAACAAGATCGCTAAAGTCAGCGCTGCTTTTGGAAGATTCCGTGACAATATCTGGGAGTGGAGTTGACCTTCGCATCTCAGCCTTACCACCAAACGGAAGGTCTACTGTTCAATGGTACTCATCACCCTTCTCGACGACAGCGAGACCTGGACTATCAACGACAGACTCGCCAAAGAGCTCAATCATTTTCACATGATCTGTCTCCGCAGACTCCTTCACATTAGGTGGCAGGAGAAAAACCCAGACACGAAGGTCCTGGAAGAGGTCGGTATTCCCAGCGTCTACACACTCCTACAAAAAATGAAGTATAGATGGGCAGACCAAGTTGCCAAAAAGCCTGACAGCCTATTACCAAAACAGCTGCTGTACGAAAAACAATGCCAGGGCAAACATTCCCTTAGCAGGAAAAATAAACAATTCATGGACTGCCTCAAGCTGACGATCAGAGATAAAGACACCACCCCAAATACTTGAGAGTTGTTATCTCAGGCCATCCAGCTTGCAAAAGCATAGCCAACACAGGTGCCTGTGTTGGCAGAGGTCATGGGGAAATGCGCCGCAGCAAAGCTAGAGCCACCTCCACTTCAGCAATAGCACCCACCCACATATGTCCTATGTGTGGGCGACCCTTCCGGACCCAGATTGGTCTCATCCATCACCAGCTGACATACAGCCACCGACCTTCGACCTGATGTATTGAAGTCATGGTCATCTTAGACCCCGAAGGACGAGCTTCTCAAGGTCCTGGCACATGTTCAGTTAGGGGGGGGGGGCAGAAGAAACGACTCAAGGACTTCCTCAAAGTTACCCTCAAAGATCTGATCATCAACCCCAGCACGCATCCCAAGTATTTAAATACTTTTTATTTAAATAGCTAACTATGACAATTTCTTTCCAATTAAATTATTATTTAATGTTCCCGTGACCCATTTTAATAATTTTTAATAAATTTGTATTAGTGTTTCATATTATTCAATATTGTATTTCATACTCACCTTTTGCTGTTTCTCAATGACTTATTCCCTGAACTGAGTAGCAAATGTTTAGTTAACTCTACGGCCCAAGCTTTGATCAGTGCTGCTTAATATTTCCAGTCCTCGGCCTCTACTGTATATACTTCCAATCCAACCAATAGTTATCCCATTCCCTCACCATATTCTCTAGTTTTGTCTCTCGACACATATTCTTACTGCCCATCTCACCTCATAAAGTTCTTATCACTGAAGCCTCTCCTGGAGACATCCTCAGCAAAGGGGTGATAATCTTCAGCACCGTCCACCCAGCCCTGCCTGCCTGGATTGAAGTATTTGAGCACTCCTTTCTCTGGCAAACCTTCAGATTCCTCTCTGTTGTTGATGAAACTGAAGTCGTGAGATGGCGGGCTAAGGGCGGCTGCGACAGGTGGCACTGGGGAAGCGTGGGCGGAATAGTGGTAGCAACACCAGGTAGAGATCACAAGTAACACCGAGGATGCTTGAAGCATGAAGCACGACCTGGCGATCAAAAACATTACCTTTTCACTGTGTGTTTTTAGCTCATGGGAGAATAGTGATGTACAGTTAATTAACGAAAATTGGGAGATAAGAAAGGTTATTGGGGGGTAATGCTAACATAAGAGAAAGGTAGTGTGAAAATAAGAGGGGCAGTGTTAACATAGGAGGAAGGGAGGGAGTGTTTACATAAGAGAAAGGCATTGCTAAAATAAGAGGGAGTCAGTGCTAACATTAGAGAAAGGCAATGCTAATATAAGGGGAAAGGCAGTTCTAACATTAGAAAAAGATAGTGTTAACATTAGAGAAAGGTAGTGCTAACATTAGAGAAAGGCAGTGCTAATATAAGAGGTAGGCAGTGTTTATATTAGAGAAAGACAGTGCTAAAATAACAGTGAGGCAGTGCTAATATCTGAGAGAGGCAGTTACAGATTATGTAAAAATATTATTATATGGATTGGATTTTGTTTATAAATATCACACTATTGACTTTTTGAATGTGTATGTTGGTTATTATTATTATTATTATTATTAAATAAATGTGAAATGCTACTGTCATTAGATAGTACGAGAAATTGCTAGGATCAGAGGAAATATTTGCCAGGGAGCTTAAAGAATGTAAAGAAGCACTTAGTGAGCCCTTTTGTTGCATAGTTGATATGTCAACAGAGTCAATTAAATGTGGAGTGGTTTATTTCAGAAGAGACACACACGTCATTTATCTCGAACAATTGTCCCATTGACTACCCATCATTTGTAAGAAAACTCCTTGAATCAGAATTCGCAAAAGCTGTTTGTTTACATTTTGAACAAGATATTATTAAAATCTCAACAGCTGGAAGTTTCGAAATCTCAAGGCAAAAGTGATTCATAAATATTAGGGACCTTAAATCAGAAATTAAATGCATTCTTGCACAGAATACGGAAAATTAAATACTTGGATTAGTTGTTGTTGTTGTTAAAAATTTGCTACTTGGAATAAAGTTCCAAGTAGCACGGGCTATGGTGAGCCCGTGACTTGGATTTATTTCTTGAAGTGTTAGAAAAAAAGATATTAAATATATCTTTACCTTGCCCTTCTTAGGCCAGATTTAATTTATGCAGTTTAGTTGGATTGTACTTGAACTTGTAAGCGAATTCAGAGAATAATGACATATTCCCATTAATTAGAAACCCTTCTAGTTCAAGTGGCTGAACTGGACGGTATCTTTGTCCTTAAGAAGAGAGATTAAAAGGCTTAGTTTACATTCTTTGCAGAGACGAGACTGTGTGTGATTTGAGATTTTTGGCCCATAATGGAACTCACAATGCATTATTATTTATAATAACTTTTGGTAAAATTTGGGGGTAATAAGGGGGACCAAACTATCTTCTCTGGTGTCCATAGAGGAGCGTAATACTGGCTCACTCGTGATGAGCTAAAAGTACCTCAACCAGAACTTCTTTCATCCCCTCATAGCAACACTATCATGCCATCTTTCCTATAGTCCCACCTGCTCTTGCACTACACGATCATTTCCAGTTGATCATGCAGGGAACAGGGAAAACCTGTTTCACGCATACTCTGACCTCTACCCATTAACTACAGCTTCATCTAGCCTCCCCACTCAAGCATTCCCCAGTCCCTACATCCTATCTCCTACGAACTAACATTAGATATTAAAAGTCGCTGCACTCTTCTCACGCAACAGCAACAATAAATTTCTAACCTATCTATTCATTTCCGAACCCAAACCAAAGTTTTATCCTACTCGTCCGCTACTCATTAGGTCTCCATTAGTGAGATGTAATTTAATATTATGCTGATGAGTTGAGGAAAAGAGGAAAAGAAAAAAGCCTAAATGTCTTAACATTGAGAGGAAACAAAAGTCACCAAAGTTGTAAAGTATGCAGTGCTTCCCAGGGGTACCAAGAGGAAATGGTACTTGAAAAGATTTACGGTACCTGACAATACAGATTACAATAGAAAACAAGAATCCTGTGCTTATATTCATATAGATTACATTTAATATTAATATACAGTACATGTCATATTCGTAAACAGTACATATCATATTCATAAACAGTACACTTCATATTAATATACAGTACATTTAATATTCATATTCATATTTCACACCTGTTCACTCAGCAACAACCACAATGATTTGCATCAACTACTGACAAACAGAACTTTTAAATCTATCAAATTTTAGGTTACACTGACCATAACGATAAAAATTACGGGTTATGATATTGTTAAACTTACACTTATTTAAAAAAATCTGAAGTTTTGTGTAAATTAACACTTACTAAATGTTAAGTACAATCATTTATAAATACAAGATTTTATATTGTTTTGTTATTTAAAATGTCACTAATGGTCTTGTGTGTACTTTCACGTGTGTCTCCAAGACCATATACCACATTATTGTCAAATAACCTGCCCATTTCTGTGTAGTATATTCTCTTAAAATTTTACAGTGTTATTCAAGTCTCTATATTTTCCTGTTTTACAATGATGAGGAATAATTCCTATTGTTTTTGCTAGTAACTCATACCTGTCATATCCGAGACTAAGCCTTGTATCTTACATCAGGACATCCAACACCCATATTTTGTGTTTGACTAGATATGGACTCCACACTGGTTGGCATAGCACTGCCCAGACCTATATTGTTCTATAATCATTAAAAAGAGATTTTCCAAATCTCCGATTTGAAAACTCTAATGACCGTCCTCCTTGTGCCCAACACTTCGTTGCATTACTTTCTAATTACTTAACATAAACTCAAGTAGCATCTCAATGTGGGTGGTTGTGTGTGTATGTGTTTGTCACATACACACCTTCCTCATCTCCACCCTCCCAGTACACACACATAAACACATGTCATATCCACTCACTGTGCACACATACATTCCCCGATTCCACTCTCCCTGCACTCACACTCACACACAGTTGAGAGGCGGGCCGAAAGAGCAAGGCTCAACCTTCAGGTGAAAATACACACACACACAAAACTGCTATTTACTCACCCGCGAGGCCTCCCCCCCCCCCTCTGGTGTTAGTGTGTTTGTGTGAGTGTGTGTGTGTGTGTGTGTGTGTGAGTACTCACCTATTTGTGCTGGCGGGGGGAGGGGTTGAGCTTTGGCTCTTTGGTCCCGCCTCTAAGCTGTCAATCAAGTGGTGTAGAGATTCCTGAGCCTACTGGGCTCCATCATATCTACATTTGAAACTGTGTATGGAGTCAGCCTCCACCACATCTCTGCCTAATGTATTCCATTTACTAATTACTCTGATACTGAAAAAGTTCTATCTAATGTTTGTGAGGCTCATCTGGGTACTGAGTTTCCACCTGTGTCCCCTTGTTCGTGTTCCACCCGTGTTAAAGAGTTTCTCTTTGTCCACCCTGTCACCTTTATCCACCTTTGTCCACCTTGTCTTTTGTATGTACATACCTAATCGTGAAGGCGGGGGTTGAGCTCTAGCTCTTTGGTCCCTCCTCTCAACTCCAACTTCCAGCGAAGTGAGGTTTAATTCCCGTAGTCTCTCCTCGTAGCTCATACCTCTCAGCTCGGGTACTAGTCTTGTGGCAAACCTTTGAACCTTTTCCAGTTTAGTCTTATCCTTGACTAGATATGGACTCCATGCTGGGGCTGCATACTCCAGGATTGGCGTGATATATGAGGTATACAAAGTTCTGAA
>NC_091158.1:30457412-30544912 GCF_040958095.1 Procambarus clarkii
TACTTTTATTACCCTATTAATATCCCCCTTTGTTATGTCCATTCATCCACTTGTAAACCTCTATCATGTCAATTCTAACTTTTTGCCATTCCAATGAATGCAATTTAAGCTTTGGTAATCTCTCTTCATATGACAGTTTTCTAATTTGGAGAAGTAACTTTGTCATCCTACGCTGGACACGTTCAGGTTAATATATATCCATTCTATAGTATGGCGAACAAAACTGAACTGCATAATCTAAATGGGGCCAAACCAGAGAAAAATATAGCCGAAGAACAACACCAGGTGTCTTGTTACTAACGCTTCGATTAATAAATCCCAGTGTCCAATTTGCCTTATTACGAACTTTCATGCATTGATCCCTTGGTTTTAATTTTTAATTACCTGACCTCAAAAATTGACATTCATCAGCATTAAATTATATCTGCCAATCTTTTGACCATTTCAAAACCCTATTTATATCGACTTGAAGTGACAGTGAGTCTTCTTCCAAATTTATTTCCGTACCGATTTTTGTATCTCCGCCAAATTTGCAAATGTTGGTACTCAAACCTGATTCTAAATCATTTATAGATATTATATATATTATTATATACAACAGAGGTCCCAGGACCTCTGTTGTTTATAATAGAGTCCACCTATTATAGGGTTATAATAGCGTTCACCAATGAGAGTCCAACTCTCAAGGTGGAGTGCCTTGAGGCACTCCACTTACAACATTTTCCCAGTCTGACTTAACCCCATTTATTCTAACGCTCTGTTTTCATTGGTATAGCCATGCCCTAATCCAACTTAATATAGCACCCCAATACCATGAGCGCCAATCTAAAAAGATTGGCGCTCAGTCTTTATTGTGGCACTATATCAAAAGCTTTGTTAAAGTCAAGGTACACAACTTCACAATCCTTACCACTATCATCTGCCTCAACTATGCTGGAATAACTAGATAGCAAATTTGTTAAACATAAACTGGCATTCATAAAAACCATGTTGAGATTCATTTATTAATGTATGTTCTTCAAGATGAAGACGAATTGTATTTGCAGTTAACGATTCAAGTAACTTTCCTACAATAGACGTTAGGCTAATTGGCCGAAAGTTTGACACAAGTAATCTATCTCCTTTCTTAAAAATTGGTAAGACATTAACAGTCTTTCATGACTCTGTCACTCTGCCTGACTCTACTGATTTATTATTTATAGTAGACAGTGGCTCGGAAAGCTCCTCTTTGCATTATTTAAGCACCCTAGCAAACACTTCATCCACCCCTGAGGATTTGTTTGATTTGAGTTTTACTATTTGTTTAATTATATCCTCCCTGGTAACTGCTAAACTAGAAAACATGTCCTCGTCCCAGCCCACATAAACTTCCTCGGTTGAAGGCATATTGTTAAGTTCGTTCTTAGTAAATATAGAAATAAAATGTTTATTAAAAATACTACTCATCTCCTCGTCATTATCCGTTATCTAACCTGTCTCAGTTTTTAATGGACCTATCCTTTCCCTAATCTTCGTTCGATATAACTAAATAAACATAGGATTTGTCTTTGCTTGCACTGCTATGCGAAACTTCATAGTTTCTTTTTTGCCATCCTTATCTCTTTTTTAACATTTCTGACCAGTTGTACGAATCCTGTTCTAAACTGACTTCCTCACTCCTAATTCTTTTGTACCACGCTCTCTTTTTACCTACAAGGTTCTTCAAATCTTTTGTTATCCACTTTGGGTCATTAATATTCGAACTATTCAGTTTGTATGGTATACTGCGTTTCTGTGCTTTGCTTAGAATATTTTAAGTTATAATTTGAATCCACATAGAAATCCCTTTTTACGTCACCTATCGCTGGGTTCACGTCTCACTCCAAGACCGGCCCACCCCTCATGCCCAAGACTTTCCAATCAATTTGACCCAAACAATTTCTTAGGCTATTAAAATATGCTTTTCGAAAATCTGGCACTTTAACAACATTTTCTCCTACAGATCTATTGCATTCTTTGCTAAATCTGATCTCTTTGTGATCACTGTTCCCTAGCTCACTTACTATTTCGATGTCATTAATTTGTGTTTCCCTGTTAGTTAACACTAAATCTAAAATAAAATTTTCCTGCGTTGGTTCCTTAATGCGTTGCATAAGAAATCAATCGTCTATTAATTTTTGAAAATCTTCTGCTTCATTATTCCCTGTTCTGTTAAACCAATTTGTTCCACTAAAATTAAAGTCACCCATGACACAAATACTGTTAGACCTAGATGTTCTAGATATTTCATCCCATAGGTGCTTTGCTTCCATCCTCTCTAAGTTTGGTGGCCTGTATATAACTCCTATTATAAAAGATTATTGTTTTTCCGTTTAATTCTATCCAAACAGTTTCTGTGTGAGGCTCAGTTTTGATTCCCTCTTTGAGACTACATTTCAAATTTTCCCGAACATATATGGCTACTCCCCTCTCCTCGTGTAATATATCTATCTGTGTGAAATAGTTTAAATCCATTTACTTGACATTCAGCTAATAATTCTCTATTTTCTACATTCGTCCTATTCCAGAATGAAATAGATCTGTAGGAGAAAATTCTGTTAAAGTGCCGGATTTCGAAAAGCTGATTTCAATAGCCTAAGATTTTTGGGGGGTCAATAGATTGAAAAGTCTTGGGCATGGGGATTGGGCCGGTTTATTTTGGATTCAAAATATAACTTATTTAATTAAAAATATTCTAAGCAAAGCACAGGAACGTAATATACCATACAAATTGAATAGATCGAATACTAATGAATCAACGTGGATAACAAAGGATCTGAAGAACCTTATAGGTAAAAAGAGAGGGTAGTACGAAAGGATTTAGAATGGGGAAGTCAGTTTAAAACAGGAATTCGTACAACTGGTTAGAAATGTTAAAAAAAGAGATAAGGAAAGCAAAGAGAAACAATGAAGTTCGCATAACAGGGCAAGCAAAGATAAATCCTAAAGAGTTTTTTTCAGTTGCATCGAACAAAGACTAGGGAAAGGATAGGTCCATCTAAAACTGAGACAGGTTAAATAACTGATAACGACGAGGAGATGAGTAGTATTTTTAATAAATATTTTTTTATCTGTATTTACTAAAGAAGAACTCTATGCCTTCAGCCGAACAAGTCTATGAGGGTGGGAACGAAGACAGGTTCACTAGTTTGGCAGTTACACGGAGGATGTAATTCAACAAATAGTAAAACTAAAACCAAACAAATCCCCAGGGCTGGATGAAGTGTTTGCCAGGCTGCTTAAAGAATGCAAAGAGGAGCTTTGTGAACCACTATTTATCATATTTAATAAATCAATAGAGTCAGGCAGAGTGCCAGAGTCATGGAAGGTTGCTAATGTGGTACCAATTTTTAAGAAAGGATCACTTTTTAAGAACACTTGCCTCAAACTATCGGCCAATTAGCCTAACATCTATTGTGGGAAAGTTACTTGAATCAATAATTGCAAATACAATTCGTCTTCTTCTTGAGAAACATAAATTAATAAATGAGTCGCAATATGGTTTTACAAATGGCCTTCAAGTTTAACAAATTTGCTATCTTGTTATTCCAGCATAGTTGAGGCAGTTGATAGTGGTAAGGATTGTGATGTTGTGTACCTTGATTTTAGCAAAGCTTTTGATACAGTGCCACATGAAAGACTGATTAAAAAGATAGAGGCTAATGGTATTGGGGGGTGAATATTAAGTTGAATTAGGGCATAACTATTCTAAAGGAAACAGAGAGATAGTATAAATAGGGTTAAGTCATAGTGGGATAATGTTGTAAGTGAAGTGCTCAAGGCTCTGTCCTGGGACCTCTGTTGTTTATAATATATATATATCAATGAGGGTCCTCGTAGCCTGGTGGATAGCGCGCAGGACTCGTAATTCTGTGGCGCGGGTTCGATTCCCGCACGAGGCAGAAACAAATGGGCAAAGTTTCTTTCACCCTGAATGCCCCTGTTACCTAGCAGTAAATAGGTACCTGGGAGTTAGTCAGCTGTCACGGGCTGCTTCCTGGGGGTGGAGGCCTGGTCGAGGACCGGGCCGCGGGAACACTAAAGCCCCGAAATCATCTCAAGATGATAGATTCAGTTTTGTGTAGTAACATTTGCAAACTTGCTGATGATACAAAAATCGGTAGGGAAATTTCATAACATAAGAACAAGGGTAACTGCAGAAGGCCTATTGGCCCATACGAGGCACCTCCTATTTATAACTAAGCACTAATCCCTACTCATGGATTGGAAACCGTTATGCTGTTCCCCCTATCTCTGGCACAAAAAGCTATATCCAAATACCTCTCCTGAGAATCTCCCACAACCAAAATTCGCTTATCTACTTCTTTTGTGTTTTTAGTAGCTTGAAGGACTGGCGCTCCCTTCGTTGTCTTGCCTTTTGAGCGAAGTGCAAGCTCCCTGCAGCACACGTGTTCCTGCATGGCATATGAGCTGGAAGTTTTTAGGACATTGGTAGGCGGCCTAGACAGAGTGTTCTTAAGAGCCCTGTCCTTTGTGACATTCCAAGTTATGGTGGTTGGCAGTGTCAAAAGCCTTATGTAGGTCACCAAATAACCCAACAGGGAACCCATTTTTATCAAGAGATGCATGTATCAAGTTTATCATACTAATAAGCGCGTTGTTAGTGTGTTTTTTTGGGGGTGGGGTGGCCTGAAGCCATTTTGGCAAGAGCTAAGTATATTGTGTTTGGCTAGATAAGAGTAAAGTTGCTTATAGATTAGTTTTTCAAATATTTTTATCAAGTTTGGCAGAATTGATATAGGTCTGAAGTTGTTGACATCAGTGAGATCACCACATTTATGAACTGGGGTTACTCTCTCTATTTTTGTAGAATATCTGGAAAGGTTTGGAGTTCAAGTGACTTGTTGTAGAGCAGTGCAATGGCAGAAACTAAAAATCTGGAGGCTTTTTGTAAATTAGAGTTGGTATCTCTGCAAGGGCACTAGACTTTGTTTTAAGGGAAAGGATTATATCTCTAACATCGGTGGAATTAGCAGGCGTAAGGTACAGAGACTCTGGATAGTTACCTGTAAAGTAGTCCTGAACATTAGTACGGGTGGATGGAATATCATTAGCAAGGGATGACCCAATGGATGAGAAGAACCTATTGAATTCAATAGCAGTATCAGAGGCTGAAAGCAAACCATCGTTATTGGACAGGAGTATTGGATTTTTATTTAAAAAAATTTTTGATCCCAATATTTGTGAAATAGTGTTCCATGTTTTCTTAATGTTGCCCTTTATTTGGGTAAATTTATTTTCGTAGTATTCAATTTTTGCTGTCCTAATTAATTTAGATAGCACTAATGAGTAATTCTTTGAAAATTCTTGGGTGAGATTCCTAACCTATACTTCTTCTCAAGGTCATGTTTTTTACTAATAGATTTAAGTATCCCCATTGTAAGCCATGGATTGTTTAGCCTTTTAGTTGTGACTTGTTTCGTTAGCACAGGATAGTGGGCATTATAAAGGCTGAGAGTTTCTTGAAGAAATGATTGCACAGCTAGGTTCATATCTCCTATGTTACTTAATTCGGACTCCCAGTTGATATTAGCAGCAGCAGCTATAAAATTGCCTATAGAAGTTTCATTGTGCAGCCTAAAGCTTATCTTCCTTGTATCTAGAGGTGGTTTATTAATGTTGGTTAGGAGAAGTGTGGGGTAATGGTCTGTTGTTCGATCAATGATTATCTCTGAAGTAAGTGGAGAGGTTATGTTAGTCCAGACGTGATCAAGAGCCGTGGAAGTACTATGAATGATTCTAGTAGGTCTAGTGATTAAGAGTATACGGAAGCAGGATTTCATACAGTCGACGAAACTAGCAGCAAGAGGGTTATCAGGCTCCTAGAGATCAATGTTAAAGTCCCCAGAAATAATTAAGTTGTTTTTGTTCAGTCTGTTCTCTAGTATTAGATTTCTAAGGTTAGAGTTGAATTCAGTCACATCAGTGTTAGTAATTCTGTAGACTGCTCACACAGTTAGGACAGCCTTGCCACCCTTGACTCTAAAACAGGTAAAGATAAACTCTCCACAGGGGTCTCTAGTTTTAAATACTTTTAAGCAAGTCAGTTCATGGTGGTTGTAAAGAGCAGTACCACCACCTCTCTGAATAGGACGACAGTTGTGAATTGCTGAGTAGTTTGGTATGTTGTAGACATGAGTAGTATCTTCTTTCAACCATGTTTCAGTAAGCACAATAAAAGAGAATTAATTGTCAACTGTTTCAATCAAGGCCCTAACATCAACAAAGTGTTTGCTTAGAGATCTTACATTCAAGTTAATTACAGAAACATTGTGATTATGTGTTAAAACACTGTTTACATCATGCGCTGTATAATACCTGCAATTTTGATCATCAAAGTGATGATTGTCATATATACTAGATAAGAGGTTTAGTTCTGAGGCTATACTATTTTGCATAAGAGGGATGTTTGACAGAGAAAAGGCAAAAAGACAATTATCAAAAAAGATCTTTATTTTTATTTTTTTTTAGATATATAAAAGTGTTGTTTCATTCTTGTACAGCCACTAGTACGCATAGCGTTTCGGGCAGGTCCTTGGAATACGATCCCCGCTGCGAAGAATCGTTACAACAGAATACACATTTTACTGTTGCGTTAAACAGAGGCTACAGTTAAGGATTTGCGCCCAGTAAATCCTCCCCAGCCAGGATACGAACCCATGACAAAACACTCGCGGAACGCCAGGCGAGTGTCTTACCACTACACCAAGGAGACTGTTTATCTAGATATAAAGAAATATACAAACTATACACAAAATGAGGGAGGTTGCTTCAAGGTACTTTCAGGTACACTGAAAGAAAAAAATTGCACTAGGGGTTTACACTAGTAAAAATTTGCACTAGTAAAAATTTGCACTAGTAAAAATCCTATAAAGTAATATAAACTTAATGATAATTTCTAAAAAAAAAAAGCTTAGTTAAGATGCTAAAACAATTGTATGAACTTTAGAAAAAAATGAACTAGAATAATTAATTCATATAGATGACCAATACAAATCGAAATTACTTCGATTTACGTTAATCACCTAAAGGAATGTTTACTATACTAAAGTAATTACACTCTAATAAATTTCTAAAGTTACACTATAACAAAATGAGGTAGATTACTTTCACGTACACACGTACACTGAAAGTAATGGTTAACACTAGAGAACAGAGGCAATGCAAAGGTATAAAGGAGCATGGGGAGTTTAGGCAACCTAGGTAGCAGAGAAGTATAGGTTACCTGGCCTGCACTTGATGACAAGAGGATTAAAGAAGCGCAGGTGAAAGGGTTATCACAGGCCGATTTGGCCTGACTGACTGGGTCAGCCAGGTCAGTAAAACACTCTGGTTGAGAAATGTTTCGAAGGTATCCTTATTTGAGACTAAACATTTTACCTGAAGAGAGAGAGAGAGAGAGAGAGAGAGAGAGAGAGAGAGAGAGAGAGAGAGAGAGAGAGAGAGAGAGAGAGAGAGAGAGAGAGAGAGAGAGAGAGAGACAGTGAGACAGAGAGAGACAGTGAGAGAGAGAGAGAGAGAGAGAGAGAGAGAGAGAGAGAGAGAGAGAGAGAGAGAGAGAGAGAGAGAGAGAGAGAGAGAGAGAGAGAGAGAGAGAGAGAGAGAGGGGGGGGGGGGACAGAGAGACGGAGGCATGATCACCACCTACAAAACTGACAGGTTGGGCAAAGACTAAACACCTAATTAGGATGAATTGAACACAAAGGGACACAGGTGAAAACCAAATGCCCAAATGAGCAACTAGAAACAATTTTTTTCAGTGTCAGTGTTGTTAAAAAATTAAATGCATTAGGCAGTGATGTGGTGAGGGCGGACTCCATACACTCATTTTGAAATGTAGATATGTTGTGATGCTGAACCCCTGTTCATTCCGAACACAGCGATTGCGCAACTATAACTCCTTGCCTCAGCAAGGAGTTATAGCAATACAGCAATGCCTGAGCATTTACAACTCTACTATGAGATTACTGCTCAACATCTACAGAATAATTTCATCGAAGTCCTGAAACACGATAATAAGCAAACAGGCCATTTTTTACCTCACATGGGGTTAATCAGAGTTTCAAAAACAACTCCTTTACGGATAGTTTTTAATTGTAGCTCTAAATCAGGACCCCAAGCAACCAGTCTAAATGATTGTTTGAAAACAGGTCCAAGTCTAACTCAGAAATTCTATGACATAATGCTGAAGTTTAGACTTAACAAATATGTGCACTCAGCAGATATAAGTAAGGCCTTTCTGAGAATTGGCTTATTGGAAGAAGATAGAGACTTCACTAAATTTCTTTGGGTAGTGAACCCATAAGATCTAAATATTCCTATTGTGATGTACAGATTCTCCTCTGTATTCTTCGGCACTACGTCTAGCCCATTTCTGCTGCAAGCAACTCTAGTCACTCATATGAAAAAAATCATCAAGTCCCTGTAAGACGGAAATCAGTCAGAATCAATATGTAGATAATTTTCAAGGGACAGTTAACAGTACAACTAAACTGTTACAAATATATCAAGAGGCTTACAAGGAGCTTCAAGGTGCCAACATGCTGTTACATATGGGAGTCTGTACTATGGGGGATATAGTATAACATGGGTGTAGGGGCAGTAGTTAGCATTAAGAGTTATCAAATATGGGAGATCTCAAAGGCCCGGCCCCCACTAAATATAGAGAAATAACTTGTAGTGGCTTATTACAGCAATAGTCAGTCTAGAGGTTGATCATAGATCTCCTACACAGGAAAAATGGATACTCCTTTACTAACTTACTTATTTTTTGACCCCTTAACAACCCCCCATATACATTCACACCAATAACAATAATAATTACTTTACCACACTATCTTACATTAAAAGTCTTGGTCCACATGAGCAGGATACAAGGTTTACACTGAGAACAAGCTAGGGTAAAGTACTACTGGTTAAGAACTGAAGCTTTTTTTTTTGATGCAGCTTAGGATAGTGAGACCACGTGGAACCCTAATACAACACAACACAACACTTAGGGGGTACCCAAAACACTGGCAAATACTACCCCCAGGTCTCACCACTCTTTACTACCAGAGTAGGCACACTTACAACACAGGATATACTTAACTTAAGGTAAGGGAAATAAGTAAGAGGAGAGGTAGAAGGGGAGAGGCGCCGAGCCACCAGTCCAGTTGTTTACACCTCGAACGCCAGCAGAGAAGACCGCTTCCAGCGACCAGCTCAAGGCTCCCGCATTGTGGTGGTGCCGGGAGGAGCCTAATTGATCGTGCAGCTTAACACATTAAAAATCTTCCCCTATGCAACATATTGTTACTTTACTCGTTCTCAGGGTAGTTAATCTTATAACAATGTTATACTTAATCCACAACAAGCTCAAGAGTTTGAATGCTTGTGAGCAACAAGATTCGTCCTACGTTTGGCAGGGAAGATATGAGCAAAAACACGTCGGCTTGCGTCTTGCTAATCTAACGTAGCTTATTTAGTTCACTTTGACCTCTGGATTCCACTTGAGGAACCCAGGGTCGTAACACATGCCACTACAATCATGGGCCTCTAATAATGCAACATTGAATAATCAAATAGCAAGACATTACCCTGATTATCTCATACCAGAATCACAAAAAGTTTTATGTACGGAATAGGACCTAATTTCGGACACAATATCAATCAAATCTGTACCAGTAAACTATTTCATTGCTACAAAAAGGGATTTGCTTTCACAGGTTAGGAAAGTATTCGACCCACTTGGTCTATTAAACCATTCAATCAATTGGCTTTTATTGGTGCAAAAAACTTTGAGGACAAAAGTTGGTTGGGATGATCCACTGCCACTCCAGTTACAAAAAGCTTGGATGAAGATGGCTCAAGAACAAACTTTAGTCGAACAGATAATCTTTCCGAGACACATAGTCAAGGAAAATTATGAAGTAACGCTACATGTAAACGTTGTGCTTACTTAGTGACTTCCCAACAATCATATCTAATCATGTCTAAGGCCAGAGTCACTCCATTAAAAAAGAGGACTTTGCCTCAGATGGAACTAACTGCATTGCTAAAAGGCACACGCTTAGCAGTGTATATCAAACAAGTCTTGTCTACCATGAACATCAAGGATGTCATTATATGGTCAGACAATGAAGCTGTCTTACAATGGGTACGAAATTACAACTGTTCGACACTGTATGTAAGAAATCTCGTCTCGGAAATTAAACAAAATTCTGCAGGTTTTCAATTGTTGCATGTACCAATAATAGATAATCCAGCTGATCTTTTATCCAGAGGGATGACGCTAAAACAGTTTGCAAAGATAGTTATTTGGTTTCCTGGGCCTCGATGGTTAATGAATGGTAGCTGTTCAAAACAAAAACCAACATGTTATTACGTCAAATATTAGTCTTGGATTGTACTCGTTACTCCTCGCTCATCAAATTAATCAAAGTAACACAAAACGTGTTTCATTATCTCATGAAAAGGGGCATAAAATACACCTTTCCAGAAGGACTTATCAATTGGGTAAGACAAGACCAGAGAGAAACTTATGGGAATGACTATGAAAATCTTCCACATAAGTTAAAATACAATCTCGGTTTGTGGATAGACCATGAAAATCACAATATTCTGCATTGTGGTGGAAGACTGAAACACGCATATATCAATCTAGATACTGTGCATCCATGGCTTTTACCAAAAAATCATTGGATCACAAAGTTGAGCGTTTTACATACACATCAACAAATCATCATACATGGAGGAGTGTTAGATACACACATCTCAGACAGCAGCATTGGATTCATCAATTAAGGCAGTCAGTCAAATCAATCTTGAAAAATTGTATGATATGTCAAAAGTATGTTGCAAAAACTTGCTCTTATCCAGGGGGCCCAATGCTACCAAAGGAACTAGTGGTCCATCTACTTCCTTTGGAGATGACAGGGGTAGATTATAAAGGAGCCATATATCTAACAGGGAATGCAGATAAGCAACCTATCAAGGCATGCATCTGTCTGTTCACCTGTGCCACCTCCAGAGCCGTACATTTATAGGTAACACCTGATACGACTGCTCAATCATTTATCCAGGCTTTCTGTACATTTGCTGCTCGCCACTCATGTCCTAAGCTGATGATTTGAGATAACAGAGCTAACTTGATAGCTAGGGAAGCATGTCTACGGGAAATCTCTTCCCATCCTGCAGTTACTTCCACACTGCATCGGCGTCACTACAGATGTAAATTTATCCCTTCGAGAGGCTCATGGCACGGAGGATTTTATGAACGGTTAAAAGGAACTGTCAAAAGATCCTTGAGAAAATCTCTACACCATCAGAACATCAATTTTCAGGAACTGCAGACAGTAATCACGGAAAAAGTATCCAGGGTGAATAACTGGCCGCTGACATACTTGTCTGATGATCCTACTCAACATGAGCCATTAAGTCCTGCCCACCTAATATATGGAAGACTTCTGACTCCTGTAAAATCTTAAGTGGATGATGAGATCAGAGATCCCTCATATGTGGAATAGAGTGAGTTGGTTCAGGGGTATAAGTATTTGTCTAGCATAATCCAAAAATGAAATGATGTATGGACAAAAGAATATCTTACATCACCTCAAGAACATCACTATGGGGCTAATGTCCCACATAACAAATCTAATCTCCAACCTGGCAATATTGTCTTGGTAGACAGTAATGGCCCTAGGGCTGACTGGACATTGGGTAAAGTTGTTTTCTGTCCATCCAGATAGCCAGGGGATTTTGAGAATAGTCAAAATCCTGTCTGAAGGAACAACTTCCTTAACCCTTAAACTGCGCATGGCGTATATATATACGCCATGAGTAACATGTCCCACGTGCACATGGCATATATATACTCCAAAGGGTGCCAGGCACGATTCAAATGTCCCGCAGTGTAAAGGGGTCACCCATACCGTAGCCAGGGGCGATAGTAAACAAAGGCATCTTGAAAAAAATCTAGAGCAGGCCTCCTTTGTTTCACAGGCCTTTGTTAGTGGCCAGACACCATGGCGAGTGCATCACGACCCAGCGTGCGACCTCGCTCAACGCACTGCGCCACGCAGTCTTTGACCGAAGATGAAATTGCCAATGAATTGTTCAAGGACGTTGACGAATCTGATATTGACGACTCAGATATAGATGAGGTCTATACATAGCCTGAAGAAATAGAAACCACGGATAGTGAGGGTGAACATGTTAGTGCCCCGAGGGTGAGGATGCCACAAGAGTTGCCTGCTACTACTCAACACCACTCAACACCACCTCGCGCCCAAGCACGTCGTTCATCTGTTCCATTGCACGTTTATGATATGATCGACGAGTCTGAAACAGGTGAATCTTTCTCAGGTTTTAGTGATGTAGAATCGGAGAATAGTATTACCCCGGCTGCTAGTGCCAGTACAAGTTTCGCCGCATCAGCTGCCCGCCCAGCCTAGCGCCGCCGCATGGAACAATATGGCGACAATGAGGAACAAATTCCCTCATGTTCCAAATCTTTTCCCTCATCGACCCTTCCTGCCCCTACTGTTGCAATGCCTGCTTCAGCTCCTGGTCCCCGGATTCCTCGTTGTGGTGCAGCTAATGGCTCTCGGAAGGCAGCAGGTTTGTGTGTGTGAAGTGATGGGGAAGATTTTGTTCCACAAATTCCCGACTTTGACAACAGAGATGTGAGAATTACAGATCTTTTTCCTGATACTGGTGACGAAATGAGTGAAATAGACTTCTTTACTGCATATTTCGATGAGCCGCTCATGGAACACATTGTTCACGAAACGAACAGACTTGCGGCCGATCTCATTGAAGGTGAGGAAGAATCAGAATTTTCACGACTACAGCGTTGGTAAGAGACAACTGTTGGTGAACTGTATGTGTTTTTCGCAATTTGCATGTTAGTGAATCATTGTGTGAAACACGTAATATTAGATTATTAAAGCAAAGACAACGCTGTTCCAACACCATTGTTCGGGAAATATATGTCTTGAGACAGATTTCGGTTGATCCTACGGTGCCTTCATTTTGCAAATAATGCAATCGAGAGACAGGATGAGAGGCTTTGGAGGGTGAGGCACGTGCTAAATGACCTGATTGGAAAGTTCCGAGATTACTACGTACCAGCTCAGAAGCTGGTTATTGATGAATCCCTTGTGCTTTTCAAAGGACGTGCTGCCTTCAAGCAGTATATTCCCTCAAAACGTCACCGATTTGGACTGAAATTCTTTGTGCTCTGTGACTGTGAATCAGGAATGGTGTTACACATGATACTGTATTCCGCCACAAATGTAGATATTCCTCCTAATGACGAACATGGCTTCTCAGGTAGTGTGGTGAAGGCACTGCTTGCTCCATATCTGAACAAGGGCCACATATTGTACACAGATAACTATTATACCAGTCCCTTGCTAACGAAATTCTTGCTTGATAATAGGACTGGAGTGTGTGGCACAGTAAAGCCAAAACGAAAGGAAACGCCTGTGTTTGACACTGTTATTCAAGTAGGTGATTGCGAGGTAAAAAAAAGTGGTGCAATACTTTCAGTGCGGTGGAAAGACTCGTGATGGGAACATGTTGACCACCATTCACCCTGGTACTATGGTGGACAGTGGCAAGGTGATCAGAACAACAAAGCAAATAATATATAAGCCAGACTGTGTGATGGACTACAACATCAACAAACGTTTAGTTGATAAATGTGACATGATGGTGGGTGCTGTAGAGTGTGTACGGAAAACAGTGAAGTGGACGAAGAAAATGATTTTCCACCTTATTGACGTAACAATGCTGAACAGTTACAACATGTATCTTGTGAAAACAGGTAGAAAACCATATTTCCGTTCGTTTAGTTTTCAAGTTGTGAAACAGTTACTAGGTAAATTTGGCAAGGACACACCTGGCATACAAAGACCCATTCGAGACCCAATATTGAACCATGCTCCTGCACCCAGGCTCGCTTACAGGGAGGCCTTTCTGAACCACCAAATCAAGAAATTACCACCAACTGGAGCTCGTGCAGCAGGCCAGCGTCGGTGTGTTGTGTGTTCCAGTACCAAATTGAGGCCACAGAAACGTAAATTGGTGTTGACATGGTGCAGAGCGTGTGCAGTCCCTCTGTGCTATATCGGCTGTTTCGCACAGCATCACAGTCTCCAGGACTACTAAATGTGCAATTCTTTTGTAAATAAATGTACATATCAAGTTAATTTTAGTGTTTATACTAAAAAAAAACAAATACATTGAATATATACTGTAAATTATACAATTTTTGTGGGCATACTTGTGACACTAATATGTGAGCGCCTAATGAGTTTATACCAGTTTTATTATAATACAACTTCTAGTAGTAATAATTGGAACAATACTAGTGAAAAAATTTGTGTAAAATGACCTAAGAATACTGTAAATAATTCCGCGAAAATAAATTCTCGGCAACTCGGGCCTCCTGAGCGGCCATGAGTGACGGCTGCCTGACGCGCTCACGGTCTGTGACGTCATCGGCCAACTTGTCGGCTCAGTTGTGTCATTGGTATGTACAATAGAATATTTTTATAATTTTTCCTGTGCTCAGGGGACACAAATTTACATGTTTAGAAGACGAAAAAAAACAAATAGGTTTTTTTTCCTTGCGCACAGGGGTGTAAATGTCCTCAGGACCCTTGCTCAGTGGACGGGCTAAAGACATTGGACAAACTCATCCGCATGGAATCGGTGAGTCAGATACAGTTAGATCCTGGAAGACCTCAGATCCTCTAACTCCACTTGACCCACAGACTCCTAACAGGCACACTCGTCCACAACGGACAGCCGCACAAAAACGCGAGCCATATTTGCACTTGTATTATCAATCCGATGAGGAGTAAATAAACATATATGGTTATCATTGTCCTTAATATTGGACTCTGTGCCAGTTCTCTTCTTTTGGAAGATGTGGGAAATTTTACCCACTATATCCATATTATTATCTAAGAAATGTATTATTTCTATGTCATATTTAAATCATAATAAAATCATATTAGAATCACTACAGATTCTTTATACATCTGGATCCTATATGACAATGCCACTATGATCACGTATAGCCTTAGGGGCCCAAGGTGCCTGCGTGACTTGGAGCATGATTTCTAAAAGATCTAGAAGCTCTGAGAAGAATATCTATATTAAAAAACAATTGGAACAATCAATCAATTTCCTGTTAGGATTAAATCAAATCCTTAATAAGAATCAGTAGTACTAGCAAGTACTACTTATAATCTTTAAATCTTATATCTAATGATATTATAATCACTTCTTACCTCAATCATATGTCTAGACAGTAAAAATATCCAATCAATATTCATTGAGAGTCAAACTCGGGAGTAAAGCGACCTATGGGGGCGCCCCGGGCAGAAAGCGTTTGTTTGCATACAGAGTGACAACGTGTGATGGTGTTTTGTGAACTTTATTTTGTATAGGACATTATAATAATATATCTTTATCAACAGTGATTACTCTCTAGACCTGGGGGAGTACCTGGACAATATCTACAAGGAAAATTCCTAGTACATTATCTAAATGTGAGTGTAGAATGGAGCTCACCCCACCTGTGATGCCGCCTCCACCTCCACCATCATCACTTGTCTTAGCCTACTGCAAAAGCAATTGAGGACATAATAAATTAGCAACGCTACCAGAAAAATAAACAGCTAAGCTGTGAAATAAAATAAAGTGCCTAAACTCGACAAGAGAGTTAACCAGTCTAGCAACTCATCAGACAGGCACCCGGCACTCAGACATAAGTATACTTGAGTGTTATTATGTGTTAATTGGCCAATTGCATGCTTGTATAACCTTAATATATCCAATAAGTCTGTTTGTCATCACAGGGTGAGGCCTCATATTTCAGTAAGTTTTTATTAATATTGTAGCGACTGAATCTTTTAAAAGTAACCAGGCACTTGTGAGGTTCACACCTTCATGAGTGTCCCTTGTCTCAGAAAAGTCAAGTCAAGCCCAACTGAATCTCTTCATTTAAATTTAATATATATCTGTATATAATTGAACATATAAATTAAGTTAACAATTGCTTACTTAGTTATCTTTAATTTATAATATAAGTTTATCATATTGAATATAATCTCTTGTACTTAGTTAACAGTACTTAGACCACATTTAAGGTCATTTAATATCATACTTCTACAATATAAATTGTTGTTTATTAGTATAAAAATATTGGATGTTATAGTTATGGTGCTAGGCTGGACTGTGTACATGTTTTGATCCCTGATTTAAACAGAACCAGTGTTCAGTTATAGACTTGAATTATTTAATCTTATCCTCGTATTAACAATACAAGCTGATGTGTGAAACTTGCCTGCAGGAGGACTGTGGATCTTGAATCAACTTCTCCATTCATCCTTAGGGACCGCACCTGCCCTTTACAGCCCACAGTCTGTCATTAGAAAAAGAGGAGCTAGGATTTACGACCTTAGGTAGGGACATTAATTGAAGTAATTTTGCATAAATTTATTTTGAATTTAGTACAGTACAAGTCCCTATTAGTTCTCCTTATATATTTAATCCCGACAGTTTTTCCCACATCAATGAGAAGACATATGGAAAGTAATTAAACATATACAACATTTGGTGGCAGTATAAACAGATTTTGGAACACTGTGAGAGATGAAGGAAATGTGTTACTGGTTGTGTTGGTGGGGGGAATGTTAGGGAATTAATAGATGTCGGGTTGTGTTGAGGACGGTGGTTACTAAAGGGAGGAAGGGAAGGTCAGGTGATACCAGGTCAGAGGATTTAGTTAATTAGAGGAACTAGACCATTATGGGGCACATTTGTAATTTATTTCTTTAGAGATTCCTGAAACGAAAGACGGCTAAGATGCTAAGGGTTGGCTAAGTACTGTGGCCACATTGTGCGGGAAGAAAAGGTCCGCTAAGGGGTGGACACAGTAATGTGGGAAGGGATTAGTGACATGAGATGCTAAGGGTTGGCCAAGTACTGTGACCAAGGTGTGTGGCCACATTGTGCGGCAAGAAAAGGTCCGCTAAGGGGAGGACACAATAGTGTGGGAAGGGATTTGTGACGTTGTTAAGGGTGACTTAATATTATATGTGATTCCAATGACATTAAGGGAATACAGTCCATTAAGGTTACTGTACGGTAAAGCGTCAAGCTGGTTCTAAGCACGAGCTACACCATGATCGCTACTTACTCATCTGGCAGCTTCATCAGTAAGGAGCCATGACTGACACGGAAAGTACTGGGGGCACCAGTAGCCAGGCCACGGGTACTGTAGGCCAGGGTGAGAGTGGTGATAGCACGGCGGCATTGTTTACGGCGCAGGCGGCAGCGTCAGAGATAATAGGGCATGTTGCTCAGTGGTTAAAAAATGTGTTGAGTGTGCATGAGATGACTAATACAGGACCTAAGGTATATGAAGATTTTCCCACATTTTGGGGCGCCAAATAGGATTCGAAACAACAGTTACTGGCGGATATTAGAACAATTTTTTTTGCTCTAGAGAAGGCGACTAGTGTGGGGGTCATGGTCGGATCAGGCAAAGATTACATTGGTGTATTCCAAGGTGAAAGGGGAACCTAAGATCCTGCTTAACTCGGCGGAAATTAGAAATAAATAGTTAACACGATTTTAAGCAGGAGCTGATAGATCATTACGATGCATCGTGCTGCATCGTGCAGTTTGAAGCACTAGAACTAAAGGCTCAGTTAGCAGCACTTAAACGAGAATCAGGGGAAATATTAAGGGCGTTTGGGCATAGATTAAGACACTTGGGCGATGTGATTGAGCAGGCAGAAACAGAGTTCACAGGGTTATAAGAGTTTCTATGCAATGGAGTATTTTTTCAGTGCATTACTGCAGGGAAGTGCGTTACATTGCAGGGAAGCTAAGACTTTTAAGGAAGCAGTGAAGCATGCACTGTTTTGGGCAGAGAATAGCTCAACACATAAACTGACAGAGGATGTTATTTTCAAGGAAGTGTCCCCTAGGGAACAGATAAATTTTGCACACACGCAATAAAGACAGGCCACGGTAGTTGACCCTGCCATCCCTAGGTAGTTGACTGTCCATCCCAGTCAGTGGAGGATGGACCCGCGCCAGCGGTCACACATTCCAAGGGCGTGGGGCGAAGTGTTCCTCGCCATAGCAATAATACCGGCTGGGAGCCAAGGGAGTTTCAGGGACACAGAACAAGTGGGGTGTCGTGGGGATCCCACCAGGGTAGCCGTGGGACAGTAGGGAGACTGTAGCGAGTACAAACAATATACTCACTACAGCCTCTTATTTGCTTAATGGCGTACCTAATTAGCACTAATTACAGAAGCTATAACCCTTTCTCTAATTACAGGTAACATTCTTAACATCCTCGTTGGAGGAAGCTGAGGTGTAGTCACCGAATATAAGCAAGCAAAAAGTGAATAGCCGACTGTACAATTTCCACAGTGATTCGGATAACTCCAGTACAGACGTTTTGGATTTACCTCACCTCTTCAACCTCAAGAATGTAGCAGTAAGCATGAACCATTCTAATCAACCCCAAGACGCTACAGCATCGACACAGAACAGACAGCAGACTACGACCACATCAAGCTACAATGCTCTTGCTTCCCGTCGAGTTCAGACACTCACGATTCCCCCATCGAGCCGCCACGCTCTCCCGCATAGAGTTCCGTAACTCCGGCCTCAATCAGCTCTCTGCTCTGCTCCAAGCTCCGTCTGAACGTCTATGACAATGCCCACAACCGAATACTGTAATCAAGACTAATAAATAAATATGAAACTCACTAAACATTGAGTATAAAATCTACCCAACAACGTAACATAATCGTACGTTATATTGGTGACCAAAGGGAGTTTCGACGATACCCAGCCATGACGGACTACAACATGGATTCTCACTGGACCTCTACTGCTGTGGCTGCTTGCTGTGAACCGCAGCCACCTGTCATAGAACGCTGCTAACACCCTCACATCAGCTATGATTCTCATCGTGATCATCTTTGCATTGTCATCTGCTACAGCTTGCTACACAACGATCGTTACTTACTCATCTGGCAGCTTCATCAGTAACTACATCATGTGGGATCTGCAGCCTGTCCTGCCGACTCTCCGTCGCTGCCAGGGCACTGCTGGTCCTACAGGGACTCCCACGACAGTTGCTCTTTCATCATATTCATCTATACGTTCATTGCATTCTGCTATGCTGGCAACTCAAGCACTTTCCTTGCGCAGTACAGGACCTACAGCTTGCGTTTCCGACTCTTGATCGTTGCTTCCAGGACGATTTAGCTGTAGCAGTGACTCCCTAATTGTCCTAACTACGTGCCTACATTACCTCCTATGGTCATGGTGCCCGAGCCCATTCGTCCCGGATCTAAATGCTCCACCAGAGACCCAAGGACGCAACAATCATGCACATTCTTCTCCCCTGCTACACCGAGCTTGTCCACACACTACCTGCATGTTTTGGTACCGAACTACACGCTCCACAACGACCCAGGGAACAGTAATCTCGTATTTATTGTTGTGTTGCTTTTCTTTCAATTCCTTGGCAGGACAAACAATATACTCACTACAGCCTCTCATTAGCTTAATGGTGTAACTAATTAGCACTAATTATAAAAGCTATAATCCTTTCCCTAATTACAGGTAACATTTTTAACATCCTTGTTGGAGGAAGCTGAGGTGTAGTCACCGAATATAAGCAAGCAAAAAGTGAATAGCTGATAGAACAATTTCCACAGTGATTCAGGTAACTCCAGTACAGATGCTTTGGATTTACCTCATCTCTTCAACCTCAAGAATGTAGCACTCGGCGTGTACCGTTCTAATCGACCCTAAGACGCTACAGCTTCGACACAGAGCAGACAGCAGACTACGATCCCATCAAGCTACAATGCTCTCTCTCCCCATCGAGTTCAGACCCTCACGATTCCCCATCAAGCTCTCCCGCATAGAGCTCCACGACTCCGGCTTCACTCAGCTCTCTGCTCTACTCCAAGCTCTGTCTGAACGTCTACGGCAATGCCCACAACCGACTACTGTAATCATGACTACTAAATAAATATGAAACTCGCTAAACACTGAGTATAAAATCAACCCAACAACGTAACATAATCGTACGTTACAAGGCTATAGTCAGTGGGCACGTGGGAGCAGTTTTACTCCTGCTCCACCAGGGTTTTAGCCTGCTCTGGGCGCTACAGGAATGCACCACCAGAACCAGGGAACCGGTAGAGGGTATATCTGGGGAAGAGGGTACCCTGCAGGTAAACACGATCTAAACCGACCTAGACAGACAAAAGTGTGTATGTATGGTAAAGCACCATACTTTTATATGTATGGTGCTTGATTCGTTGTAGGGAATACACAGTAGTTCACTTCAGCAGTTTATTGGGTAAAGGCAACAAGGTTATGTGGCCTGCCGAGGTCCTACCTACTTTGGTCTGGTGAGAGTACTGACCTTGGCTCCAGAGCGGTCAGTACCAGCTCCCTGTTGGGAATGACGTCAGAGGCCTACTCGACTGTGATTGGCTATATCCCAACCGTCATACAATTTGAGTACTAACATGTAAGCTATGTGATCACAGTGGTCATTTGGCCTGGCAGTGTAAGCTGTGTGGTGACGGTGGTCACTTAGCCTGGCTGTGTAAATTTTTGTTCCACTTAATTACCAAGTGTGTATGGTAGGAGGTGGCGGACAGTGGTTGTGTACTGTGGGGTCGGGTCATCCCATAAAGCTACAATTACGGTTAAAGGGCACTATCTATACCGCCTTGGTGGACACTGGTGCATCCGTGTCCATCCTGAGTCGTAGTGTGTTAGCATCAGACGTCATGCTGATATCTAACAGCAGGAGATTAACGGCGGTGGAGGATAATGCGTTGCGGGTGTTGTGAGAGACAACGGTGGATTTCCAGCTAGAAGATAGTTGGTTTAAACATAGTTTTGTAGTAATACAAGATATAAGGCTGAAACATACCAACATTGACTTGGGAATTGATTTCCTTGAGAAATACTCGTGCACTATAGTTTTCATTGCAAGGGGGAATAAATTGATATGTGGAGGTCAAGCGGTAGACGTTAACAAGGTGAGGAGTAGAGAAGGAGTTGCAGTGGTGAGGGGTAACTGTGGTAACTTGGCTGGGGACCAGAATATACAGTGGGCAGTCACGATACCTAGGGAAGTCACTATTACACAAGAAGCGTCCTTAGTGATTAAAATGGCATGTAAGACCAAAGGAGTAGACGTTGTGCAAATTGAGCTATTGGATAATCCAGCAGGGTTGGTGATAATGAAGATTATTGAAGACACTATTGAAGGAGTAATTCTTTTGAGGGTTTTTAATCCCTCTCGGTGGCCAGTCACCTTGAGTAGGCATGCACAGGTAGCGTGGGCCCACCATGTTGAGGAGATTGTTGCAGCCATGTCAGTAAGTCAGAATGAGGGCGTTGAGGATAGAATGGATAAATTTATGGGAATAGTGGATAAGATGTCCATGGAAAGGGAGGTTAAGGAAGCATTAAGGGGCTTGGTCAGAGAGTTCCCGGATGTTTTTGCGTTGAGGGAGAATCACAAGGTTGCATTACTCAAGGAGCACATAGGATTGACGTAGCGGGCGCACATCCATTATATATGAGAGCGTACAGTGTACCAGTGGCACATCAACGGGAGGTGAAGGAGACGATAAGTCAGCTAATGGATCATAGTATCACTGAACCATCCAGTGCACCGTGGCACAGCCTTTTAGTTGTATTCAGGAATGGGGGAGTGAGGTTATGTGTAGATTTCCGAAGAATTAACACACTGACGAAGGACGAAACGTACCCATTACCAAACATACAGGACACACTGACACATTTAAAGGGTATACAATATTTTACCACATTAGACCTACTCAGTGGGTATCACCAGATACAGATGGAGGAAGAGTGGAGGGAAATCACAGCTTTTAGTAAGAGCAATGAGTTCTGCCAATATAAACGACTTCCTTTCGGGTTGAAGTCAGCACCTGCTGTTGCAGTAGGCTAATGATGAGTGTGTTATCGGGGTTTATAGGTCCCACAGTGTTGCTAAACCTCGATGACGTAATTGTGCTTAGAAAGTCATTAGAGGAGCACATGCACAATTTGAGGAAACTCTTGCTAAGACTGAGGTCGCACAACCACAAGCCGAATTATTATTTTTTTTATTTTATTGAGAATCAGTAACATTCCTGGGTCATACCTTTGGCCGGATTCAGTCCATTGCCAGATAAAACCAGAAATATTCAAGAATTCCCAGCTCCCCGGAACAAGAAAGAGTGAAAATCTTTCCTGGGGTTGGTTAGCTATTATCGACGGATTATTAAAGTTTGTTCCAAAACTGCGAGACCATTACATCAGATTAGTGGACTTGCAGAGTTCGTGTGGGGGACGGAACAACGGCAGGCATTCCAGGTACTGAGGGCTGCGGTAAGCTCTGGCAGTATCTTGGCTCACCCAGATTTTAACACGCTATTTCTGGCGTAAGGTGATGCATCTGCACAGCGATAGGCGGTGTGGTAGCTCAGGTGGATGAGCGAGGACGAGAGCATCCCATTACCTTTTGTTCATGAGTACTATGTCCTACAGAGAGGAACTATATTACAATTGAGAGGGAAGCACTAGCAATCACATTCATATTACAAACGAACTGTACATCTTGCTTGGCCATGAAATATGGCTCAGAAACGATCATAAACCTCCTAATTATGTGTTCGAGTCCAAGGAGCCTTGTCAGCGGTAGGCATGGCGGGTTACCTCTCAGAGTTTAGCATTACCAACTTTGAACATGTACCACCCATTCCATGGTGGAAATTGTATTAACCAGGTTTGGAGCGTCTCAGCACGTTGTGTCAGACCAAGGGTCCGAGTTTTTAAATCAAGTGTTTCAAAGCATTGCGAGTGTGTATCAATTCAAACATACACCAGAGCTGGAATGGAATGGGCCATTGACGAACGGTTTAGTTGAAAGACACAATGCTGTAGCAATTAGCATCCTGCGGCATTTTGCTGAGGATGATGAGCTGTCATGGGATCAGAGTTTGTCGATGGTGAAATCGGCCCTCAACATGGCATTCAATAGGTCGGTGGGAGAGACCCCGCATTTTTTGCTGAATGCGTTCGATTCCCAACATCCGTTCACGACGTTCACACGCAAGTAACCTCCATGCTAGGTGTTAAACTTCAAAAGTGTTGTCAGTAGGGGTGCAATCAAGGTATTTGACTTGGTGAAGCTACATCTAAGAAAGTCGATAGAGGTAGCAGATGCATATTATAATGTCTGGAACAAGGTAAGAGCAAAGGTGATAAATAAGGGTGATAGGGTGTTCGTGAAGCAAATGCACACCCAGGCAGAAGGTAAGTTGGCACCTAAGTTTGTGGGTCCTTGTCGAGTAACTAGTAAAAAGAACACGTAAGTTAAGATGCTAAACACAGGGCATGTGATCTCCTGTGATCTGTCACTACAGACCGCGTCCTCACTTGCCTGACCGGTCAGGCAAGTGTGGTGTTGTGGAGTAGACGTTGGCGCATGGGCGCTAGGTAGTGGTCGGGACGGTAATTTTCGGCTTAGCGAAGTCTGTGCATTATGATGCAGGGCCGGGTTGTGGGGATGGGTGGTGTTATAATGAGGTCATTAGTGGTTGGGATGACCAAAGGTTATGGGGTGTTGGAGTAGGTAATGCTTATGGATATGATACAATGTTGAAAATTCCAGGAGTTGGTGGTTGCAGTGGGCGAGCCAAGTGGATACATGAATTTCTCTTAAGTTGTTACAGGAATCTCGCCAGTGGCACTATGATACATTAGTGACATAAATGGGCCATTATCGTGATGGAGAAATTTATTGTGACTATATGTATATATTTAACCTCATCCTCAACCTATAACCCCGGGATAATGTCACAGAGCTTCAGGTAGAGTAGAAGAAAGGCCATGAGGTTTCACTGAGTTAACTCTAGAGAAAAAAGGGGAGGAATAGAAGCCAACGTGATATTATAGGCGAGATTCGCCCCTGACATCAAGGCAGGGATAAGGGCCATCTGCAATTGCTTTGCAACTGCTCTCAGACTATATAAGGGGAGAGAGCAAGGAGTCGAGGAAGTGTCATGTACTAATGGGATCGAGTCATGGGCTCTGGGATATATTTTGCAGGTACAGCAGTCGGGAAGGTGTGAGTACAGGTGGACACACTCTGGGCAGATGGGCCTGCAGTAATGTGCTACTGCTCTGGTGAGCATCGCAAGGAAGGATGACCGTGGAGCTGTGATATATACTGCGTTCTGAGGTTGGTGCCCTGGAACGAGACGGCCTCATGGACCCGAGGGGACATGACCCTGGGGGGAAGGGGGGGTAGGAATCTCCGTTGCTCTGGATGCCAGGATCACATTAGCTCAGAGCATTGATGGGACATGGGCAACATTCACCAGGCTGGAAAGCCTGGGTTTTGTCTGGGCCATGGAGTGTAATATGTGTTGTGTACATATTAATGACAAATGTCATTTTTGTTTAGTGCCAGTATCATGTCCATGTAATTTGATGTTTATTTATGTATTTATATGTCAGCAGAGGAGGTATATGTGCATTGTGTGGAATGGGTAAAAAAATACAAAAATATTACAGATTATTTTACCAATGCTAGGATGCAGATTTAATGTATATGATGTAGAGGTGTTGTGATTCAGGTAGGGGATTTTTTTTAATTATTTCATCGTGAAATAATTTTGTGAACTTACAGTATGATTATTTAGTAGTCTTCCAGGTCCTTGCACCAATGGAACCATTGCAATGATACATATGGGAACATATGTGTGTGTTTAGAAGGGGAGTGGTGTTGTAATCCACAAGTTTGGATGGAATATTAGCTAGAGAATCATTAATACAATACTAAACATATGATGAGTAGAAGTACATGAAGCATTCAGACTGTGGTCACACATTGAGGTAAGTTCAAGGGATTAAGACAACAGCTGCTTGCCTCAAAACATATGTAACAGCCAAGAGGACAAAGGGTGACCTCAAGTTCTAGGAACAAAGTGACCTATGATCATTTGGATTACATATCTTCTTTGGGAGGCAGGGTGTAATTGTGGAAGCTATGGCTGGCAGAGTACAGTCTGTGACTCTGTTGGAAGGAGTGGTACTGGCAAGCCCTTATGATGTCCGTCTGTGGCAGCAACGAAGTGAAACTTACAATATGTGGGAACCTGGTGTGTTATCTTGCTGACCAAGTCAAGTCTAAAGTATGTGAGTACTGAATGTAAGACTAACCGGGTGTGTAGCGTCATAGTGATGATTAAGTATTAGGGACTTAGGCAAAGGTTACGAGTGCAGGTGGTGACTAGGAAGGTTTAGTGGGTTTATGGGAGTGGAAAGTTGATTTAACCAGATAGAGTAAGTAAATGTGTTTTTCATTATCAGAGTCCAGTTTAAGTAATTCAATGGGAAAACCCGACTGCCTTTAATTACCTTCCATATGTCCGATCATTGAAATCTTGCACAAACCTAGTGGTATGCCTCAAGGGTCTTGTGAGGAGAATTACATGTTGGTAGTAATGGTTACTGAGGCAAGGAGTTATTGTTGTGTAAACGCTGTGTTCAGAATGAACTGGGGTTTAGCGTTACAACAAATATGATGGAGCCTAATTGGCTCAGGAATCTGCTGACTGACAGTTGAGAGGCAAGACCAAAGTGCCGAAGCTCAAACCCCACAAGCACAAGTAGGTGAGTACACACACACACACACACACACACAGAGTGTGTGTGTGTGAGGCCCGGCTAAGAGGCCCCCTCTCCAGGGGGCCTCTTAGCCTGGTGGATTGCGTGCAGGACTCGTAATTCTGTGGCGCGGGTTCGATTCCCGCACGAGGGAATCTCAGCTGTTCAATTGTACACTCTCTCTCTCTCTCTCTCTCTCTCCCTCTCTCCCTCTCCCTCTCTCTCCCTCTCTCTCTCTCTCTCCCTCTCTCTCTCTCTCTCTCTCTCTCTCTCTCTCTCTCTCTCTATCTCTCTCTATCTCTCTCTCTCTCTCTCTCTCTCTCTCTCTCTCTCTCTCTCTCTCTTTTCTCTCGCGAGAGGAGAAAACCTGGAAATCACAGCTCCCAACACAACATCCCCAGAGGTTAGGGGAGAACCCACAACCAGCAACCCAGTAACACCAGTTCGGCTGTAGTGTCCTTCTTTACCCTTTGGAATTTAGTTTGGTCAGAGAGTATGAGGTTCATTTTCGCCAGATATTCGTCTTTTTTAAGAATGACATATATTGGCGACTTGTCACCTCTCCTGACAACTATCTCTTTGTTCTCACGAAGGCTTTTAGCTGCCACTTTGAGCTCGGGGGACAGTATGGTGCTTCTGTAGTTGCCTCGATTCTTTCCTCCTTCCGCAATAAGTTCTGCTTGTAAGGTATCTTTGGTAGTGACCTTTTGTGTCTCGAGGTCGAATATGTCGTCCAACAGAATTTCCAACTCCACTTTCCGGGCCATCTCACTCGGTCTGGACATAACGTGACAGTTTATACCCAGATTTAGGAGAGTGACTTGGTCCTCAGTGAGGTTAATTCCTGCAAGGAATTAACCAAGGAACTGAAAGCAAAGGTCAACAAACTGATCGAAACTGTGAACACCAAGAAATCCGGACTCCACCTGCCAAAGATTATTGGGGAATATAAACCTGGATATGCGTATGGAAATGTCAAGATACACAAGCATGGAAACCCACTTCGGCCAATCATCAGCCAGATACCCACACCCACGTACAGACTGGCGAAGCGACTCAACGGCCTGCTGACTCCTTATGTCCCTTGCGCCTTCAGCCTGAAGTCTCCAAAGGAATTTGTTGACTTACTGCGGGGCACACGGGCCACAGGGATAAGAGCCTCGTTGGACGTAGAATCACTGTTTACCAACGTACCTGTGGACGAGACAATCGGGATGATAGCCGACAGAGTGTATCGTGATCCGGCCTGTACTCCTCTTGACATACCAAAAAACTTTCTTAGGAAACTACTCCAAGCTTGTACTAAAGAGGCACCCTTCTTGAGCCCGGATGGGCACATGTATAAGCAAGTAGATGGGGTCGCCATGGGTTCTCCCCTAGGTGTCCTGTTTGCAAACTTCTACATGGGTATGATCGATCAAAAAGTCTTAGTTGACATGAACTTGAAACCGGCCATATACTGCAGGTATGTTGACGACATTTTTACACAGGTACCTGATGTCAGACATCTGCAGGAGCTGAAGGAGGCATTTGAGCAGAGTTCCGTGCTGCGTTTCACTTACGAGATGGAAAAGGATGGGAAGCTGCCCTTTCTAGATGTAACAGTCATGGAAAAGAGCGGAGGTTTCCGCACTGCAGTCTACACTAAGGAAACGAACATAGGAATGTGCCTAAATGCCAACAGCGACTGCCCAGACAGGTACAAGAGGAGTGTTGTTAGCGCTTATGTCGACCGTGCTCTCACCACAGCTCAGAATGGAAGCAAGTCGACGAAGAACTCTGTAGGGCAAGGCAGGTCCTAGTCAACAACGGCTTCTCCAATGGTTTCGTCGAAGACATCATAAGAAGGAAAGTGAAACGCCATGCAACCTCTGAAGAGACAACTAACACAACACCTATACCCCCTATTAGACTATTTTACAGGAACTTCTTTTCCACAGCTCATAAAACGGAGGAAAGGGTCCTGAAAGATATTGTTAATAGAAACGTTATCCCTACAGACAAAAATCAGAGGATACAACTGACGATTTACTATAAAACCAGAAAAACGGCCAGCCTACTCATGAGAAACTCTCCAGACACAAAGTAGAACGCTTTAAAAGAGACCAACGTCGTCTATGCCTTCAAATGCCCTCTTGGGGACTGTAAGCTCCAAAAAACCCAGTATATAGGCAAGACAACAACATCTCTTTCTAGGCGTTTAACGATGCATAAGCAACAGGGCTCCATTAAGGAACATATAATCTCTTCCCACAACCAAACCATCGCCAGAGAAATCCTAGTAAACAACACAGAAATCATCGATAGATACAGCGATAGCAGGCGGCTTGACGTCTGCGATGCACTACACATCAAGAAGTCAACACCAGCAATCAACAGCCAATTAATGCACAACTATATTCTACCCACCTCAAGACTCCGCTCCAATATAGAAGCATCAAGAAATATGGACCAATAGGCTTTCTACAATCACTTCCATTCAATACCCATTGTTTCGTGTTCTGTCTTGTGTTTAGGAATTTAATACCCTATTAATACCACCTCACCCCATCCACCTCACTCAAATGTAGATATTAACAAATCGAAGATGTGTAAGTTCTATTCAGTTGTGTATGTGTAAACTAAAGTCTTTGAAAATGTAATAAGTTTTACGAAACGCGCCCAAGTGTCGAGTCAGACTAGAAATAAAAATGAATTTTGGAGAATTGATTTTTGAATTACCACCAACAGTGAAAAGAAACTTACGAAAGATCGAGAAAATTCGTGTTAGAATTATTAATCTGACTTTTTCGGTCATATTTAATAATATATGTATATATATATATATATATATATATATATATATATATATATATATATATATATATATATATATATATATATATATATATATATATATATATAACTTTAGAACACTTTCCCACCAGGAGACTCGAACCCTAGCCAGCACAGAAGCCTTCCAGCAACTGGCATAACAGGTACGCCTTAACCCTCTGCACCACCGCTCAGACCCTTAAAAGAGATGGTAATTTCGGAGTATTTAAATCCCCCAAAGATCAACACCTCCCAAGAGCACCAGAGCAAGTGAGGGGTCATTTAGACGTTAATTTCATCAAGTCCCTGTTAATATGGGAAGACACAGTGTCTCTGCTTAAGGCACAACTCTCCTAAACACGAGAGTTAAGTATACAACTTTAGAACACTTTCCCACCAGGAGACTCGAACCCTAGCCAGCACAGAAGCCTTCCAGCAACTGGCATAACAGGTACGCCTTAACCCTCTGCACCACCGCTATATATATATATATATATATATATATATATATATATATATATATATATATATATATATATATATATATATATATATATATATATATATATATATATATATATATATATATATGTCGTACCTAATAGCCAGAACGCACTTCTCAGCCTACTATTCAAGGCCCGATTTGCCTAATAAGCCAAGTTTTCATGAATTAATGTTTTTTCGTCTACCTAACCTACCTAACCTAACCTAACCTAGCTTTTTTTGGCTACCTAACCTAACCTTACCTATAAATATAGGTTAGGTTAGGTTAGGTAGGGTTGGTTAGGTTCGGTCATATATCTACGTTAATTTTAACTCCAATAAAATAAAATTGACCTCATACATAGAGAAAAGGGTTGCTTTATCATTTCATAAGAAAAAAATTATAGTAAATATATTAATTCAGGAAAACTTGGCTTACTAGGCAAATCTGGCCTTGAATAGTAGGCTGAGAAGTGAGTTCTGGCTACTAGGTACGACATATATATATATATATATATATTTTTAAGATGAATAGGAAAACCAGGGATATACTGAACATCTTGTATCAGAATCTTTACTTTAAAAAACATAACGTTTCGAATACTTCTCGTATTCATCATCAGATCTAAAAGAAAAAACAGAAATCACAGTCAAATAGCTGGTAAACAAAGAACTCATACTGAATATAATTGCCTATCAAAGAAAGGAAAAAGCTTAAAAAACAAAAACACTTAAGCACACTAAAGTGATCAATACAAATAAAACTTATTAACTGTCACATATATTAAAACTAATTTAAAATCCATTAAACTACAAGATGAAATTTATAACTACTAAAACAAACCATTCTATTAAATTTACGTGAAGTGATCAAAAGTGAAACTTGATACCTAACACATAGATACTAAACACTATAACTAATATTTATATAATGTCTACAAATCTTCAAAAAATGTATGTAAAATACAAACAGAATAAACGACAATTATAAAGTACTAACCAAAATCTTATAAAAACTCAAATATTAAATAAAATTAAATACCAAAAAATGTATTATATATCCTACATAGAAAATTATATTAATGTGCAATGTTAAGACTTGAAATAAGTAAGAAAGGGCAAAGACATGGTAAACTAAACAAAATTAAACTACCAAAATAAACTAAAAATCAAATTACAGGGCCTACTGTGCACTATACAGTGTACAATTGGACAGCTGAAAGGTTGCTATTTAACAGAGGCCGCAGTTCCTTTATATATAAGGATTCCATTATTCTCAAATCTGACTGGCCATTCATACAAGTGTCCAGAATTTTAAAATCAGATTCCAGCAGAGAATGATCAAACTCATAACAATGGTTTCTAATCTCCGAAAATGCTGGTTTAGATAATGGTAATCCAGTCCTAAAAGATAATCCCCGGTGTTTTATGTTCTAATTGGAATAACTTTGATCAGGAAATTAATTTTCTTGTGAATTTTTTTTCAAATAATGGTTATCCTGTGCATATGGTTTATACTTTTATAAGGAATTTCTTAAATAAGAAGTTTCATCCATCGTGTAGGATTACTACAGTGGAAAGGGATCTTAAATATATTAAATTACCATTTTATGGCAGTATTAGCTTTTCTATAAGGAGTCGTTTGAGGAGACTGTTGCAGCAGTGTTATCCTCAAGTAGACTTTAGATTTATTTTTGTCAACACAAATACCATAGGCTCTTATTTTAAATTTAAAGATAAAGTGCCTATCCCCTTGTGCTCAAATGTCGTATATATGTATAATTGTTCCAGCTGTAATGCTGGATATGTCGGGAGTTCCATTCGGAACTTTAAGATTAGGATACTTGAGCACCGGGGATTATCTTTTAGGACTGGATTACCATTATCTAAACCAGCATTTTCGGAGATTAGAAACCATTGTTATGAGTTTGATCATTCTCTGCTGGAATCTGATTTTAAAATTCTGGACACTTGTATGAATGGCCAGTCAGATTTGAGAATAATGGAATCCTTATATATAAAGGAACTGCGGCCTCTGTTAAATAGCAACCTTTCAGCTGTCCAATTGTACACTGTATAGTGCACAGTAGGCCCTGTAATTTGATTTTTAGTTTATTTTGGTAGTTTAATTTTGTTTAGTTTACCATGTCTTTGCCCTTTCTTACTTATTTCAAGTCTTAACATTGCACATTAATATAATTTTCTATGTAGGATATATAATACATTTTTTGGTATTTAATTTTATTTAATATTTGAGTTTTTATAAGATTTTGGTTAGTACTTTATAATTGTCGTTTATTCTGTTTGTATTTTACATACATTTTTTGAAGATTTGTAGACATTATATAAATATTAGTTATAGTGTTTAGTATCTATGTGTTAGGTATCAAGTTTCACTTTTGATCACTTCACGTAAGTTTAATAGAATGGTTTGTTTTAGTAGTTATAAATTTCATCTTGTAGTTTAATGGATTTTAAATTAGTTTTAATATATGTGACAGTTAATAAGTTTTATTTGTATTGATCACTTTAGTGCGCTTAAGTGTTTTTGTTTTTTAAGCTTTTTCCTTTCTTTGATAGGCAATTATATTCAGTATGAGTTCTTTGTTTACCAGCTATTTGACTGTGATTTCTGTTTTTTCTTTTAGATCTGATGATGAATACGAGAAGTATTCGAAACGTTATGTTTTTTAAAGTAAAGATTCTGATACAAGATGTTCAGTATATCCCTGGTTTTCCTATTCATCTTAAAATTAAGATTCCCGAAGGGAACATCGATCATAAATATATATATATATATATATATATATATATATATGTCGTACCTAGTAGCCAGAACGCACTTTTATGCTTACTATGCAAGGCCCGATTTGCCTAATAAGCCAAGTTTTCCTGAATTAATTGTTTTTCGACACCCTAACCTACCTAACCTAACCTAACCTAACTTTTTCGGCTACCTCACCTAACCTAAACTCTAAAGATAGGTTAGGTTAGGTTAGGTAGGGTTGGTTAGGTTTGGTCATATATCTACGTTAATTTTAACTCTAATAAAAAAAATTGACCTCATACATAATGAAATGGGTATCTTTATCATTTGATAAGAAAAAAAATAGAGAAAATATATTAATTCAGGAAAACTTGGCTTATTAGGCAAATCAGGCCTTGCATAGTAGGCATAAAAGTGCGTTCTGGCTATTAGGTACGACATATATATATATATATATATGTCGTACCTAGTACCAGAACTCACTTTTCAGCCTACAATGCAAGGCCCGATTTGTCTAATAAGCCAAGTTTTCATGAATTAATATATTTTCTCGAATTTTTTTCTTATGAAATGATAAAGCAACCCATTTCATTATGTAAGAGGTCATTTTTTTTTATTGGAGTTAAAATTAACGTAGATATATGACCGAACCTAACCAACCCTACCTAACCTAACCTAACCTATCTTTATAGGTTAGGTTAGGTTAGGTAGCCGAAAAAGTTAGGTTAGGTTAGGTTAGGTAGGTTAGGTAGTCGAAAAGCAATTAATTCATGAAAACTTGGCTTATTAGGCAAATCGGGCCTTGCATAGTAGGCTGAGAAGTGCGTTCTGGCTACTAGGTACGACTTATATTTATATATATATATATATATATATATATAATTTATATATATATATATATATATATATGTCGTACCTAATAGCCAGAACGCACTTCTCAGCCTACTATTCAAGGCCCGATTTGCCTAATAAGCCAAGTTTTCATGAATTAATGTTTTTTCGTCTACCTAACCTACCTAACCTACCTAACCTAACCTAACCTAGCTTTTTTTGGCTACCTAACCTAACCTTACCTATAAATATAGGTTAGGTTAGGTTAGGTAGGGTTGGTTAGGTTCGGTCATATATCTACGTTAATTTTAACTCCAATAAAAAAAATTGACCTCATACATAGAGAAAAGGGTTGCTTTATCATTTCATAAGAAAAAAATTATAGTAAATATATTAATTCATGAAAACTTGGCTTATTAGGCAAATCGGGCCTTGAATAGTAGGCTGAGAAGTGAGTTCTGGCTACTAGGTACGACATATATATATATATATATATATATAAATTATATATATATATATATATATATATATAAATATAAGTCGTACCTAGTAGCCAGAACGCACTTCTCAGCCTACTATGCAAGGCCCAATTTGCCTAATAAGCCAAGTTTTCATGAATTAATTGTTTTTCGACTACCTAACCTACCTAACCTAACCTAACCTAACTTTTTCGGCTACCTAACCGAACCTAACCTACAGAGATAGGTTAGGTTAGGTTAGGTAGCGTTGGTTAGGTTCGGTCATATATCTACGTTAATTTTAACTCCAATAAAAAAAATTTGACCTCATACATAATGAAATGGGTAGCTTTATCATTTCATAAGAAAAAAATTAGAGAAAATATAATAATTCAGGAAAACTTGGCTTATTAGGCAAATCGGGCCTTGCATAGTAGGCCCAGAAGTGCATTCTGGCTACTAGGTACGACATATATATATATATATATATATATATATATATATATATATATATATATATATGTATATATATATATATATATATATATATATATATATATATATATATATATATATGAAACTTGAAAACGTCCATAGAGCTGGCAAGCAGGGGATGGAAGAACGGGGCGAGGCTGCAGAAATCTTGAGCAAGGATCCGGGAATGAGGTGAAGAGGGGAGATGAAAGATCGGTGGCCCAACCACCGCGGATTTGAACTTGATCAGATGGAAGTTGAATTGAGTAGGGTGTCATTTGCAGTACACACAGGGGCCGGGAACGCAAGCAGCTGGCAGTGGAGGTTTGATGTCAGATGTTGATGTTAAGTCAGTTCGTTAGTAGTCTTCTTCCTTGTTGATTTCACCAAACTTTGATCGTTGATCTTCTTTTTGGGCTTGTCGGTCTTGGTGGTCACGTTTCGTGTTGATGCTTGGAGGTGATCTTTCCCAGGGGGTGATGGTGTTCCAACAGATACGTCTTCATCCGATTCATCAGATGAGTGAAGAGCAGGGGTGTTGACACGCTGGGGTAGAGTTCTTGAAGCTTGAGTTCTTGAAGGTTGATGTTTTAAAGGTTGAGTTCTTGGAGGTTGAGTAGCAGTGGTAGGTACTGCAGCAGAAGGGGCTGCATAGTAGGTACCCTCTATAGGGTCACACCAAGGGTCGATTGCAGCGGAATTCGTCACTGAGACGGGTGAAGGGACAGCAGCAGCTGGAAAAGCGTGTGGAGCAGGAGCCGACATTATGTCTGAAAGCGTGGCCGCGTTCACAGTGATGTCATGGTTAGTAACTGGAACTGTTGCAGAAGTGGGGGTCACAGGAGGCAGAGTCTTGTGAGCTGTGGGTACCCGAACAGGATCTGAAGTCTGCATTGCAGTGGCGGAATCATCGTCGTCGGATGTAGAGTCGGCATCCTCTACAGGGTCAGTTGTTGGAGTTGAACCTGGAGCGTTGGAGGCTTCTTCAGGAATAATGAAGGTAGGGAGACCATTCGCCTTGTAAAGAATTTTCAAAAGCCTCACAAATTCTCGGGGGTTATTGCCAGCAGTCATTCTGGCTGTTGATATCAAAGCTTTTACTGTGCTCTGCCCAATCAGCTTTGTCTTTGGTTGGGATGGAGGCGGTGGTGTCTGGCTCGATGAGTGGCTGGGTGACTGGGAACTAGGTCCCCATTGGCTAGTAGAGACAATACCATGATGTTGTGCAGTGGTGATAGTTCCTCCTCCCTGAAGCTTCGGGAAGGTGGCTGCTTGGATGTTGAATGTAGAGGCTGAGGTGGTAGTTGTAGAGCTGGAGCTGGTGCCTGCTGCAGCGGTCGAGGAAGTTTTGGATTTCTCCTGGGTCTCCAAGTTTTTGATGACTTCTTGTCTGCGTGGACATTGATGGGAGATTGCGATATGTTCGTCGTTGCAGAGCAGGCAGCATGGTTTTTTGGAGGTGCAGATCGAATAGTGGTGGTCTTTCGCGCAAATGCTGCATTTCTGGATGGTCTGTTGGCACTTGTTGGTTTGGTGAGAGTAGTCATAGCATCGGAAGCATTGGGTGATATTGTAGATTCTTTCCATCTTCACTCGGAATGACGGGACGCGTGGACTCCATAGCAGAAGAAGCCACCTGTGAAAACTTGGGTAGCCTGATTCACAGTGCAGAAGGTGACCTTCAAGGTGCGGCTGTTGCACAAAGAGGTTTCAAGTACCATCAAGCCCGGGTTCTCGTTTTCGATGTTCTCTGCAAGTTCTCCAGTGTAAGGTGCCTCATCAATCCGTTCCTTGATCCAGTGGCTGAGCTCACTAACAATGACAGACCGGGCACGAAGCAACTGGCGTGGGAAGTGGAGATTGAGGTGGTGATCTAAACGAAATAGATGTTCACGTTTCAACAGTTTGTCTGTCTTGTTCGTTGGTGAAACTAAAAACGAAGTTGGTGCCTTCTTGTTCGATGTCGTCAGGTGTTACTTCAGCTACATCCTTGAATAGCTGCAGGAGGGATGGCTTGGTGAATGCTTGATCGTCAAGGGGCGTACCCCTGACTTTAAAGTGCTTGTGATGCATGGTGGACGAAGGTTCTCTCTCAAAGACTGCACGTCACTGAAGATGGCCTCCCGTTTCTACCCGGTATAAAATACCAAGTTAGGAGTGGGGTCTGACCATCTAGAGAGACGCAAGTCTGCTGCCAATTGTTTATCCACCCTGCAGTACTAGGTGAGAGAGAGAAGAGCTGGAGCAACGCGAGCACGCCCGACCGCGACGGTTGCTAGTTGTGGTCTCACTCTGCATATATGTGTATAATATATATATATATATATATGTATGTATATATATATATATATATATATATATATATATATATATATATATATATATATATATATATATATATATATATATATATTAGTATATTTTGGTAGCAGTCTTTCCTGTAGACATATATTATTAAATATGACCGAAAAAGTAAGATTAATAATTCTAACACAAATTTTCTCAATCTTTCGTACATTACGCTTCACTGTTGGAGGTAAATCAAAAATCACTTCTCCAAAATTCATTTTTATTTCTAGTCTGACGCGACACGGGCGCGTTTCGTAAAACTTATTACATTTTCAAAGACTTCACAAATACACAACTGATTAGAACGTATCTCTGATTTTATATCTACATTTGAGTGAGGTGGGAGGGGTGATGTGGCATTAACACAAGACAGAACACGAGGGGATATTAATAGGGTATTAAAAGTATCAACACAAGACAGAACAGAAACAATGGGTATTGAATAGAAGTGTTTGTAGAAAGCCTATTGGTCCATATTTCTTGATGCTTCTATATTGGAGCGGAGTCTTGAGGTGGGTAGAATATAGTTGTGCAATAATTGGCTGTTGATTGCTGGTGTTGACTTCTTGATGTGTAGTGCCTCGCAAACGTCAAGCCGCCTGCTATCGCAGTATCTATCGATGATTTCTGTGTTGTTTACTAGGATTTCTCTGGCGATGGTTTGGTTATGGGAAGAGATTATATGCTCCTTAATGGAGCCCTGTTGCTAATGCATCGTTAAACGCCTAGAAAGAGATGTTGTTGTCTTGCCTATATACTGGGTTTTTTGGAGCTTACAGTCCCCAAGTGGGCATTTGAAGGCATAGACGACATTAGTCTCTTTTAAAGCGTTCTGTTTTGTGTCTGGAGAGTTTCTCATGAGTAGGCTGGCCGTTTTTCTGGTTTTATAGTAAATCGTCAGTTGTATCCTCTGATTTTTGTCTGTAGGGATAACGTTTCTATTAACAATATCTTTCAGGACCCTTTCCTCCGTTTTATGAGCTGTGGAAAAGAAGTTCCTGTAAAATAGTCTAATAGGAGGTATAGGTGTTGTGTTAGTTGTCTCTTCAGAGGTTGCATGGCTTTTCACTTTCCTTCTTATGATGTCTTCGATGAAACCATTGGAGAAGCCGTTATTGACTAGGACCTGCCTTACCCTACAGAGTTCTTCGTCGACTTGCTTCCATTCTGAGCTGTGGCTGAGAGCACGGTCGACGTATGCGTTAGCAACACTCCTCTTGTACCTGTCAGGGCAGTCGCTGTTGGCATTTAGGCACATTCCTATGTTTGTTTCCTTAGTGTAGACTGCAGTGTGGAAACCTCCGCCCTTTTCCATGACTGTTACATCTAGAAAAGGCAGCTTCCCATCCTTTTCCGTCTCGTAAGTGAAACGCCGCACGGAACTCTGCTCAAATGCCTCCTTCAGCTCCTGCAGATGTCTGACATCAGGTACCTGTGTAAAAATGTTGTCAACATACCTGCAGTATATGGCCGGTTTCAAGTTCATGTCGACTAAGACTTTTTGCTCGATGGTACCCATGTAGAAGTTTGCAAACAGGACACCTAGGGGAGAACCCATGGCGACCCCATCTACTTGCTTATACATGTGCCCATCCGGGCTCAAGAAGGGTGCCTCTTTAGTACAAGCTTGGAGTAGTTTCCTCAGAATACTTTCTGGCATGTCAAGAGGAGTACAGGCTGGATCACGATACACTCTGTCGGCTATCATTCCGATTGTCTCGTCCACAGGTACGTTGGTAAACAGCGATTCTACGTCCAACGAGGCTCTTATCCCTGTGGCCCGTGTGCCCCGCAGTAAGTCCACAAATTCCTTTGGAGACTTCAGGCTGAAGGCGCAAGGAACAAAAGGAGTCAGCAGGCCGTTGAGTCGCTTTGCCAGTCTGTACGTGGGTGTGGGTATCTGGCTAATGATTGGCCGAAGTGGGTTTCCAGGCTTGTGCGTCTTGACATTTCCATACGCATATCCAGGTTTATATTCCCCAATGATCTTTGGCAGGTGGAGTCCGGATTTCTTGGCGTTTACAGTTTCAATCAGTTTGTTGACCTTTGCTTTTAATTCGGCTGTAGTGTCCTTCGTTACCCTTTGGAACTTAGTTTGGTCAGAGAGTATGATGTTCATTTTCGCCATATATTCGTCTTTTTTAAGAATGACATATATTGGCGACTTGTCACCTCTCCTGACAACTATCTCCTTGTTCTCACGAAGGCTTTTAGCTGCCGCTTTAAGCTCGGGGGACAGTATGGTGCTTCTGTAGTTGCCTCGATTCTTTCCTCCTTCTGCAATAAGTTCTGCTTGTAAGGTATCTTTGGTAGTGACCTTCTTTTGTGTCTCGAGGTCGAATATGTCGTCCAACAGAATTTCCAACTCTACTTTCCGGGCCATTTCACTCGCTCCAATATAGAAGCATCAAGAAATATGGACCAATAGGCTTTCTACAAACACTTCTATTCAATACCCATTGTTTCTGTTCTGTCTTGTGTTGATACTTTTAATACTCTATTAATATCCCCTCGGCGTTCTGTCTTGAGTTAATGCCACATCACCCCTCCCACCTCACTCAAATGTAGATATAAAATCAGAGATACGTTCTAATCAGTTGTGTATTTGTGAAGTCTTTGAAAATGTAATAAGTTTTACGAAACGCGCCCGTGTCGCGTCAGACTAGAAATATAAATGAATTTTGGAGAAGTGATTTTTGATTTACCTCCAACAGTGAAGCGTAATGTACGAAAGATTGAGAAAATTCGTGTTAGAATTATTAATCTTACTTTTTCGGTCATATTTAATAATATATGTCTACAGGAAAGACTGCTACCAAAATATACTAATATTAAAGTGCACGACCCAGCAGCAAGGAATCAAGCCTTCACGATAAAATATCGCCAGGATCTGATTCGTGATCAGATATACAAGGCAGAGAATGAAATCAAAGACAACAAAACGCAACTACTTCATGCTAAAAACGAGTGGAGAAATAGCAACATCGACGATAGTATCCGTACCCGCATTGAACAACACCTCGACATCCTCACAGACCAACATCACCTCAGCACTGAAACAAGGATTATCAAGAAACTAACAACATTATATGGAGGACCTATGGCAATTCCACGACCAAGAGATGGCTTCCTGAACCTTGCAGGAATTAACCTCACTGAGGACCAAGTCACTCTCCTAAATCTGGGCATAAACTGTCATGTTATGTCCAGACCGAGTGAAATGGCCCGGAAAGTAGAGTTGGAAATTCTGTTGGACGACATATTCGACCTCGAGACACAAAAGAAGGTCACTACCAAAGATACCTTACAAGCAGAACTTATTGCAGAAGGAGGAAAGAATCGAGGCAACTACAGAAGCACCATACTGTCCCCCGAGCTTAAAGCGGCAGCTAAAAGCCTTCGTGAGAACAAGGAGATAGTTGTCAGGAGAGGTGACAAGTCGCCAATATATGTCATTCTTAAAAAAGACGAATATCTGGCGAAAATGAACATCATACTCTCTGACCAAACTAAGTTCCAAAGGATAACGAAGGACACTACAGCCGAATTAAAAGCAAAGGTCAACAAACTGATTGAAACTGTAAACGCCAAGAAATCCGGACTCCACCTGCCAAAGATCATTGGGGAATATAAACCTGGATATGCGTATGGAAATGTCAAGACGCACAAGCCTGGAAACCCACTTCGGCCAATCATTAGCCAGATACCCACACCCACGTACAGACTGGCAAAGCGACTCAACGGCCTGCTGACTCCTTTTGTTCCTTGCACCTTCAGCCTGAAGTCTCCAAAGGAATTTGTGGACTTACTGCGGGGCACACGGGCCACAGGGATAAGAGCCTCGTTGGACGTAGAATCGCTGTTTACCAACGTACCTGTGGACGAGACAATCGGAATGATAGCCGACAGAGTGTATCGTGATCCAGCCTGTACTCCTCTTGACATGCCAGAAAGTATTCTGAGGAAACTACTCCAAGCTTGTACTAAAGAGGCACCCTTCTTGAGCCCGGATGGGCACATGTATAAGCAAGTAGATGGGGTCGCCATGGGTTCTCCCCTAGGTGTCCTGTTTGCAAACTTCTACATGGGTACCATCGAGCAAAAAGTCTTAGTCGACATGAACTTGAAACCGGCCATATACTGCAGGTATGTTGACAATATTTTTACACAGGTACCTGATGTCAGACATCTGCAGGAGCTGAAGGAGGCATTTGAGCAGAGTTCCGTGCTGCGTTTCACTTACGAGACGGAAAAGGATGGGAAGCTGCCTTTTCTAGATGTAACAGTCATGGAAAAGGGCGGAGGTTTCCACACTGCAGTCTACACTAAGGAAACAAACATAGGAATGTGCCTAAATGCCAACAGCGACTGCCCTGACAGGTACAAGAGGAGTGTTGTTAACGCATACGTCGACCGTGCTCTCAGCCACAGCTCAGAATGGAAGCAAGTCGACGAAGAACTCTGTAGGGTAAGGCAGGTCCTAGTCAATAACGGCTTCTCCAATGGTTTCATCGAAGACATCATAAGAAGGAAAGTGAAAAGCCATGCAACCTCTGAAGAGACAACTAACACAACACCTATACCCCCTATTAGACTATTTTACAGGAACTTCTTTTCCACAGCTCATAAAACGGAGGAAAGGGTCCTGAAAGATATTGTTAATAGAAACGTTATCCCTACAGACAAAAATCAGAGGATACAACTGACGATTTACTATAAAACCAGAAAAACGGCCAGCCTACTCATGAGAAACTCTCCAGACACAAAACAGAACGCTTTAAAAGAGACTAATGTCGTCTATGCCTTCAAATGCCCACTTGGGGACTGTAAGCTCCAAAAAACCCAGTATATAGGCAAGACAACAACATCTCTTTCTAGGCGTTTAACGATGCATAAGCAACAGGGCTCCATTAAGGAGCATATAATCTCTTCCCATAACCAAACCATCGCCAGAGAAATCCTAGTAAACAACACAGAAATCATTGATAGATACAGCGATAGCAGGCGGCTTGACGTTTGCGAGGCACTACACATCAAGAAGTCAACACCAGCAATCAACAGCCAATTATTGCACAACTATATTCTACCCACCTCAAGACTCCGCTCCAATATAGAAGCATCAAGAAATATGGACCAATAGGCTTTCTACAAACACTTCTATTCAATACCCATTGTTTCTGTTCTGTCTTGTGTTGATACTTTTAATACCCTATTAATATCCCCTCGTGTTCTGTCTTGTGTTAATGCCACATCACCCCTCCCACCTCACTCAAATGTAGATATAAAATCAGAGATACGTTCTAATCAGTTGTGTATTTGTGAAGTCTTTGAAAATGTAATAAGTTTTACGAAACGCGCCCGTGTCGCGTCAGACTAGAAATAAAAATGAATTTTGGAGAAGTGATTTTTGATTTACCTCCAACAGTGAAGCGTAATGTACGAAAGATTGAGAAAATTCGTGTTAGAATTATTAATCTTACTTTTTCGGTCATATTTAATAATATATATATATATATATATATATATATATATATATATATATGTATATATATATATATATATATATATATAACTGAAAACTCACACCCCAGAAGTGACTCGAACCCATACTCCCACAACTGGTATGTACAGGGACGCCTTAATCCGCTTGACCATCACGACCGGACAAAAGGAAGTGATAGCCGAGGCTATTTGAACCACTTCCCCGCCGGCACTCGGATGGTAATCTTGGGCATAGCATTTTATCAAATCACCTCATTCTTTGGGGCACACGTGAGGAACACAAATGCAAACAAGCCTGAATGGTCCCCAGGACTATATACAACTGAAAACTCACACCCCAGAAGTGACTCGAACCCATACTCCCACAACTGGTATGTACAGGGACGCCTTAATCCGCTTGACCATCACGACCGGACAAAAGGAAGTGATAGCCGAGGCTATTTGAACCACTTCCCCGCCGGCACTCGGATGGTAATCTTGGGCATAGCATTTTATCAAATCACCTCATTCTTTGGGGCACACGTGAGGAACACAAATGCAAACAAGCCTGAATGGTCCCCAGGACTATATACAACTGAAAACTCACACCCCAGAAGTGACTCGAACCCATACTCCCACAACTGGTATGTACAGGGACGCCTTAATCCGCTTGACCATCACGACCGGACAAAAGGAAGTGATAGCCGAGGCTATTTGAACCACTTCCCCGCCGGCACTCGGATGGTAATCTTGGGCATAGCATTTTATCAAATCACCTCATTCTTTGGGGCACACGTGAGGAACACAAATGCAAACAAGCCTGAATGGTCCCCAGGACTATATACAACTGAAAACTCACACCCCAGAAGTGACTCGAACCCATACTCCCACAACTGGTATGTACAGGGACGCCTTAATCCGCTTGACCATCACGACCGGACAAAAGGAAGTGATAGCCGAGGCTATTTGAACCACTTCCCCGCCGGCACTCGGATGGTAATCTTGGGCATAGCATTTTATCAAATCACCTCATTCTTTGGGGCACACGTGAGGAACACAAATGCAAACAAGCCTGAATGGTCCCCAGGACTATATACAACTGAAAACTCACACCCCAGAAGTGACTCGAACCCATACTCCCACAACTGGTATGTACAGGGACGCCTTAATCCGCTTGACCATCACGACCGGACAAAAGGAAGTGATAGCCGAGGCTATTTGAACCACTTCCCCGCCGGCACTCGGATGGTAATCTTGGGCATAGCATTTTATCAAATCACCTCATTCTTTGGGGCACACGTGAGGAACACAAATGCAAACAAGCCTGAATGGTCCCCAGGACTATATACAACTGAAAACTCACACCCCAGAAGTGACTCGAACCCATACTCCCACAACTGGTATGTACAGGGACGCCTTAATCCGCTTGACCATCACGACCGGACAAAAGGAAGTGATAGCCGAGGCTATTTGAACCACTTCCCCGCCGGCACTCGGATGGTAATCTTGGGCATAGCATTTTATCCGGTCTTCCTTTTGTCCGGTCGTGATGGTCAAGCGGATTAAGGCGTCCCTGTACATACCAGTTGTGGGAGTATGGGTTCGAGTCACTTCTGGGGTGTGAGTTTTCAGTTGTATATAGTCCTGGGGACCATTCAGGCTTGTTTGCATTTGTGTTCCTCACGTGTGCCCCAAAGAATGAGGTGATTTGATAAAATGCTATGCCCAAGATTACCATCCGAGTGCCGGCGGGGAAGTGGTTCAAATAGCCTCGGCTATCACTTCCTTTTGTCCGGTCGTGATGGTCAAGCGGATTAAGGCGTCCCTGTACATACCAGTTGTGGGAGTATGGGTTCGAGTCACTTCTGGGGTGTGAGTTTTCAGTTGTATATAGTCCTGGGGACCATTCAGGCTTGTTTGCATTTGTGTTCCTCACGTGTGCCCCAAAGAATGAGGTGATTTGATAAAATGCTATGCCCAAGATTACCATCCGAGTGCCGGCGGGGAAGTGGTTCAAATAGCCTCGGCTATCACTTCCTTTTGTCCGGTCGTGATGGTCAAGCGGATTAAGGCGTCCCTGTACATACCAGTTGTGGGAGTATGGGTTCGAGTCACTTCTGGGGTGTGAGTTTTCAGTTGTATATAGTCCTGGGGACCATTCAGGCTTGTTTGCATATATATATATATATATATATATATATATATATATATATATATATATATATATATATATATATATATATATATATATATGTATGTATGTATATATACATGTCTCCTTGTGGACTGATGAAAGGGGCTGTACCTTTGTACAAGCTTCAAGAAGACTCTTCAAGTGTGGCTCAGGTATGTCTAACTTGTGGGTGCTCTCGTCTCTGTATACTCTGTCCAGTATCATTCCTATGGTTGTGTCGACTGGGACGTTGGTAAATAGGGATTCAACGTCCAGGGAAGCGATGATTCCATCGGGCTGGGTAGATTTGATCAACTCTAGGAAATCTGCTGATGATTGTAGACTAAACTTACTTGGAGTGTATGGAGTTAGGAGGTCATTGAGTTTTTTGCCAGGTGATAAGTTGGAGTTGGTATTTAGCTGATTATAGGGCGTAGTGGGTTACCTGGTTTATGCGTCTTAACATTGCCGTAGGCATATCCTAAGCCATAGTCGCCTTGAAGTGAAAAAAAACCTCAATGAACTCCTAACTCCATACACTCCAAGTAAGTTTAGTCTACAATCATCAGCAGATTTCCTAGAGTTGATCAAATCTACCCAGCCCGATGGAATCATCGCTTCCCTGGACGTTGAATCCCTATTTACCAACGTCCCAGTCGACACAACCATAGGAATGATACTGGACAGAGTATACAGAGACGAGAGCACCCACAAGTTAGACATACCTGAGCCACACTTGAAGAGTCTTCTTGAAACATGTACAAAGGAAGCCCCTTTCATCAGTCCACAATGTCGTCTATGCCTTCAAATGCCCCTTGGGGACTGTAGGTCTCAAAGAATTCAGTATATAGGCAAGAGAACAACATCTCTTTTCAGGCGATTAACAATGCATAAGCAACAGGACTCCATTAAGGAACATATAATCTCTTCCAACAACCAGACCATCACCAGAGAAGTCTTAACAAACAACACTGAAATCATCGATAGATACAGCGATAGCAGGCGGCTTGACATCTGCGAGGCACTACACATTAAGAAGTCGACACCAGCAATCAACAGCCAATTAATGCACAACTATATTCTACCCACTTCAAGACTCCGCACCAATATAGAAGCATCAAGAAATATGGGCCAATAGGCTTTTTGCAGTTACTTCCATTCTTCCCTTTAACTTACAAAATATTATACCCATTGTTTCGTGTTCTGTCTTGTGTTGAAAGTTTGTTTTCACCTCATCCAAAACTGTTGTAACATATCACCTCACCCAAATGCAGGTATAAAATCGAAGGTGTTTGAACTCTGTTCAGTTATAGTTGTGTGTGTGTAAACTAAAGTCTTTGAAAATGTAATAAGTTTTACGAAACGCGTTCAAGTGTCGTGTCAGACAAGAAATAAAAATGAATTTTGGAGAATTTATTTTTCTGTTACCATCAACAGTGAAAAGAAATATAAGAAAAATAGAGAAAATTCGTGTTAGAATTATGAATCTTACTTTTTCGGATTCTACTTCTGTAAACATGTCATTAATGTTGACATGTTAATAGAATTGGTCCCAGCAATGATCCTTGAGGTACCCTACTCATTACTGTTCACCAGTCCAACTTCTCACCCTTTACCAATACTCTCTGGCACCTTCCTGTTAGGTAGTTCCTTACCCATGCTAGGGCCTTCCCACTTACTCCCGCCTACCCCTAAAGTTTGAATAGCCATTTTGTGTGGTACTGTATCAGTGGCTTTTTGGCAGTCCAGAAATATGCAGTGCGCCTATCCTTCTGTCCTGCTTTGTCCTCATTATTTTACCATAGAATTCCAAAAAGTTAGGCATAATTTCCCTTTCCAGAACCCATGTTGAGGTTTGTTTACAAACCTAATGCTCTCTAGGTGTGCAATAAGTTTTAGCCTAATTATTCTTCCAGGTATTTTGTAGGGGGATGCTTGTCAGGGATAGTAGCCTATAGTAAAGTGCCTCATCCCTATCTTAAAAATCGGTACAACATTTGCCTTCGTCTAGCAACTGGGCAATTCTCATGACAGAATAACTCACCCTATATATTGTGACGGTGTTCCCCCCCCCTTGTAATTCTCCCACGCCTGCAGTAAGAGTCATGTCTGCTTTTCCCAAGCGTTCTCTACGTTGCAGGCTACAATTTGATATATGGGAGAGAGTGAAGTGTTCTCGGAGAGCCGAGAAATTTGTGAAATAATAATATTTTGGCCTGTGGTTTAGGCCCTTTAGGGAGCCAAGATGGCGCTTGCCTCCCTGATCTCCCGCCAAAACCGTGTGACGTCAGTGGCACCGGATTGGTCACCGACAGCAATGTGGCACCGAGAGCCAATGAAAACTCCCCGTAGCAAAAGTGACGTCACGATGGAAGGGGGTCCAGCCCGCACGCCGAGCTGGCGCCAGCAGTCAGACACGACACGTCATAGAGGTCGGACGTGCGACGGTTGGTCCTGTCAGTTGGACAGTTGTTTCCCGCTCCCGTGGATTTACGCGTCACCTGAAGTCCGCCAGTACTCTGAGAAGTCTTCCCTAGTTCATGTGTTGAACCAGAAGAGGGAATTGACGGTTATTTGAGCAACAAGTGCTCCAGTCAGGTGCTGTGCATGAAGCAGTGAAGCCGTGCAGTGACGTATGTGACGTCTGTGGTAATTCACCAGTTCGTGACAGCGTAGTGGCTGACAGAGCCACTGGGTAGCTGAGGAAGAGAGGACTATTTGGGGAAACCGGACGACTGTAGCTGAGACGTAGGCGACAGCCGTTGCTGGGAGAAGACGACGGCCAGGAGACCGACTCCAACCTTCAAGAAGTCAAGAAGGAGGACGGACCTGCAGTGAGGAGGCACGGAGACGACGCGCTAAACGGTGGGACGACGAGAGGCTCTGGTAGGACACGACGACGTGTAGTGTGGGGGCGTTCCCGACACGAGGACCAGGAGCTACATCTCGACTCTCATCGGAGGATAGGGTGAAGTAGGTGTTTCTAGTTCCCTCCCCATTCCCCTTTAGTTAGCTATGTTATTCGGCTATATTATCTAGCCTGAGGATTTTATATGTCGTGAGCAAGTCTCACCCATGTCACGGTAAAGCACCAGTGTGCTAGACAGTACTATCAAGAGTACTTGTAATATTCGTGTTGATTATTGGTGTGTACAGGCACCAGGAACAAGTGATAAATTTACTGTGTTGTGTATATCTTTCTATAGATTTTGATATGAACATATAGTGGTAAATTATATATAATATTATGCCAGTATTTGAAAGTTAGGCTGTGTGCCCAGAAATCATTTATTTTCCATGTATTGATATTTGATGTATCTACATTATATATGCCATGTTTATGCAGTGATAAGTCATTTGTGAGTACAGTGAATTATTGCGTTATCGCCCACGAGAGAAAGTACTGAAAACTCCAGTGTTAATATTTCATAATATATTGTTGGATGAATAACAGTGTAGGACCATTACAGTGAGTCATTGTAGCATTGATTGTAGAAAAGACTGTTTGAGCCTGAGTACAGTGTAACCAAGTGATACGTGATATTGTAGCCAATATCGTGTGTGCGAGTTCATAGTAATATTGGAGAATTTAAAGAAACAGCGCGCGTGAATCTAGAAAACAAGCAAAGAGCTTCCGCGCGGGGGCCAGGCGATCAGCTGTTCTTGACACTTGATGAGAAGGGGGAGGTGTTGCCATCTAGTGATCGCAGACTATTCGTGGGAATTACCGGCCGCGTCAGGATCAATTGATTTCTTTGTTATTGTTTGGCCTTGTGACATCTTTCATACATTTTAAGTAAAATACAAAATTACCTTTGTGTTTTTATCATTCCCTCCATTGATCTTGTGGCTACATTATACTGAAAGCATTGAGTGATAACAATAAGTACCTGCCTGATTCCTGATCTTTTGAGTGTGACCTTGCCAAGGCTACCACTAATTCCACCAGTCCACTGATGGTGTTACTGGCCACCTAAAACACCAGTTGGCGACCTTGTGGTTTACCGTAGAGCCCGATTGTTGGGGAGGGCACACGACAGTCAAGTGCATGAGTCGTGTTCTCACTCTTTCTTAATCAGAGGCCGTTAAGATTGACTGGGAGACTCTCCTGGCGTGCAGTGGCGCCGTGAGGATCGAGTGAAGACCCGCAAGGATACGGTGAGTGACCTTGAGCATAACTATTGCTCACCCCAGAGCAAGACTAAAGAGTAAGAAGTGAGGTAAACCCCAACATTGGCGACCTCGTCAGGATATCGATCGAAGTAAAGGTTGCAGTGGAGGTACTTGGCAGTGGTGTTAGAGATCAGGTGCAGGTTAACACTCGTAGCACAAGATGGAGGATGATAAAGTAGCAAGGTTTATTGATTCTAGAGACGTACAGGTGCTGGAAGAGTGCACCAAGGCACAGTTACAGGCTATAGCAGATCATTTTGGAATAAAGCTGAAATCTGCCAGAGTTGGTGAAAGAAGACTAGAGATAATGGCTCAACTCAGGGCTCGAGAGGAAGCTTTGGGGGAGGAACGGCCCCAAACTCCTGCCAGTGTGGGTGAACACCTGAGTATTGGTGGAAGCAGCAGGGGATCCAGCGGCAGCAGGCACAGCATTAAGCTGGGAATAATGAAGCTGCAGCTGGAAGCACAGCAGCGCAGAGAAGAGCGAGAAGCAGAAGCACAGCAGCGCAGAGAAGAGCGAGAAGCACAACAGCATAAAGAAGAGCGAGAAGCACAACAGCGTAAAGAAGAGCGAGAAGCAGAAGCACAGCAGCGCAAAGAAGAGCGAGAAGCAGAAACACAGATGAAGCGTGAAGAGCGAGAAGCACAACAGCGCAAGGAAGAGCGAGAAGCACAGCTACGCCGAGAAGGACAAGAGCGAGAAGCACAGCTACGCAGGGAAGAACACGAGCGAGAAGCACAACTACGCAGGGAAGAACACGAGCGAGAAGTTAGGCTGAGACAAAGGGAAATAGAAGCCAACCAGGAGGTAGAGCTGAAGCGAGCTGAATTGGGACTCGGTATACCTGCTCCGCCGCCACAGGAAGACCGACGAGTGAGGGAACGAGACCTGCCGGTCTATGTGCCTAGTGAAGCCGAAAGTTTCTTCGATCACTTTGAGAGAGTTGCTGCTATGAAGAGATGGCCGAGGGCGGAGTGGGAGGAGTTGGTCCAAGGGAGGCTCACAGGTGAAGCTCGGGAAGCCTTCACTATGCTCGACTTCCAGGAATGCACAAACTACGATGCGGTAAAACGAGCTGTGCTCCGTTCCTTTAAGCTCACGCCAGAGTGTTACAAAAAGAGGTTTAGAGAATGTACCCGGTTGCCAGGAAAATCGTATGCGGAGACGGCGAGGGACATGGAAAGAAAGTTCCTTAAGTGGATGGACTCTGAAGAAGCGGGGTCGGCCGAAGAAATCAAGGAACTAATGGTCATGGAAAAGTTTATGTCCGTGCTCTCTCCTGAGATCAGGATGAGGATAAAGGAGGCGGACATAAAGAACCTAAGGGCCGCGGCCGACATGTTAGAAGAAGTACGCCCACGCCGAGAGGGACAGAACCGACCACCCGCATACGTCGGAAACGATAGGAGTTATAGAAGGACGGATGGATGGAGGACAGGAGCGAGTTCTCCCAAGTCCCATCTCTCAAGTTGGAACACCCGAGGATCAAAAGGTGCTATAGAACCGATAGAGGAGAGCCAAGCTGAAAGCTCGGGAGTTGTTACCGCAACGAAGGAAACAACGAGCGGTGCGGGAAAGACACAGGGTGCGACGGCCTCTGGAGGCAGTGCTAAGGCGAGCGGTGGCGGATGGTCTCCGCCGAGGGGCCGCTGCTACAACTGCGGAATACCCGGACACGTCGCGCGGGAATGCAGACGCCCTAAGCAGCGGGGACACATTGCTTTAGTGGTGTTCGAGGACCAGAGGGCCGAGGGAGTGCAGGATGAACCCGTGCTGAATGGGGAGAAGAAAGTTCACCCATTCATGTGTCAAGGAATCGTAAGGATGGGGGTCGCAGACCCCATCCCAGTGAAGATGCTAAGAGACACCGGGGCTGACTTTACCCTGGTAAGTGAAACCCTGTTCCCCGAGGGTTACGAAAGTACCAGTGTGGGGGTGGCAAGTGTGACCACTGTGGGAGGCCCAGTGAGGATGCCCCTACACCAGGTAACTTTAAATTCCGACTATGGCTGCCAGACCCTAGTGGTGGGAGTCTGTACATCAATGCCCAAGATGGAGGCGCAGGTCATCTTGGGGAATGACGCATGTGGAGGATACGTCCTCCCGCATCTCGTGAAAGGCGAAGAATGCCTAGAACAATACAAGGAGACAGGCGGAGAGTGGAACGTCTGTGGGGACGAGAAGGGAATCGCACCGGTGGCGATCCCCGTTTGTACTGTGACACCGAGGCAACGCGAAGAACCAGGAGGTTGTGGATCTGATTGGGCTGAGGAGACGACTGACAGCCTGGGAACAGATCACCTCTGCGTAGGACCCAGAGAACGAGTGGAGTGCGAAGGTAGCCCGAATGGTGAGTTGCAGGTGACCCTCACCAGTTCTCCAGGGGTAAACCGCACTCGTCTCGGAGAGTTACAGCAGAAGGAGTTCCCCAAATTGGTTAGTAAGGCCGAAGGAGGACGTGTGGGTCCTGAGAAGGCTTACTTTCCATTTATCTATATTATATATGCCATGCTATCCATGCTGAAGGAACGATGGACACCAGGAGCGACCGTGGGAACGGTGAATAAATATGTCCAGAAGTTCAGAGAACGTCTCACTCGAGCGAAGAAACTGGCTAGGAAACTCCTGAAGAAGGCGCAACGTAAGATGTCGGAGTGGTACGACAGGAGAGCTGCGCAGAGGGATTTTCAGGCCGGATCACAAGTAATGGTTGTGCTGCCAGGTAAAGGTAGAGTGACCAAGTCGCGGTTCAAGAGACCGTACCGAGTGCTGCGACGGTTGGGTCCAGTGTCGTACGAGATTGGGAAGCCGGATGGACCCCGAAAGAAACAGGTGCGTCCCGCAGACCGCCTGAAACCTTTCTTCACTGTGGAAGGAAGAGCCGCCAAGCAGGACGGAACGATGTCCCGAGAAACCCAGCGGAAGACGGGTCTGAGTGTACCGAGGGCCCGAGAACTCCCGGAGGAGGAAAGTAAGTGGTCCAGGGCGGACGGCACCAGTCTCACCCGCACTGAGAGTCTGACAAGGATCAAGGTCAAGCACATCAAGGGGAAGGACGACATAGTAGCGGACGCCCTATCCCGCATACACTAACCAGACATGACTCTTATTTTAAGGGGAGGGGTATGTGACGGTGTTCCCCCCCCTTGTAATTCTCCCACGCCTGCAGTAAGAGTCATGTCTGCTTTTCCCAAGCGTTCTCTACGTTGCAGGCTACAATTTGATATATGGGAGAGAGTGAAGTGTTCTCGGAGAGCCGAGAAATTTGTGAAATAATAATATTTTGGCCTGTGGTTTAGGCCCTTTAGGGAGCCAAGATGGCGCTTGCCTCCCTGATCTCCCGCCAAAACCGTGTGACGTCAGTGGCACCGGATTGGTCACCGACAGCAATGTGGCACCGAGAGCCAATGAAAACTCCCCGTAGCGAAAGTGACGTCACGATGGAAGGGGGTCCAGCCCGCGCGCCGAGCTGGCGCCAGCAGTCAGACACGACACGTCATAGAGGTCGGACGTGCGACGGTTGGTCCTGTCAGTTGGACAGTTGTTTCCCGCTCCCGTGGATTTACGCGTCACCTGAAGTCCGCCAGTACTCTGAGAAGTCTTCCCTAGTTCATGTGTTGAACCAGAAGAGGGAATTGACGGTTATTTGAGCAACAAGTGCTCCAGTCAGGTGCTGTGCAAGAAGCAGTGAAGCCGTGCAGTGACGTATGTGACTTCTGTGGTAATTCACCATTTCGTGACAGCGTAGTGGCTGACAGAGCCACTGGGTAGCTTAGGAAGAGAGGACTATTTGGGGAAACCGGACGACTGTAGCTGAGACGTAGGCGACAGCCATTGCTGGGAGAAGACGATGGCCAGGAGACCGACTCCAACCTTCAAGAAGTCAAGAAGGAGGACGGACCTGCAGTGAGGAGGCACGGAGACGATGCGCTAAACGGTGGGACGACGAGAGGCTCTGGTAGGACACGACGACGTGTAGTGTGGGGGCGTTCCCGACACGAGGACCAGGAGCTACATCTCGACTCTTATCGGAGGATAGGGTGAAGTAGGTGTTTCTAGTTCCCTCCCCATTCCCCTTTAGTTAGCTATGTTATTCGGCTATATTATCTAGCCTGAGGATTTTATATGTCGTGAGCAAGTCTCACCCATGTCACGGTAAAGCACCAGTGTGCTAGACAGTACTATCAAGAGTACTTGTAATATTCGTGTTGATTATTGGTGTGTACAGGCACCAGGAACAAGTGATAAATTTACTGTGTTGTGTATATCTTTCTATAGATTTTGATATGAACATATAGTGGTAAATTATATATAATATTATGCCAGTATTTGAAAGTTAGGCTGTGTGCCCAGAAATCATTTATTTTCCATGTATTGATATTTGATGTATCTACATTATATATGCCATGTTTATGCAGTGATGAGTCATTTGTGAGTACAGTGAATTATTGCGTTATCGCCCACGAGAGAAAGTACTGAAAACTCCTGTGTTAATATTTCATAATATGTTGTTGGATGAATAACAGTGTAGGACCATTACAGTGAGTCATTGTAGCATTGATTGTAGAAAAGACTGTTTGAGCCTGAGTACAGTGTAACCAAGTGATACGTGATATTGTAGCCAATATCGTGTGTGCAAGTTCATAGTAATATTGGAGAATTTAAAGAAACAGCGCACGTGAATCTAGAAAACAAGCAAAGAGCTTCCGCTCGGGGGCCAGGCGATCAGCTGTTTATGACACTTGATGAGAAGGGGGAGGTGTTGCCATCTAGTGATCGCAGACTATTCGTGGGAATTACCGGCCGCGTTAGGATCAATTGATTTATTTGTTATTGTTTGGCCTTGTGACATCTTTCATACATTTTAAGTAAAATACAAAATTACCTTTGTGTTTTTATCATTCCCTCCATTGATCTTGTGGCTACATTATACTGAAAGCATTGAGTGATAACAATAAGTACCTGCCTGATTCCTGATCTTTTGAGTGTGACCTTGCCAAGGCTACCACTAATTCCACCAGTCCACTGATGGTGTTACTGGCCACCTAAAACACCAGTTGGCGACCTTGTGGTTTACCGTAGAGCCCGATTGTTGGGGAGGGCACACGACAGTCAAGTGCACGAGTCGTGTTCTCACTCTTTCTTAATCAGAGGCCGTTAAGATTGACTGGGAGACTCTCCTGGCGTGCAGTGGCGCCGTAAGGATCGAGTGAAGACCCGCAGGGCTACGGTGAGTGACCTTGAGCATAACTATTGCTCACCTCAAAGCAAGACTAAAGAGTAAGAAGTGAGGTAAACCCCAACAATTTATATATATATATATATATATATATATATATATATATATATATATATATATATATATATATATATAAATATATATAAATATATATATATATATATATATATATATATATATATATATATATATATATATATATATATATATATATATATATATATATATATATGTGTGTGTGTGTGTGTGTGTGTGTGTGTGTGTGTGCGTGAGAAAGTCGCATGAACGCGCAAGCCATATATCACTAAGAACTCTTTGACCCGGCCAGGATTCGAACCCATGCCGTCCAGGATCACCCCTAAACGTACACAGTACCGTGACATATATATATATATATATATATATATATATATATATATATATATATATATATATATATATATATATATATATATATATATATATATATATATACAGCTGATGTAAGTAGTAATCAGTTTCCCAATAGGAATTTCCTAAGGTTAGCTCATCATAATACCCGGCAGATGGATTAGAGACACTTCCTAAGACTCAAAGGTGAAATAATTTGAGTTAAAATATAGTATTTGCTAAAAAAAATGTACACCTATACTTCATTTATTTGCAAGACAATTCGTGTTGTTAATGAGGCCACCCTATCTAGGTTCTGCACAATGTTCAAATGGTTTCTAGGTTACATATTTAGTTCAACTTTAGACAAGTTATCCTTCCCTAACACGGGTTAGCAACAAATAAAATAATATAATATTGTGCAATTGTGAAATTGTTCTCCCTTGTTGGTCTTTAGCACTTCTAGCCCCAGAATGGGTGCCAGATGTGAGAGTATTGTTCCCTTAACTAGAGAAGGCACGAGAAAACGCAGAGGTCTAATTACTTGTTCCTCCAATCACTAGGTCGTTATGCTCCTCAACTGTATAATCAATCTAGAGTGTAACAAATGGGTTCTCACATCAAAATTTTGTATTTAGTGCTATGGCTAATTTGGTTTAAACCAGAGTTTACTCGGTTAAGTACAAGATTGTATAAATAATTTTAGCATAGCAAAATATATGGGACAGACTTTCAAAGGTTGTTGACGTAAAGTAACTTTTGCATCAAAAACAAATTTATTCAACAAACTTACTAATCCAAAGCAATAACAAACTAACGTTACGTTAATTCCTGAGTGTCACTAACACAGCTAATCAATACCATGGCAGCAGGATCTTGTCCCATCACACAGTTGGTTAATAACGAAACCTGGTCTCAAACCCTCCTGCATGGGGAAGAAGAACAATATGAACTAACTGAACAATAATACACACTCGGATTCAACTGCAATAACTCTGCAGTGGAAATACACAATATAATGAAATAATGCAAGGCTTATCATTAAGACAATCTTCAGTAAATCAATTTAATTACGTTAACACACGTACCTTGGATGGCAATCAAGTCAAATACAATTAATTAATTACATTAATCCGCTATTACAGACAGGTATAACAATCTACAACAATCTGTCAATTCTGTTATGTTAATTACGTTAATTAATTACGCTAATTAATTACGGTAATTATGGCGTTAATCACTCTCACCCAGTCAGTTATCAATCAAAGATAATTTACGTTAAATACCATCTGTCACACAGACAGTTAACCAACCAAAAGAGTAACTCTGTACTCTAATTATTCTGCCACGAAGACATTAAACACTCAATGAATATTACTTTAACAATCTGCCACTCAGACAGTTAATCAAGGTGAAATAATTACGTTAACAATCTGTCACACAGACAATTTACGTTTATCAAGATGATTTACGTTAATTGTGCTGTCATAAAGACTAGCCAGAACAAGGTGTCATTTGACACTACAGGTCACAACACAATCTCACAAAGCACTGCACGATAACACACAACAATCTGATACAACACAAAGTAATCAAATGAAAATCAATAATAATAATAATAATCACAGGGTGTCACCTAGACACACCACTCAAATGACTTAAGCTTTATCAGGTTTTCTTGAAAGAGATTGAAAAGCACAGTACCACATAGAAATCAATATATATAAATAATCATCACTGTATAATTAAAACTGTATCATCACATTAGCAATCAGTATACAATTACTAAATGTGTAGGGGCTGTGTTGCACATACACTCACGCAGTAACGAATTACAGGAGTCACACAGATGGCTGTAATAGACAACTGACTTAATATTTCCTCGATGTTCCAGGTTATAGGAGACAACATCTAGTCGCCTGGTTGACACTAGCACAACACAATGAAACTTAGATATAAAAACACAGAAAAATATTTGTAATCACATAAAAATCGGCCATGTAACTCAACAAACTTGCATACATACAATATTGGATCTGTAGATGTTTCGATGAAATTCTCTAGCAATTTCCGCACGTGGTATTCACGCGAGAAATGATAGTTGACACAGGGTGGCAGGTGTAACGCTCAAGCAAGACTGCACATGATAACATGCGAGAACACGTGGGGGTAAACCAGGTGGCAGGTGCGGCATATTATACGGGCACCGTGTCGATCATAGCTCAGTGTTTAAGTAGCTGCATGACCAAGACAATCTCACACTGGGTGGTGAAGGCAAGTGTGGGAACACGGGTTGTAACACATGTGGTGGGATGATACGGCTTTGGGCGGCAAGTAAACAAAATAGCGGAAAATGCAGTTATCTCACTCAGAGAAATTAACAGCACACTGTGGAATCCATGCATATTCATTCTAGATAACTTTGGGAGCAATAGGCGCCCAGATGATACCGAGAATCACAGATGAACACCTTGCAGTCTCATTGCCTCTGCAGTGATCATATGGCGAGCACAATCTTCTTTCTCGTTTTCTCACTTGTGTACCGTTTTCTCACGGTATTTACAAATTGTAGTCAATTTGTAAATACCGTGTTCCAAATACTGTAGGCGGGACGCACAATATCAAATGAGTTAGGTGACGAGATATAAATTAATGTCATGTAAGGCGTGAAAGTTTCGCTGTTGGCCATCAGCTTATAAATCCACGTCTATCTCAAGCAAGCAACAACTTCAGAATGCCAGGGCGGCGTGGTGTATGGTCGTCCTTCCACTCTTCACCCTATATACTTCAAAACAGCCAATCGACACCAAGCCATGAGGCCTGGCCAATCGGAACCCCTCCCTCCGGTGTCGTGATGCCATGATGTCAAGACACACGCCAAATCAAGAACAAGGGAACCTTCTAACCGTACCCCTTTTAACCAAACTTTACCGCAACGCTCCCGAATTCCCTCTGACTCTTTTTCTTCATATATCATTACCTGGAGTTAACTAACTGTACTCCATATTTCACCTTGCTGTAATTGCAGAATGGAGATACACACGTCGGCTAATGTGGTACCAATGGAATCCTGATGACAAGAGCTGTCACAGGATACCCAAAAAGGCAGTGTCAAGTTTCATAATAAGGAAACTTTACTTAGTGCAGGCACTCTAGTGAACTGGTAAGGATCTCAAAATGGTGTTGGGCACTCTCTGTCGCACACATAATATAGCTATTGATCTACCTCATCATGGCAGTAATATGAAAGGTGCAATATTTTATCAGTTATTTTATGTTTAACGTTTCGCTCTAAACTTAAGGGACCATTGCATTAGTTTACTAAAAGTTGTTCAATGTCAACCAATATTTTGTGACTAGTTGTATATGAAACGGGCTGCAATTATTCCAAATTTCAGTACTGCAGCCTAATTAGAAACGGAGATTTAATATACTTTTTTTTTAACAAATATTACACATTTTCATGTGTGTATATACAACCACACGTTAATAATAACCACACGATATGTTACGGCCCTCTTAGGTCGCAACTGGGTTCTTTCTCTGATGTTAATAGTGTTTGGGTATCCGGCCCCAAGTTAGTAGTGGCTTTCAAGGGGTGTGCTCCGTAACGCAAGTAAATTAAAGGGGAAGGGATAAAACTGCACTTAAACTTAAATATATAATTATTCCATCACCAATAAATAAGTATATAAACCGTCACAAGCGGGGTTGCTATTACTACACTTATTTACAATAACTTCTTCGAAGACATGGGATGCTCAACGATGCTTAGCCCTTGATCCTCTTCTCGTGGCCTCTCGACGAATCCTTGGATTCTCCTAGCGAGTCTACCCCGGCCACAGGCCAGCCAAATCACAGTTCCACTGGGGGCACCGCCGTGGAGGCCTTGAACCACAAATCCAGCCTGTAGCTGGCAGGTTCCAATCAGCTACGCTGCGTAGGCCACTCCACGACCGATACTAGGGTTGCGAGCCCTAGGCCGGAGCCTCGTGTGATTCCACAGATCACTCTCCTCACCACAACACCCCAGTGGCTAGTCTTCTCCACCAGTCAGCCCCGGGTACGACAATCCCTGGTTCTGCCACCTCACAGGCAGGCTAACACAACAGTGTTCATCCGGGGGGTGACTCACAGCTTCAGCAGCAAATGCGTGGAGGTTCTACGGCTGCCTTGGGTAGACTGATCCAACGTCCGATTCAGCAGTCCCAGGTCGACTCTGTAATGAGACACGTCATCAGTACTAGTTACACTCTAGGGCACCTCACTCACAGGCTTAGACACAAACGTCCACCTATCCTCTCCATAGATGGCGTTGCTGTCTAAGCGCCACCTCACCAGAGGTCAGCAGCGGCTCTGTTATGAGCTGATCAGGACGGGAAACCAGCCCCCGTGGCTGATATATCTCGTCCTCACTAGATGGCGTCGTCCATTTGGAGGGGGTTTCGGGAGCTGACCCACAGATGGCGCGGTCGTCACTGCTCCGTGCTCGGACGCTGGACTCGGGTCCGTAACACGATATAATAATTCTCTGACACTTTTCTGACACATTAGCATATAATAAAGGATCTGTAGTTGGGGATTTTCCAAAACATGTTTAGTTTTCCTAATACAAATAGTCAAATTCCCCCCCTCCCCCCCCCCAAAAAAAAAAAATATGCAAATGTAACAAGTTTATTGATATTATAAAATCAAAAAATGAACTTAGGAAAAAACTCTGACTACAGATTTTAGACATACACTCTACATATAAAGTGAAAGTTTGATATAAATTGAATAAAAATTGAAAGAGTTATAAGAACGTTTATATTACTTGAAATAAATAAATAAAAAATAAAGTCTAAGGTTCTGCCATCTGTGGCTGAGGTTGACATCAACCAATTTCCTGGCCCCATTGGCACCCTTACAGATAGGCTTACGTGCCGGCAGGTCTATAAGTTTCATGCAAATCGTCCAATAAACAAATAAGAAAAATATAATTGAAAATAAAATAAAAATTTATTTTTTTTAACTTAATTTTTTTTAATAAAACTAATCATATTTTGTTTTTTAATGTATGCTGTTGTGATATCTGAGAGTCATATACATGATTTCAGTTGACACTTGTGTTTGATAATCGTTTTTGACCATTCCGGAAAAATTTGGACACTTAATTCAATATTTTTTTTCTCAATTCCTATTTGGGCTACGATGCTGAGACCTGGACCAGATGAAACCCTTTTCATATACAACTCGTCGAAAAAGTTTGATTGAAATCGAACAATTTTGAAAAAAATGAAAAAAACCTATTGGCCCCTTAAGAAAAATATATATATATATATATACATTTATGGTTAGTAGCCTCTAATCAACCTCTTGTGTTATTTAAGTGTTATATATTAAGTGATGAGCTAATCAAGAGCTGTTGTTAATATTGTGTTAGCATCAGTAGTTTCAGTCATTTATATTTAAATGAATGGTATTTTTTTTAGTGGCTGTCTGCGAAATTAAATTATTCATATCTAGGGGTTTAATTTTGTAGACAACAGTCACTATTTGGTTGATTTTAATTTTGGCTCCTCACTTTGCGGATATAAAAATCCACTTATTTGCTGGATAAATTCGCGAACACATAGTACTGGGTTTCAGTGTTTTTACATTAACTTGTTTATATATTTGCGCATATTTTGCTCCTTGGAACGATGTTGGTGCTAGTTAATTGTTTTGCAGGAACACTTTTACGTGCACCATTATCTTAGGTTTACTGATTTAGGCTACAAGTGTTATATAGCAGTTTACTTTACCTTCTATTAGTTGATAACTAATATACTGGTTCTTATATTATTGATTCTATTTAGAATCTATGTACAAAGGACCATAAACATGTGGGAAATCTCCCAGGAATTTAATGATTTATTTGATATATACTTAATTATTTAATTTATTAATTTATTTCGTTAGAGTTTATTTGTTAATTTAAGTGGACTGTATATATTTTATTTTATCCTGCTAAGAGCCTCCTTTCCCATTTTTTTTTGTTGGGGGGTTATCAATGATATCATAATCTAAATTAATCGATAGGTTTAATTATAATATGAAGGGTTAGTCTACTAATTATTAGTGGGTTATCTTAGAGGAAATACAACTTAGCTGTAGTTTAGAATGTAGCTTATTTAATAAACTATGCACATGTCCTGATCAAGTAATCCATATCATTTCATGGTCGAGCAAATATGACGTCAGGGCATGCTTCGAGTAGAACCAAATGATTCGTTGTCAATACCTGAAGTCGTCACAGCTTACCTGCCGGGTGAATACACCGTAAATGATTCAACAACACCCTATGATAGATATAACATGAAATAAGATTATAAGATAAATTTGAGATGCTGACCCGTTTGGGTATCTCGTGCGCCTCGTAAAAGAAATTACATTAACTAATATTATCTGGCCCGAATTTATCTAGTAAAGAGGTCAAAATGGAAACAAGGTACTACTCAACAAGGAGTGGCTTCTTCTGAAGTGGCTAAGCAGGTGGCTAGGCAGGTGTAACTCGTGGTATTCGATGAATGGTAGGACTGCGAAGCATGTGTCTCATGAAGAAGTATTTTTAATGTTTTTGATGTTGTTGATCTAGTGGCGACAACGATCGTGAGATCGGATGTTCTCCGGCATACCCCGTATGGGGTTAATCGCAAAACTGAACGACAGGCAGATGATTGGGAAGTCTCAGGAGTCCCTCAGGGTGACAAGCACCGACCCTGCCCCACATAGAGAGCACTGGGTGACAAAACCAAATACTCGACCCACAAGTAAAAATTAAAAAGGCTTCCGGTGCCCCCCAGCAGAGCAGTAGCCAGCCGCCCATCAAGGCTTAGGCCCCAAGAGGAGCCCACCAATTCCCGGCACCTCTCGGCCAAGCCGGCGCTGGAAACCATCACCCCCACCCCGCTCAAAGGAACAAGCTAGAAAACGTTCAAAATCTATCAAAAGTCCTGTGACCCAAGGCGATATGTGCGCCAGGCGTCGGAGAAACCGGGCCGTTAAATAGGAATGCCAAACGGCAGTATTAAATGCAAAATCGCGAAAAAAGAACGTGATCCAGCGGCTCACAGGCGGAGGAGGTGTCCAGACGTCTGCTCATCGTTGTCAACGTTGAACCAGGAGTTTGTTTTCGTAATGGCCACAACACGCCAGTCTCTTTCCAGGGGACGCAAATCCTTTCCCCATGCCTGGATGCTTCCATGACGGTTCGAGTTTCATTTCAACAGGATTTTATATTCTGATGAAATGAATCTGATTTTATATTCATTTCATCATTTATTTTATATTTAGTGTTTTATTATATACAGTCATCAGACAGCTATTATTTTAAGATTAAGATTGCTTAGTATGCAGTCCCCGTGGCGTAGTGGTAAGACACTCGCCTGGCATTTCGCAAGCTCTTTTTCCTGGGTTCGTACGCTGGCTGGGAAGATTTTACTGGGCGCAAATCCTTAACTGTGGTCTATATTTATCCCAACAGTATTATGGGTACCTGGTTGTTAAACGATTTGGCAGGGGGTCGTATTGCGGGCAATATTAGGATTAAGGACTTGCCTAAAACACTACGCATGCTAGTGGCAGAACCAGAAAGTAAGAACTCTTGTATATATAAATAAATAAAATTACTTTATAGATAAATAAATATCTGTTGACGTGGCAAATATCCCATTCTCTATGAGACCCCCGAAATCACAATTTCCTTGAATGATTCACTAAGCTATTTTTAGTGTTAGTACTTGCCTAATATAATTATGCTACTGAGTTAGTATTTAGTGTCTGAATTTCCGACACCTCTGAAGTCTTATTAATTAATGTCATGGAAAGACTTGTACATATGCGCCTCCAATTGTATCTTGAACATAATTATCATTTAATACCATCATTTCAAGCTGGAATTCCACCGCAATTCTTGATCAACTACTCTGATCAAATATTCATATCAAATACTCTGATCACTTCATCAAATACTGAGCCTTGAACGTGAAATCCACACGAACGTTAGGTTTCGACAAATGGAATAGAACATGGGTATAACTCTTGTTGAACCTACACTTGTGACCTGCTTATACAAGTCAGTGGAAGTTCGGCCGGTCTGATCCGAACCGGTCCTGTCCGAAACTGAGTTCGGTCCTTCGTTTTTGCATTTTGTATCTGTTTATGTGTGTATGTCTGTGTGTACCTAGTGCATGTGCACATAATAGAGATAACCTTGACCTCCTGAATTCAAAAATACACTCACACTCACAGAAACAGAGATAATGATGGTATATTTTTACCCTCGATAAGCAATTGATAGTAATATGAGCAAAAAATAGGACTTATGCATCCAATAACAGCGAGATGACCTGTGATCCATAAACCTCACATCTTGCAATTCACACTTAATAAGACAACCTTGCCACTTGGGAGGCTTACTGAATGTGGCCGCAACCAGCCAGAAATAGCATGGCTATTGACCCGAAGGGTGGGACTGGGCCTGACAATGGAGGTGGGTGGGGTGGATGGGTGGTGGGTGGATGTATGGGAGGTTGATAAAGGGAAACAGTGGAAGAGACGGCGCACTCTGGCACCAACACTCATCCCGACACATCATCAGAAATTCAACTTCAAGTATAGGAGAGGACAACAGGAACAGGAAATAGAGTAGACACCAGTAGTATTAGAAGCAGGAGGAGCAGTGTGAACTATATTGCTACGAAGTGTGTTAGTTTGTTGAAAGCCGAGCTTTATGTCAAGAGGAAGAAAGGTATTAGTAAAAGTTTTAAGTTCAGATACGAAGGGAAGGCATAGTACAGTGCTACTAGTGTTGGAAGCAGGTTTAGGATGAAAGAAATTTCGTTTAGCTTGAGAGTAGGCACAGTTGATGAAATGCAAAGGGTAACCAAGGCGAGAGAATGATTTGTAGATAAAGGCAATTTCAGAATCAAGAAACTGGGGTTCGCTGATGTGTAGAGTGCGGAGAAAAAGAGAGACGAGGACACTTTTCTTAACAGAAGGAGGATGGTAGGAAAAGAAGTGAATGTACATGCCACTATGCATGGGGTTTACGGTAGACAGAGAAAGAGAACCCGGACACAGAGCTGTGAACGTGAACGTCAAGAAAATGAAGGAGGGAATTAGATTCCCACTCAACCTTGAAATGGATAGAAGGAGCCAGATTGTAAAGAGAGAAGAGGAAAGACTGGAAAAGACTAAGGTCATGAGGCTTAGGAGGAAAAGACTAAGGTCTTTTGCTTTATGGCCTCATGACCTTAGTCTTTTCCAGCCTTTCCTCGCCTTTATCTACAAATCATTCTCTCGCCTTGGTTACCCTTTACATTTCATCAACTGTGTCTACTCTCAAGCTAAACGGAATTTTTTTCATCCTAAACCTGCTTCCAACACTAGTAGCACTCTACTATGCCTTTCCTTCATATCTGATCTTAAGACTTTTACTTATACCTTTCTTCCTCTTGACATAAAGCTCGCCTTTCGACAAACTAACTCACTTCGCAGCAATCTAGTTCACACTGCTCCTCCTGCTTCTAATGCTGCTGGTGTCTACTCGATTTCCAGTTCGTCTTGTCCTCTCCAATACTTTGGCGAAACTGGCAGTACACTGAATGACAGACTTAAAAAACACAAGAGAAGTGTTAAGTCTGCAGACACTAACAATGCTCTCTTCTGCCATGTGAGGGATTCTAATCATCCTATTGATAGATCTTCCTCAAAAATAATCTTTCCTGCCTCTACTCTACACAGACGCCGTCTTGTTGAATCGGCTCTAATACACAATGTACCCAACATGAACTTGAGTCCTAGCTTTGTTGCTGTGGACTCTTCCCTTTCACAGTATATACTCAAATGCTCTAATCTTTCTAACAAACGTGACCTAACACAAGCTTACCCTTCCATTTCTCTTTCCTTCTCTTTCCTTTTCTTTCACTATTCTCTTTTTTTCCTGTTCATTGTTTTCTCTTAAGTTCCCTTGCTATCCTCTTCTTATTCCTATTACTATCCCCTTCTCATCCGGTGGTTATAATAGGAGCTGCCTCATATGGGCCAATGGGCTTACTACCGTTCTTATTCCTACTGCTATCCCCTCTACTACACCTTACCGTTCGTACCTTTTGCCTTGCTCCTCACCTCTCTCTTGCCTATTTATTGCCTGCATCATCAGCCTTATCATCAGGGTGCAGTCGCACCTCCACAGATCTCCAGTATCAGCTCTTGATACTGGTAATGGCTCAAAAGGGCCACCACTTACGGGCTATTTAAGCCCGTGCCACCTTTTGGGTGGTTTAATCTTCATCAATCAATCAATCAACCTAATCACAATCGACTTGAAAATGGTCCAGGACGGACTGAAACGTCGTCGTCCCTTCACCTTCTAGTGTGCGGTCTGGCCAAACTACTTCAGCCACGTTATTGTGACTCATCGCTTGCACACCGTTTAAATATGTGGCACTGGTCTTTACCAAATTACATCTTATTAATTTCCAGTGAATTTCAAGCAATTGATAGCAATCAATTGCAACTTTCTACTCTTTGACTTTAGCAAAGCTTTTGATGCTATGTCTTGAAGAAACTCTTTAGAACTTTAGAGGCTCATGAAATATGGAGGGGGAGGGGGGGGGGTTAAGATGGATTTGGATTATTTCAAAGAAAGCCGAGTTAATATCAAAGGAGTGAAGTCCCAGTTACCCTTAATGACCTTCATATTTGTAAACGATGTAGGCAGTAGATGGAATATTATAATTATAATTTTTGCAGACGAGAAATATGCAATGCACAATTATACGGCATCAAGTATATATGACCCAAATATTTATTTCCAAAAGGGTTAGCAAAAAGCCATGGTGGGGAAGGACTCCAATTTTTTATGAGTGTACTCTGAGTTTACTTTATTTTTGGGCTAGGTTCCGGGCAAATAAATTCTTACAGGTGGTCAGGAGGTTTTTGTTCCTTCCTGGAACACTTTTATCTTTCCCTGTTTTCTTGAGTTTACACAGCTGTAGCAAGAGGAAGCATACAAGACGCAATGACCAGCTTACCTCTCTCTCCCCCAGGTCGTGGGACATGCCTACAACAGCCTGGATGTTACTAGCAACCTTTACCTTGTGTTCCTTGACCCACACTGCCCAGGCTGCCCCAGCACCGCCCGTCCCAACCGCCCTCAGACCGCCCTCTCGCCACCCCTGTGGGAAAAACCTGCTGGGATTGATATAAGAGGAGACTACCAGGGACTTGTACTGAACTAAATTAAAAATTTACTGTCTGCAAATTAATTCAACTAAAATCTCTAGCTAGGGTTGTAAATCCTAGATCCTCTTTTCCTAATGACAGATTGTGGGCTGTAAGGGACAGGTGGGGTGAATGACTTTGTTGATAGAAGTTCCAATCCACCTGTAGACAGGGATCTCACATCAGCTTGTATTTTATACAAGGATAAGATTTAATAAATTCAGTTATATGACTGAACACTGGCTCTGTTTAAATCAGGGATTTAAACATACATAGTCTAACCTAGCACCATAACTTACAGCCAATAGATTCTTATACTATAAACAACAAATTAAATTGTAAAAGTATAATAAATGACCTTAAATGTAGTCTAAATACTGTTAAGTAAGTACTAGAAATTATATTCAATTAAATGAACTTATATGATAACTTAAAAATAACTAAGCAAGCAATTGATAACTTAATTTATATATTCAAATATATATGCAGACATATTCAATTTATATGATACAGTTAGCTTGAGTGAATCTCTTCCAACACTATGGACACTTGTGAGGTTTTTACTTATTGAGGCTGAATTCATTCTGACACAATGGACACTCACGAGGTTCAGTGCTTGGATAAGATTCACAGCTACACTACAATTTTAATAAACGTACCGATGAATGAGGCTTTGCCTCGCTTTATTACCGACAGACAGATTTATAGAATATTAAAGTTATACAAGCATACAATTGGCCAACTAATACGCTACTGTAATAAACTTCAATACACTTATCTGAAGCCGGGTGCCTGTCTGACAAGTTTGCCAGACTGATTAACTCTCTCTTGTTGAGTTTGGGCACGATATTTTGCTACAGCGTTGCTGTATGATGATCTGGTAGCGTTGCTACGTGATTATCCTGCAGTTGCAGAAGAATGATTGGAGATAAAGAATAGGAATGAAGATGGTGGAAACCGCGTCACCGTGATCTCCACTATACACTCTTAGTTTATATAAATGTTCTAGGATTTTCCTTGTAGATATTGTCCAGGTACTCCCCCAGTTCTAGAGAGTATTCACTGGCGATAAAAATGTTAAATAAGGTGTCCTTGAGCTGGTAATGTTCGCTAAGGATCAGTCACTTGTTCACTCAGTTGTAAACAAACGCGGAGTGCCTCGAGCTTTGTTGGTGGGCGCTTCACTCCCCCCCATCGCCCTGCCATGCTCTCTGAGCACGGTAGCCTTCTATGAATATTGATTGATTATTTTTACAGTCTAGACTTATGATTAAGATAAGATGTGATTATAATATAATTAGATATAAGATTTAAAGATTATAAGTAGTATTTGTAAATACCACTGAATCTTATTAAGGATTCGATTTTTAATCCTACCGGATGTTGAATCAATGTTCCAATAGTTTTTAATTAACAAATCCTTCCAGAAGCTTCTGGATCCTTGAGAAATCATGTACAAAGTCACGTAGGCATCAAAAGGGCCCCTGTTGCGTACGTGTTCATGGTGCCATTGTCATCCAGGATCAAGCTATATAATGAATCTTTAATGATTCTAATATGATTTTGATACGATTTAGATATGATTTTGATATGATATAGTAATTATACATTTCTTAGATGATTATTAGATATGGTGGGTAAAAATTTCCCACATCTTCCAGAGGGAGAGAACTGGCACAGAGTCCAATACTTAGGACAATAGTAACCATATGTATTTATTTACTCTCCATTGGATTGATAATACAAGTGCAAATTTTGCTTGCACTTTTGTGCTGCTGTCCGTTGTGGACGATTGTGTCTGTTAGGAGTCTGTGGGTCTTGTGGAGTTAGAGTGTCTTGAGGTCTCTCAGGATCTAACTGCAGCTGGCTCACTGATTCCATGTGGATGAGTTTGCCCAATGTCTTCAGGGAAGTTGTTCCTTTAGACAGGATTTTGACTATTCTCAAAATCCCCTGACTATCTGGATGGACTGAGACAACTTTACCTAATGGCCAGTCAGCCCTAGGGCCATCACTGTCTACCAAGACAATATCGCCAGGTTGGAGATTAGATATATTATGTGGGACATTGGCCCCATAATGATGTTCTCGTAGAGATGTAAGATATTCTTTTGTCCAAACATCATTCCATTTTTGGATTATGCTGGACAGATGCTTATACCCCTGAACCAACTCGCTCTGACCCACATATGAGGGATCTCTGATCTCATCATCCACTAGAGATGGTACTGGAGTCAGAAGTCTTCCATTCATTAGGTGTGCAGGACTTAATGGCTCATGTTGAGTAGGATCCTCAGACAAGTAAGTCAACGGCCGGTTATTCACCCTTGATTCTATTTCCGTGATTACTGTCTGGAGTTCTTGAAGATTGATTTTCTGACGGTGTAGAGATTTTCTCAAGGATCTTTTTACAGTTCCAATTAACCGTTCATAAAATCCTCCGTGCCATGGGGCTCTCGGAGGGATAAATTTCCATCTGCAATGACGCTGTTCCAGTGTGGAAGTAACTGCAGGATGGGAACAGATTTCCCATAGACATGCTTCTCCAGCTACCAAGTTTGCTCCGTTATCTGAAATCATCAGCTTAGGGCATGATCGGCGTGCTGCGAATCTGCGGAAAGCTTGAATAAATGATTGAGCAGTCATATACCGGTGTTACCTCTAGATGTACTGCCCTGGTTGTAGCACAGGTGAACAGACAGATGTATGCCTTGATAGGTTGCTTATCTGCAGTCCCTGTTAGATATATTGCTCCTGTATAATCTACTCCTGTCGTTTCGAAAGGTTGTAGATGGACCACTCGTTCCTTTGGCAGGGGTGGTGGCCCTGGATAAGAGCAAGTTCTTGCATCGTACCTTCGGCTTATCATGCAATTCTTCAAGATTGATTTGACTGACTGTCTTCCCTGAGGAATCCAGTGCTGTTGTCTGATTTGTGTGAGTGTGTCTAACACTCCTACATGTTTGATGATTTGTTGATGTGTATGCAACACAATCAACCTTGTGATCCAATGATTTTTTGGTAAAAGCCATGGATGCACGGTATCTAGATTGATATCTGCGTGTTTAAGTCTCCCTCCACAACGCAGAATGTTGTGATTTTCTTGGTCTATCCACAGACCGAGATTGTGTTTTAACTTATGCGGAAGATTTTCATAGTTATTCCCATAAGTTTCTCTCTGGGCTTGTCTTACCCATAGAAACTTAGTGAAGTCTCTATCTTCTTCCTGTAAGCCAACTCTGAGAAAGGCCTTACTTATATCTGCTGAATACGCATATTTGTTAAGTCTAAACTTCAACAGTATGTCATACAATTTCTGAGTTAGACTTGGACCTGTTTGCAAACAATCATTTAGACTGGTTCCTTGGGGTCCAGATTTAGAGCTACAATTAAAAACTATCCGTAAAGGAGTTGTTTTTGATTCTCTCATTACAGCCATGTGAGGTAAAAAATGGCCTGTTTGTGTATTGTCATGTTTCACGACTTCGATGAATTTATTCTTTAATTGTTGAGCAATAATCTCATGATAGAGTTTTAAATGCTCAGGCCTTTTTCTTAGCTTTGCTAATTGAGATTTAAATTGACTGTAAGCCATGTGATAATTGGTAGGTAAGGTTTTATGGTTGATTTTCCATGGTAGCCTTACCCAGTACTGTCCATCATGGTACTGTACAGTTTCTAAGTATTGATTGTATGCACTGACATCATCAGGACTTGGTTGTTCAGGAATTATTCCTATGGCATCAAGTTCCCACAATTGATGTACAGATTCCAATCCATCATCAATCATGTTTGGGTTTTTAAGTGGTGACTGTTCTTTGCCTAGTCATGCCACTATTACAGTTTCTGTATGATGTGATTTTTCAGGAGTTGAAGGTTCAAGATCTAGTATAGGTCCTGTCATCAATATGCCTCCTGCTGATTTGAGTATATTCATACCCATAGATTCTTCTGATCCCAGAATGAATCGATGATAGTAGTCAGCTCCAATCAGGATTCCGATATCTCCTATGTAGTCAGAATCGAGTAGAGGATCTGCTAATTGTATTCCTTTTTCTTTTAGGAATTTAATTGTGGCTGTCAGACCAGTCACTTCCATTTCAGTAGGAATTTTATCAACTACTATGGCTTCTACTGTCCTTTGGGATGTACCTAGACAGACATTGAGTTTTACTACTGGAAAGGTTCTACGACCAGAATTAGTAAAAAACCCTGATATGGATGTAGATACTTGCTTTGAAGATTTAAGTTGTAAATCTTCTGCCATCTTTTTACTGATAAAGGTTTTCTGTGACCCTTGATCAAAAAAGCCTCTAGTTGGAATACAAATTCCTTGATTGCATAGTTCTAGCTGTGCAGTAGGAAATATGGCTGTTGTAACAATTTCTGTATCCAAGTCGTTGACATTGCTCATTACTGTACAGAATTGTACGGCTGTTGTGGCATTATCATCTTTGGGCTTTGCCTGAGATGCAGGTTGATTATTGGAAGTCTGTGATCTGGATTGAGTGTTAATATCACCACAGAGTGCTGTGTGATGTACACTTTTATGACAATATTGGCAGTTTTGCAATTGAGTGATACACTCACTTGTATCGTGCTTCCGTAGACAACGGATGCACCTATTCAGAGATTTCAGTCGATCGATTCGACTGGCACGGCCTACATATACTGTGCATTGATAAATGGTATGTGCTTCTTGACAGAATAAACATTTTGGGGCACTTGTAGCTCCTTTTGTCTTATCTGTCTTAGGAGCTTGGTTTCCTACAGTTCTGTTAACTGTGGGGGATATAGCATAAGAGCCAACATTATTCTGTTTCCACTTTGCAGAAGAGGAGTTTTGTTGCCTTGATTTTTGACTGCCATTCTGGACATTTTTGCTTTTGTCCGTGGATTCACTTTTGGAGATTTTTTCTTGAGATCTAAGTTTTCCTCGGCTTCGTAATCTTTGTACGTAAGCTCGAAGTCCATCAAAGATTTGGCTTTGTGATAAAACGTTGTTACAAGTATGTAACACTTGTAGGTAAGTAATTACATGCAAGTAGGTTATACAAGCATGTAACACTTGTACTCCTCCAAGTATTTCCTTAAAGGATGAATTGTATCTGTAATAATGTGTATCTACATTATTCATGATGTGATGAAGCATTTTGCTTTTGCTTTTTTCTCGGCTTTGCCTTTTCTATTAAGTAAGTCTCTTTGAGATGCTTTATTAACTTCAGATTTTCTGAGGCTGCTTTCACTCCAGTGAAAGCATGAGATTAGGTGATCAAGACTATATTCTTGGATTAAGATAGTTATCTTAGATGGATGATAATATTTGTATTGACATTGTCAATGGGCTGTTAGCCTTTCAGATTGTGATGTAAGATTAAGATTGGTCTTAATCCCCAATTGTAGACTATTGTAGTCAAGTGATGATGACATTTGTCTATCACCTGATTTAAATGGTCTGTAGGCTGTAGATTCAAGTGATTTTTTAGACACTTTGTGTCCTTTTCTTTTCTGTTTCAGTTGCTGGTGGAATACTGTTAGTCATTTTGACCTTTTCCGAGTTTCGGAGATTCCGAGATTTTTCTCTTTTTTCTGATAAATATGTATGATGTTAATGTATTTTGATAAATGAGCTTTCCTGTCTACTTAGGTAATGATTCCAAAGATCGTCCTTCATTTCCTCCCTGGAATCTGGTTGTAGCAGGTGTTCAATTATCAAAAGTACTGTAATAATTTGATTTGTGACCCGAATGCACGAATGCACCAAGTTGGTAAATCCTGTAATAATTTTTTAAAAATAGTAAATGGCACTATTTTTGCAAAGTTATTACAAAATCTGTTACCATAATAATTGATTGATAAAATACAGTAGAATGCCTACTGGTTTTACCTGTTATAGGGTTTGTACAGTTGATTATGGTTAGATTGTAAAGAATGCTCTTACAGTGATGATAACACTTTTTTAAAGAATATTATGTAATGAGCAGCTCTGAAAATCAGTAGATTAGAGATAATGCTAGATAATACACTTAGATATATATGTAATGTTACCACAATGAGGTAGGTAATGGATTTTATGATTAAGATGCAGTTGTGTCTTTGACACTGATATAATTAATTACTGTGGTTTCTTAACACTGAACAGTATCAGTATGCTATGAATGCTTACTAGTTAATGGATATGGTGGCTTAAGCCACTGCAAACTATTTGTTTACTTAGATATATAGCTATGATAAATATTGGCTGATAGCTACGTTAGGCTAGAATATGTAAGAATTATTCCAATGCAAAATCAAGAAGTTTCTTATGTATTTGGCATTGAAATATTCGGTAAATGAATGATCATAAATATCTAGGTACAAAAGACCATTATTATCTAGGTTCGAAGGACCATTAATATGGGAAAAACCTGCTGGGATTGATATAAGAGGAGCCTACCAGGGACTTGTACTGAACTAAATTAAAAATTTACTGTCTGCAAATTAATTCAATTAAAATCTCTAGCTAGGGTTGTAAATCCTAGATCCTCTTTTCCTAATGACAGATTGTGGGCTGTAAGGGACAGGTGGGGTGAATGACTTTGTTGATAGAAGTTCCAATCCACCTGTAGACAGGGATCTCACATCAGCTTGTATTTTATACAAGGATAAGATTTAATAAATTCAGTTATATGACTGAACACTGGCTCTGTTTAAATCAGGGATTTAAACATACATAGTCTAACCTAGCACCATAACTTACAGCCAATAGATTCTTATACTATAAACAACAAATTAAATTGTAAAAGTATAATAAATGACCTTAAATGTAGTCTAAATACTGTTAAGTAAGTACTAGAAATTATATTCAATTAAATGAACTTATATGATAACTTAAAAATAACTAAGCAAGCAATTGATAACTTAATTTATATATTCAAATATATATGCAGACATATTCAATTTATATGATACAGTTAGCTTGAGTGAATCTCTTCCAACACTATGGACACTTGTGAGGTTTTTACCTATTGAGGCTGAATTCTTTCTGACACAATGGACACTCACGAGGTTCAGTGCTTGGATAAGATTCACAGCTACACTACAATTTTAATAAACGTACCGATGAATGAGGCTTTGCCTCGCTTTATTACCGACAGACAGATTTATAGAATATTAAAGTTATACAAGCATACAATTGGCCAACTAATACGCTACTGTAATAAACTTCAATACACTTATCTGAAGCCGGGTGCCTGTCTGACAAGTTTGCCAGACTGATTAACTCTCTCTTGTTGAGTTTGGGCACGATATTTTGCTACAGCGTTGCTGTATGATGATCTGGTAGCGTTGCTACGTGATTATCCTGCAGTTGCAGAAGAATGATTGGAGATAAAGAATAGGAATGAAGATGGTGGAAACCGCGTCACCGTGATCTCCACTATACACTCTTAGTTTATATAAATGTTCTAGGATTTTCCTTGTAGATATTGTCCAGGTACTCCCCCAGTTCTAGAGAGTATTCACTGGCGATAAAAATGTTAAATAAGGTGTCCTTGAGCTGGTAATGTTCGCTAAGGATCAGTCACTTGTTCACTCAGTTGTAAACAAACGCGGAGTGCCTCGAGCTTTGTTGGTGGGCGCTTCACTCCCCCCCATCTCCCTGCCATGCTCTCTGAGCACGGTAGCCTTCTATGAATATTGATTGATTATTTTTACAGTCTAGACTTATGATTAAGATAAGATGTGATTATAATATAATTAGATATAAGATTTAAAGATTATAAGTAGTATTTGTAAATACCACTGAATCTTATTAAGGATTCGATTTTTAATCCTACCGGATGTTGAATCAATGTTCCAATAGTTTTTTAATTAACAAATCCTTCTAGAAGCTTCTGGATCCTTGAGAGATCATGTACAAAGTCACGTAGGCATCAAAAGGGCCCCTGTTGCGTACGTGTTCATGGTGCCATTGTCATCCAGGATCAAGCAATATAATGAATCTTTAATGATTCTAATATGATTTTGATACGATTTAGATATGATATAGAAATGATATAGTAATTATACATTTCTTAGATGATTATTAGATATGGTGGGTAAAAATTTCCCACAACCCCGGCTATAACACCGGTGACAACGACTCCGTAACCATGATAGAGCAGAGATTTCCTAAATATTTCTTCCCAAAAAGCTCTGCCAGAGATTTGTCCCTCATCAACGAGAAGGCCGCCACGAGTGGCTACGGCGACAGGAACTTCTTGAGGTAAGTAGTAAAGGTGCGAGTGAAAGAGACATGTTGAGGACGGGGTGAGAGAAGTTAGATGAAGTTAAAGATTACTCAAGAGAGATAGAAAGAGAGAGGAGACTGATGTTAGGTATTATAGTGTAAACAATTTAAGATAATGAATGAAAAGCTGACCTTAGTTTTAATATGAAGATTAATTTAAGATAGAGATGGGAAAATTGTTATAGAGGTTAAATAGGAAACAACGAAGAAAGTTTAAATAGATACATAAAAATAGTATTATAAAAATTTCAAAAGCACAAGCAAAACTATTTGTATATTATTCTTTATAAAATGTATACAGCAGAAAATGGAGTCAAAGTATTTCTGTAAAGTTCAACATCTTAAAAAGAGCAGCAATAATATTAAATAAAGCTCCTATACACAACAATTTAAAACATGTGCTTAAAACTTTTAATTCATGGTAATAACGTTTCATCATTAACTCAGCATTTTAAAATTTGAATGGAAATTTTGAAAAATTGAAAAATCAAATCGTTATCCTAACATATTACATTATTTATATATTCTAAGTGTCAGAATATTGTGGTCCTACTTCATTATTAATATAACATATAAGTGAAATAAGATTTATATAGGAAAATTCATATCTGAATTATCTCATCACGTAACCTTATCGCCACAATAAACCTGATCATTTGAATGCTGAACACTAACATTTAAAGACAATCTTTATCTGTGTTCCAGAGATTGCAAACATTGTGACCCATTCTCATGCATGTCATCAGATTTATACAAGAGAAATGTCTAAAATATTGCCCATGTTTAGAACAGTTCTGTGGTGTCTGTCAGACCTTGTGCAAGTGACGAGTCTGAAGTGAGCCAAGTATTAGGAAGTGCAACAGAGATAATGTAACGTCATCTTGAATCACGGGAGAAAGAAGTTTGGGCAAGGCAGGAAAGGGCTTCATGGAAATTGCCCCTGGGCTCCTTCTCTTGGCACTCCTTATGGAATGATTATAGAATGAAACTCATTATAGAAACTCATTAAAGAATGAAAACAAACAAACAATAATATTATACCAGGAAATCTATCGGGACAAAACCAACCACAGAATAGAGAACTGCTTAGATTCTTTGACAAATTTTTCACTCAACCAGCAGATATCAGAGCCAACAAGAAATTAAAATATTCTAGATCTTGTCTTCTCAAACAATGAAGACATAATCAAGAATTTTACAATCTCAGATATCGCATACTCAGATCACAAGCTCATTGAAGTGCAAACTACCATTAATATCCAGAATGGACCTAAAAAATGATCAAGTGAGAGGGGTTATTCAGTAAATTAAATTTTAACAAATAAAGGATAGGCTGGGTGAAAATAAACAGGGAACTCACAATCATTCCATGGGAAACTGTTCTAGGTAATAAAAGTCCTACTGAAGGAATTGAAAAACTGACTTCGGAAGCGTATCAGGTCTGTCTGAAACATGTTCCTTTGAGGAAAGCCAGAAAGAGGTCCAACGTAGAACGAGAATGCAGGCGTATCTATAAAAGAAGGAAAAAAACAGCGGAAATGCTTAATTATGCAGACACGACTTTCCCATCAAAGAAGGAATAATTTAAATAGGAAGATTGAAGAAATCAAGCGAAAACTGAAACACTCATATGAGACTAAAGAAAGGCAGTTAGAACAGAAAGCAATTCCGGAAATAAAGAAAATTCTAAAATACTTCTTCACATATGCGAAATCAAAAGCAAAAACCACTGCCAGTATTCGATTTATTCATACGAGTGAAGATTCATACACGGAGGATGACAAAGAAATTAGTGAAATCCTAAAAAAGCAGTATAAGGACATGTTTAGCACTTCAATAAACAACATGAAAGTGGAAGACCTAGACAATTTCTTTATGCGTGATATCCAAATTCTTGTAAATATAACTGATATCAACACGAACGTACTAGATTTTGAAAGAGAAATTGAAAACATGCCCACGCACTCAGCTCCGGGTCTAGATTCATGGAATTCAATATTTATAAAGATAATGCAAGGTGCCGGTAACACAGGCTCTCAGTATAGTGTGGAGAAAGAGCTTAGACACGGGGGAGATACCAGATGCACTTAAAGTAGCATACATTGCCCCTCTACACAAGGGAGTTAGCAAAGCATTGGCAAAGAATTATAGACCAGTTGCACAAACGTCCCACATAATAAAAGTATTTGAGAGAGTGATTAGGAGTCAGGTCACCAGTTTCATGGAGACCAATGACCTTCACAACCCAGGCCAACATGGATGTCGAGCGGGAAAATCATGTCTCTCACAGTTACTTGACTATTACGACAAAGTCACTGAAGCATTAGAAGGAAAACAGAATGCTGATGTGATATACACAGACTTCGCAAAGGCATTCCATAAATGTGACCATGGAGTGATAGCACACAAAATGAGGTCAATGGGAATAACCGGAAAAGTAGGACGCTGGATTCTCAGTTTTCTGTCAAACAGGACACAACGAGTAACAGTCAATCATATAAAATGTAGTCCAAGCGCAGTTAAAAACTCTGTACCTAACGGTAAAGTCCTTTCCCCACTGCTTTTCCTTATTCTCATATCATATATAGACAAAAATACGTGTCACAGCTTCGTATCATCCCTTGTAGATGACACAAAAATCAGCATGAAAATTACCTCGGCTGAAGACATTGAAAAACTTCAAGCAGATATTAATAAAATTTTCGACTGGTCAACATAAAATAACATGACGTTTAACAGTGATAAATTCCAGGTACGGCAAAAATGAGGACCTTAAACATAATACAGGGTACAAAACACAATCAAATTTGCCCATAGTAAGAAAGCAACATGTAAAGGATTTGGAAATAATGATGTTTGACGACCTAACGTTTAGGGAGAATAACCAAGCAAATGTTGCGTCAGCTAGAAAAATGATCGGATTGATTACAAGAACTTTTAAATCCAGGGATCCCATCACAATGGTTGTAATTCTTTAATTCTTTAAGTCTCCGTGGTGTAGTGGTAAGACACTCGCCTGGCATTCCGCGAGCGCTTTGTCATGGGTTCGTATCCTGGCCGGGAAGGATTTACTGGGCGCAATTCCTTAACTGTACCCTCTGTTTAACGCAACAGTAAAATGTGTACTTGGATGAAAAAACGATTCTTCGCGGCAGGGGATCGTATTCCAGGGACCTGCCCGAAACGCTACCAGTACTAGTGGCTGTACAAGAATGTAACAACTCTTGTATATATCTCAAAAAAAAAAAAAAAAAAAAAAAAATCAATTGTGTTTGTGAAATACTTGACCGTCTTGAGTATTGCTTAGTACTCAATTCCCCATTCAGAGCAGGAGAGATTGCTGAAATAGAGGGAATACAGAGAACATTTACGTCATACATAGACAATAATAAAGCTCGTAAATTATTGGGACCGTCTCAAAGCTCTCCAAATGTACTTGCTAGAATGAAGACGAGAGAGAGAGATCAAATAATATACAGGTGGAAAATACTGGAGGACCAAGTCTCAAATCTACACAGTAAAATAACAACATACTGGAGTGAACGATATGGAAGAAAATGCAGAATAGAACCAGGGAAGAGCAGGGGTACCATAGGCACAATCAGAGAACACTGTATAAACATCAGAGGTCCGCGGATGATCAATCAGAAGTGGTTTCTTTTGACTTGACACAGCACTGGTGCCCAAGAACCTGCATGAGCTCTTAATATGCTTGCAAATATGACCGTCGCTACTGAGACATTCTCTCATTCAACACTACACTCTACATATGCTTCTTCCGGAGATATTGGATGACTACTGTATGATTTGGGAATCCTGGATGTGTGTATTTGACCTGTGGCAGACACAGAAACTAGCTTCATTTTCTGTCTTCGCAATCCATGCAAAAAGGATTGCATGGGTGTAATAGCTATTGTGACTTATTGATTAAGGTGTAAGGAAAAAGATGGTTGTGCTTCAGCTGGATGAATGTGTCATTATGTGAGGGAGTGCCCACTACCAAGTGATCCCCGATGATACGAAGTGCAGAGAGGCACATTGAGTGTGCCTGTGCTGGGTAGAGGGGAAGGAGGCAGTACCCATGCCAGACGGAGGTGTAGTCAGCTGGTTGTAACACATTAATACCAAATGTGCCAACACGAATGCTCACTGTAAAGCATAGGCTTGTTTATCTTCATCACACACACAAAATTTAAAAAGACAATGAAGTAATATAAAAAAAAATTTCCGTGTGAATCAGAAACTTGTAGTAACTTTTCAATCATGGTGTTGGTACGCTTATGGGAGATGAAGGCACTGTCGGAGGAAAATTCTGCCCCTGACCTTTCCTTGTGACTCTACAGCCCTATACTCGGTATCATGCAAGTGCTATCTCTCCGTCCCCACCCATCCACCGTCACGACCTGACCGATGGCTGTTGGAAACTTAGGATCAAACTCCTTCTTAATCACATATTCACTTGCCTGTTGAAGCGTAGAACCTCAGGTGCTGCTGCTTCTATATATAATACTTCTGTTCATATATATGGTTAACACAATAATTATTTTGTAATAATTCGATTGAAACTAACTGGTGTGTTCCTGCTGAAGCCTTCATCTCTGTCTCTCTCCTCTTCCTATATTATCCTAAAGGTCGTATTCAAATACAAACAGATTATTAAAAAAAAATCAATTATATGTGATTCTCTTCAACATTTTTTCTCTATTATCCTCCTCGTCATTGCATTCATCTTCATTATATTTTGTTTATATTCCTCTCCTTCACAATCGTCTTCATTTGACTTTTGTGTTTCTCATTATCCAACTATTCATCTTTCCGTCTTTTTTCATCTCCCACTAATTGATGCCTTTATATTCATTATCAACGTCATATTCACTGGCTTAAATTTTTCTTGTCTTCATTTTCTTATTATTCCTCTCTTCTTTGTCTTACAAATCATCACCTTCAACAGCTATTACTGATATATGACTCACCTGAACAATTACAAGTGAAGACAAAAACCAATGATGTTCCTCAGGCTCGAAAGCTCTGACTTGGGCGATTTGATTCTCACTGGAGGACCCATGGAGTTCGCTGCTGGCCTCCAGGGTGAGGTGGAGGAGGAAGATCTTCCTTTTAACACTAATCTTCCCTCCTTCAAGGATAACAGTATTATCCGAAGGTAAGAGGACGAAGGGTCAATGAATCAAAATATAATTTATTTTGAAAATTTACATAATAAAACTTGTTAAAAAATGCAGTATTGCACAACAAGTGCAGGATGGTGTTTTGTGTAACATTATTAATACACTGTTGACTGTTGCACTGCATTAGTTGTGAAGAAGATGCTTAAAACAAGCCCTCGTGGATGCATGTAATGTAGATACAAATAATGATTATAATAATTTTAGGCCTGATTACAAATGTTGTTCTTGAGTTGTTAATCGCATTAGTGTTAACAGACTGATTATTTGTTTCCTAGAGTAATGTCTAAAAAATTCGTTATCATGCACTCATTAAATGATTATCTCCCAGATTTGGCCATCATGACCGCACCTTCCTAAGATTCGGTCGCTCTATTGACCGGCAGCTGAGCTCCCTGCCTCAGGAAAACTGCAATGAAGACCTCCAATGTCAAGAAATAATTTCCACCCCCTCCCCCATAGCTGGCACCACGCAAGACATTTCCACCAAGGCCATTGAGCCCTCAGAATCAAGGGGAAGCTCTTCTCATTACAAAAAGAGATCGGCAGCACTATCCATATATGACCATAGATCAATGTCATTCCACAGTCCAGTCTCCTGGGCCAGAGGATTCAAGTCTGAAGAAGAGTTATCCAAGATGTCCTCAGAAGGCCTTTCGTCTTTATCAGAATCTCAGCAGTCCAAAGTGATGGAGATGCCAGCCGAGTACTCTCACAACGTGAGAATCCCCTGGAGAAATTATCTCAGGTTTGGATAAACTGGAAGATGAACCTGACCTCCACACTTAAACCTCCAACATTCAATTTGTTCCCTAATGACCTTGTTGTTACCTCATCCTACACAAATATTACACGTCCTTTTTTCACAATCACATCATATAATATTATGATGCATTATTCATCCTTACCCTCTTCATTTACAATACAGTTGTGTGTCTTCATTATTAATTCTTAATTTACCGTCCTTATTTAAATTAATTTCTTATCAATGATAAAGAACAGCCCAGAGCAATTCTCTCCAGAAATCCGAATAGTACACTTGGCTATTTATGGATGTAACGTTCGATGAACCTAAATTTGTATGACCACTATTAAGCTTCCAAGAAGGTTGGCATGCCACTTATAAGTAAGAGCTCCAAAATAATATATGCAATCTAATCACGATGTGGCACTCATAGGAAAAGTGCTTCAGAAACACACAGAGATACTTGAATCTTCAACTGACTGCAGAAGATTAACAATTCTAGACACCATTCCCTTGACATAATATCAGACCTAATGTAAAAAAAACAACTTTTCCTCACTGCCAACAATAAGGCCTAGATTCGAACCAATGGAAGAGGACATCACAACAAAGGAAACTTCTCTGGCACCTGAGCTCGGCAGTTTGTGTCAAGTAACCTCTACTTCATGTCTACTCGACTATTACCTTACCATGCGTGCAAAATAGTATATCTCACATAAAGATGTTCCAGACAGGAACAAAATTTTGTGCATTAAATACATCATAGTCATTTTTGTTGTGTTATATTACCCTTAACCCAGACTGATCATGAATTTCAGAAACCTAATCATCCAACTCAGGTACCGTTCTGGCTACCTAGTAGCCAGAACGAACTTCTCGCCCTACTATGCAGGGACCGATTTGCCTAATAGGCCAAGTGATTTTCTTTATTTTCAATATTTTTTTCCTATTAGTTAATTTTAATTATTATTAATATATTATATTAAATTAAGAATATAAATTGTTTATTTTGTTATGTTAGTTTAGGTTAGGTAAACGTAGGTTGGGTTACGTTAGGTAGAGTTAGTTAGGTTCGGTCACATATATGTACGTTAGTTTTAACTCGAATTTAACAAAAATTAGCTCATACACAATGTAATGAAAAGCTTTATCATTTCATAAGAAAAAAATTAGAGAAAATATATTAATTCAGGAAAACTTGGCTTATTAGGCAAATCGGGCCATGCGTAGTAGGCTGAAAAGTGCGTTCTGGCTACTAGGTACGACATATATATATATATATATATATATATATATAACCTTGCATAATAAAGTGTACACTGTAAAAAAAGGGTGGTAGGAGAAAACGAACACTCTTACGTATTCAGAGTTAAATTGCAATTTTTCCCTGAATGCTCTGTGTTCCCTTCTCTGAGGCTGTGGGTCACTATAATTGCACCTGAGGTGGTATTCCCCTATGTATATATATATATATATATATATATATATATATATATATATATATATATATATATATATATATATATATATATATATATATATATATATATGTCGTACCTAGTAGCCAGAACTCACTTCTCAGCCTACTATGCAAGGCCCGATTTGCCTAATAAGCCTAGTTTTCATGAATTAATGTTTTTTCGACAACCTAACCTACCTAACCTAACCTAACCTAACGTTTTCGGCTACCTAACCTAACCTAACCTATAAAGATAGGTTAGGTTAGGTTAGGTAGGGTTGGTTAGGTTCGGTCATATATCTACGTTAATTTTAACTCCAATAAAAAAAATTGACCTCATACATAATGAAATGGGTAGCTTTATCATTTCATAAGAAAAAATTTCGAGAAAATATATTAATTGAGTAAAACTTGACTTATTAGGCAAATCGGGCCTCGCATAGTAGGCTGAGAAGTGAGTTCTGGCTACTAGGTACGACATATATATATATATATATATATATATATGTCGTACCTAGTAGCCAGAACTCACTTCTCAGCCTACTATTCAAGGCCCGATTTGCCTAATAAGCCAAGTTTTCCTGAATTAATATATTTACTATAATTTTTTTCTTATGAAATGATAAAGCAACCCTTTTCTCTATGTATGAGGTCAATTTTTTTTTATTGGAGTTAAAATTAACGTAGATATATGACCGAACCTAACCAACCCTACCTAACCTAACCTAACCTATATTTATAGGTAAGGTTAGGTTAGGTAGCCAAAAAAAGCTAGGTTAGGTTAGGTTAGGTAGGTTAGGTAGACGAAAAAACATTAATTCATGAAAACTTGGCTTATTAGGCAAATCGGGCCTTGAATAGTAGGCTGAGAAGTGCGTTCTGGCTATTAGGTACGACATATATATATATATATATATATATATATATATATATATATATATATATATATATATATATATATATATATATATATATATATATATATATATATATATATATATATGTCGTACCTAGTAGCCAGAACGCACTTCTGGACCTACTATGCAAGGCCCGATTTGCCTAATAAGCCAAGTTTTCATAAATTAATATATTTTCTCTATTTTTTTTCTTATGAAATGATAAAGCTACCCATTTCATTATGTATGAGGTCAATTTTTTTTTATTGGAGTTAAAATTAACGTAGATATATGACCGAACCTAACCAACCCTACCTAACCTAACCTAACCTATCTTTATAGGTTAGGTTAGGTTAGGTAGCCGAAAGAGTTAGGTTAGGTTAGGTTAGGTAGGTTAGGTAGTCGAAAAACAATTAACTCATGAAAACTTGGCTTATTAGGCAAATCGGGCCGTGCATAGTAGGCTGAGAAGTGAGTTCTGGCTACTAGGTACGACATATATATATATATATATATATGTATATATATATATGTCGTACCTAGTAGCCAGAACTCACTTCTCAGCCTACTATTCAAGGCCCGATTTGCCTAATAAGCCAAGTTTTCCTGAATTAATATATTTACTATAATTTTTTTCTTATGAAATGATAAAGCAACCATTTTCTCTATGTATGAGGTCAATTTTTTTTTATTGGAGTTAAAATTAACGTAGATATGTGCCCGAAACTAACCAACCCTACCTAACCTAACCTAACCTATATTTATAGGTAAGGTTAGGTTAGGTAGCCAAAAAAAGCTAGGTTAGGTTAGGTTAGGTAGGTTAGGTAGACGAAAAAACATTAATTCATGAAAACTTGGCTTATTAGGCAAATCGGGCCTTGAATAGTAGGCTGAGAAGTGCGTTCTGGCTATTAGGTACGACATATATATATATATATATATATATATATATATATATATATATATATATATATATATATATATATATATATATATATATATATATATATATATATATATATATATACATATATATATATGTCGTACCTAGTAGCCAGAACGCACTTTTCAGCCTACTATGCAAGGCTTGATTTGCCTAATAAGCCAAGTTTTCCTGAATTAATATATTTTCTCTAATTTTTTTCTTATGAAATGATAAAGCTACCCATTTCATTATGTATGAGGTTAATTTTTTTTTATTGGAGTTAAAATTAACGTAGATATATGACCAAACCTAACCAATCCTACCTACCTAACCTAACCTATCTTTATAGGTTAAGTTAGGTTAGGTTGCCGAAAAAGTTAGGTTAGGTTAGGTTAGGTAGGTTAGGTAGTCGAAAAACAATTAATTCATGAAAACTTGGCTTACTAGGCAAATCGGGCCTTGCAAAGTAGGCTGAGAAGTGCGTTCTGGCTACTAGATACGATATATATATATATATATATATATATATATATATATGTCGTACCTAGTAGCCAGAACTCACTTTTTGGCCTACTATGCAAGGCCCGATTTGCCTAATAAGCCAAGTTTTCCTGAATTAATATATTTTTTCTAATTTTTTTTCTTATGAAATGATAAAGCTACCCATTTCATTATGTATGAGGTCAATTTTTTTTTATTGGAGTTAAAATTAACGTAGATATATGACCGAACCTAACCAACCCTACCTAACCTAACCTAACCTATCTTTATAGGTTAAGTTTGGTTAGATAGCCGAAAAAGTTAGGTTAGGTTAGGTTAGGTAGGTTAGGTAGTCGAAAACAATTAATTCATGAAAACTTGGCTTATTAGGCAAATCGGGCCTTGCATAGTAGGCTGAGAAGTGCGTTCTGGCTACTAGGTACGACATATATATATATATATATATATATATATATATATATATATATGTCGTACCTAGTAGCCAGAACGCACTTCTCAGCCTACTATGCAAGGCCATATTTACCTAATAAGCCAAGTTTTCATGAATTAATGTTTTTTCGACTACCTAACCTACCTAACCTAACCTAACCTAACTTTTTCGGCTACCTAACCAAACTTAACCTATAAAGATAGGTTAGGTTAGGTTAGGTAGGGTTGGTTAGGTTCGGTCATATATCTACGTTAATTTTAACTCCAATAAAAAAAAATTGACCTCATACATAATGAAATGGGTAGCTTTATCATTTCATAAGAAAAAAAATTAGAAAAAATATATTAATTCAGGAAAACTTGGCTTATTAGGCAAATCGGGCCTTGAATAGTAGGCCAAAAAGTGAGTTCTGGCTACTAGGTACGACATATATATATATATATATATATATATATATATATATATATATATATATATATATATATATATATATATATATATATATATATATATATATATATATATAAGCCTGAATAGTCTGAATAGAACAAGCCTGAATAGTCCTGGGGACCATTCAGGCTTGTTCCCATTTGTGTTCCTCACGTGTGCCCCAAAGAATGAGGTGATTTTATAAAATGCTATGCCCAAGATTACCATCCGAGTGCCGGCGGGGAAGTGGTTCAAATAGCTTCGGCTATCACTTCCTTATGTCCGGTAGTGATGGTCAAGCGGATTAAGGCGTCCTGTAGTTACCAGTTGCGTTGCTCCTGGGAGTATGGGTTCGAGTCACTTCTGGGGTGTGAGTTTTCAGTCGCATATAGTCCTGGGGACCATTCAGGCTTGTTCGCATTTGTGTTCCTCATGTGTGCCCCAAAGAATGAGGTGATTTGATAAAATGCTATGCCCAAGATTACCATCCGAGTGCCGGCAGGGAAGTGGTTCAAATAGCTTCGGCTATCACTTCCTTATGTCCGGTTGTGATGGTCAAGCGGATTAAGGCATCCTGTAGTTACCAGTTGTTTTGCTTCTGGGAGTATGGGTTCGAGTCACTTCTGGGGTGTGAGTTTTCAGTCGCATATAGTCCTGGGGACCATTCAGGCTTCTTCGGATATATATATATATATATATATATATATATATATATATATATATATATATATATATATATATATATATATATATATATATATATATATATATATATATATATATATATATATATATATATTTATAATTAGGGAAGGTTGCATTGGTTTATTGCATTGAGCTAATATAAAAAAAAAAATCCAAGATATAAAAAGATTACGAAGATTACAACCCACTATCACCACATCCGAAGAACCAGCCAGAAAACTTTGAAAATTTATCATCTATCCCGTGACCTAAGGGAATATGTGCGCCAGGATTCGTAACAATCCGGACCGTTGAATGGAAATGCCGAACGGCAGTATCAAAATCCCAAACTGCGAAGCAGAACGCGATCCATCTGCCCCCAGAGGAGCAGGTGTCCAGACGTCCGCTCGTCATCAAGGCTGAACCCAGGAGTGCTATGTTATTTTGTAATTGTGTCTAGATCCGTCGCTATAATGGCGTCGGTGTGGCCAGTAGCTGCTTGGTCCACCCTCATTGTATCACTACTCAGTTTATATCATTTATATCGAACAATTTAAATAAAGTGTATTATTCAATGTTAATTAGCCTTGACATCAAGAGGAAAGACGACGTCACCAACAACACAGTACTCGAGAGAACAAGAATCCCTTTAATGTTCACTCTCCTGAAGCAGAGTTGCATGCGATGGCTGGGATATGTCTCACGCATGGAAGATGGCCGCATACCGAAGGACCTCTTGTATGGAGAACTGGCATCGGGAAGGAGACCCACCGGTAAACCTCAGCTTACTGAAGCGACCATACGAGTAATAAATACTCATACTCCGCCCAAGTAAAACTGAAACAAGCAACATTAAGTGGGTCAGCCAGAGGCTTCGGGCCCGTGCAGGAATATCCCTGCAAAAAAAATAACAAAATAAAAAAAATAAAAAAATTAAGACCTCAGCTGCGTTTCAAAGTCGCTTGCAAACGCGATCTCAAGCAGATGAACATCGACATCACGACTTGGGAGGCAGCAGCTGCGGACAGATCTGCCTGGAGATGCAAAGTGTAGAAGGGACTCCAGCTATTAGAGGATGAACTGAAGAGGCAGGCAGAGGAAAATAGACATCAGAGGAGGTCAAGACCACTGCCAGACACACCCGCGTCGGCGTTTATCTGTGCTCGCTGCAGTTGGGACAGTCATTCTCGGGTTGGCCTTCACAGCCACAGCAGGCATTGCATCCAACTAGACTACAACAACTAGACATCCAGGGCACAACTCTATAACCCCACAGGATTGACGGATGCCTATTACTTTTATTAAATGTTACTTAATCTCTTACATGTTATTAATTAATACATTAAAATATTAATTAGCTTTACTACCCTTCGAGAATTCCGATTGTGTTGTGGTTGGCGACAGCCTCTGTTGTGTAAAAGACTCTTACCCCCGCCACTAAATGGCCTGCTTCTGGACGAGAAGAGGTGCCTGCCCGAATAAATATTCTTTATTTGATTGTGTTTACCAAATGCGTTTGGTAAAGCAGCTATGCTTTACCATAATGTATAATCATTCGTTATGATTTAAATTTTCATCATATTATCATGATGTATAATGTTACATTATAAATTATTGTAGAATATTACCATAGTAAGTTTAGTGCCATTTCGGTTTATTTTGCTTGAAGACTAAGAACCATTACAGATGCCTCTCTTATGTAGTGTCATATAATGGTAAATATATGCTAACTATAGCAATCCCTCTGTTCTCAGGGATCTAAAAATATCCAGGCCTAGTCCATGTGCTCTAACATATTCCACAACTAATAAATGCTATACTTTATTTTAGCTTTGAGTAGATATTTTCCACATCTTAGGGGGCTGGAAATGATGGAAAATCATTTACTCCCCATTGTTTTGAAAGCACAAACGCCAATTTTGTTTGTACCTTTGTGCGGCTGCCCTTTGGGGACGGATGCCATACAGGGGTCTGTGGGTCTGTATGTTAAAATGAAGCTGGAGATACTGGGTGTTGCCCAGAATCTGTTTGACCCATGGATTCCAAATGTTCTAGTTTCTCTAGTATTGTCAATGACGTAGATCTTTTAGATTGGACTTTAACTATCCTGAGAATGCCCCAACTATTTGGGTGGACAGATATGACTACTTCACGACCAATCTGACCTTAGTCCATCGCTAGCCACCATGACAATATCACCAAGTTGTATGTTAATTCTGTTATATTGGCAATGCACCCATTATATGCTATCTTAGAGAGATTAAGTACTACTTTGTCCCCATACCTCATCCAACCTATGCATTATGTTGGACCGATACTTGTTCCCATGTGCCAATTGTCACCAATGTATGAGAAATCTCTGACATCCTCATCTGCTAAGGACGGTATTTTAGTCAGGAGTGCAGCGTACATTAAGTTGACTGGACTTACTGGCTTATAATAATAATAATAATAATAACAATAATAATTTATTCACAACAAGGTACAATGGGTTTGTGAGATTACATAAGATTGGTATTTGTACATTCTTGCAAAACTACAAACACGCATAGAGTTCTGGGCAATCCTTAATCCAATATATCAGGTAAGATGAAAAGGTACATTGTAGCAAGATTTTATATAAACATATAACTATAATATAAATTAACAGAGGTGATTACACTGGTAAAGCTATATGTCAATATTTAGTCAATATTGGGGAAGTGGGTACTACAAGATACAATGTGAGTTTGAAACACACGGTAGGAAACTATGAGGATGAAATTAGGTACTGTTTGGTTTTATTTTTGAATAAAGCGTAGGTTGGACAATTTTTGAATTCGTGAGGGAGTGAGGATCTTGGGCCTTTTATTTGCATTGAGTGTTTGCATGGGTTTAGTTTGACTCTGGGGATATCAATGATATATATATATTTTTGGTTTGGTGATTGTTACGAACATTATTTCCTGTGGAGGTTAGTTACAATAAAAAAATTGTTGGTGGACACAGTGGACAATGTTTGATAGGAATAAATCTACAACTGATATCAGTGAGGCCGCAAGTCACCAGTAATACTCCGCCAAGCAGAGTAGTACATTCTCAGATGGAGATTGTTAGGAATAATGTGAACCGGAATATCCTAGCTATGTGAGGGAAAAATGGATTCAATCAAAAAGCATGCATGGGGAATATGGTAAATAAAGTCAATAAAGGTTTTGGTTGGAAATGTAAGGAATACAGTATTAAGAGGCAATGACGCAGGAGCGGTGGACGCCATTTTGACTTGAGGGGAGGTGGATCGTTGACGACCAGATCTTGTTTACAGAGGGTTTTTTTCTCTGGTCGTACAGAGAGATAAG